>NC_091093.1:4914166-5263333 GCF_024713975.1 Paralichthys olivaceus | reverse complement strand
GGGAGGTGTTCTTTATATTTTGTCAGTACAAAATATAAGAAACAACCTTCAGAATAATGCAGTGTAGTTCAACAGTATCATGAATTACATCCTCAAAGAATGACTATTGAAATAAATCGCCAGCTTCATAACTGCAAGAAGGGCCTTGTTGAAAGGGGGACACCGACCCCATCAGTCACTGTAACAGAGCTTCATCAGAGATGGGAGAACCTGCTGGAAGGACGAACATCTCAGCAGCACTTCAGCAATCAGGCCTCTATGGTTGAGTGACTAGACAGAAGCCGCTTATGGGAAAACACATCTGACAACTTGTCTGGAGTTTGCCAAGCAGTGTTTAAAGGATACTGAGAGCATTAAGAAATCTTATCTAGTCTGATGAGACAGAAATTGAGCCCATCTGGGCAAAACTCCAAACGTTAAGTCTGCTGAACACGAGGCACTGCTCATCACCTGGCTCAAACCATCACTACAGTGGAGCAAAGTGGTGGCAGCATCACATTGTGGGGGGCTATAGACTGTATATAATGTGAAATGACTGCCCCCCAAGAGTGAAGCTGAACCTCTTGACCCCCACCTGTTGGTTGGCTGCAGTATGCGTCATAAATCTCATCCATGTTAGTGGATGGGACATGGACCAAACGAAAACTGGAGTAATTTAAGCTTTGATTAGTTATTTGATGCAATAATAGGGTGAAACATCATGATTGACTTCTGAGCCTGGGTATTTTTTAAATTTGTGGATAGTTTGAGGAAGTGGCGACATGTTGTTCACCCTATATAGTCAATGTTGGGGACAGACAGATTGACTTTTCGCAATTGAAAGTCCTTGACGAGAGAGACCAGAGTTAAAATGAACTTAGACTTAGAGATAATACACATTTCAGCACGGCAATTACCCAAAAGCCAAGGCAACGCTGAGGTTTGAGTTTCTATGTCAAAATTGCACAATTAAAGGGATAGTTCACCAAAAAATGTAAATTCACTCATTATCTACTCACCACTATGCCAATGGAAGGGTGAGTGAAGTGTTTGATTCCACAAAACAATTCTGGATAAACTTTCAGGGGTGAACTCTGTTGCAGCAGACGTAATAAAACAACAGAAAAAATAGAAAAGGCCTCCTACTGCTTGTGTGGTGTCATCAAAGTGTCTGCAAGTCAAGACATTCATATTCGAGTCAAAATGGCGTCATTTACACCATGTTTGTAGCCCAAATGTCCTCTGATATCTTCCTACGTGGTGCGTTCACAGACCCTCGGACACACATCGTGTGGCTACGTCCACTAGCTAAGCCACCTCCAGTGGACTTTAAGGCATAAAACACAGTGTAAATTATCTTGTTTCATTGTCGACTTGCAGACACTTTGATGACACCACACTAGCAGTCTGGATGCATTAGATGTATTTTCTTTTTTATTTCGTCTGAAGTAATAGTAGTAATTTGCTGGTTACTTCAATTGTATCGGATTTGGCTGTAACAAAGTTTTCGGTGAACTATCCCTTTAAACCCCACAGAAAATCTGACATCTGTGCAGAGAACTGAAGAAGTAAGTTCTCAGACAGTTTCCATCCACATTGATGGGAAGCATCAGATTGGATTCTTCTAAGATATGTAAGGAGGAAGACTAAACTGTCCGATTCTACTGCCCTTACTCTCAAGGCTGTGGAGATTTATCAAACAACACAACAACAAAACGAAGACAAAACGATCAAGATGTTTCACAAGCTGCAGTCTGGCAGAAATAATCCAAATCCTCCATCCATTGACAACTGGACCTCTACCACTGAAACTGCTCAAGTTCAAATTGGGCTCCAAACTACAGTTCGATTTTTGTTTTAGAGTTTGTGCTGGTGTCAAAATGTTTGTTGTGACTGCAAACATGGCGTGTGTTTGTTTCCAGACTGCAACGGGTAAGAACATAATCTACATATTTATAACTCTGTTTGATATCATTAATTTTATCTTTGATATATGCACTGGTGTGTGTGAGTGTGTGTTCCTGATTGATGTGCATTATGCTTCATCTCAGCATAAACTGCAAGTGAAGATTAAAGGAAAATGGGGAATCAGCAGAACGAGCTCAGAGTTGGTTTCGCACGTAAGCAAGATAAGTGAAAACAAAAATGTGCACACATACACACACATAGTCACATGCACACCCCCCACACAAACACACATAAACACACACGCACACATATGCAGTGACTGAATCTTTTTCACATTTGTTTCATCTGGCTGATCTGTTGATCTGTGTTTATTTAAAAATCACACTCTGCAGATGTCGGATAACCCTTGGCTTCTCTCCCTCTCTCTCTTTCTCAAATTTAAATGAGCTTCATCAGCATGAAATACTTTGGCATCTGTTTGCCAAAGAACACAGTGACAATCTTGAATTATGATAAATCATTGAGCGAAACGCCATCTATAAAATTACAATCTATTAATCAACAAACTATTTATTATTATTTGTAGCTCCTGTCTCCTGTTAAGAAAATAGGTTATTTGTTATTTTCTCCCCCCTTTTTCTCTCCCTATCTGTCACTTGTCTTGTATTGAAATCTGCTTGCAGTAGTAACCATCATCTACAGTCATAGTATGAAAATCCTTATTGTTGTGCAGCCATATGAGCCTCATCTGGACAGAGACAAACCCAAACTGCATTTAAATTAGAATCTTGCTATGAATGGGTTGTGATGTATCAGCAACATGTTTAGCTGGCAGCCAGCCTTAATCATGTGGCCTATATGTGGACTACATTCTGATCTCTAACCAGAGTTGATGGACTTGATCAGTTTGTGATATTTACCAGAATTCCAGGGATTTATGTTGTAATATTTCATAGGCAAAAAATCTGGAACATTTCAGTTTGTTTTTCAAATCTTAGAAGAAAGTGTATTATAGGTATTATTTTAAAACCACTACAATCTGATTTGCAGTAGGAGAAATGTGGGCATTCACAGTGCTGCTGTCATACAGTAGCTCCTCCTCAGCGGCTACAAAATGGCTAAACAGCCCGCATAGCAGTAGCTATAGCTTTTAGCAGGGTAACAGTACCAGCATCAACTCCAGAGCTGACAGCGGGTCACAGAAGGTGTGGTTCAAAATGTTCATGCCAGCGGACTCTCAGACAATTGGACTCAAAACATATGAAATAATAGAAGATGTTCACCCTCCCGGCTAAATGTCAGAAGAGTGTGCTGAAAAGAAACCATGGAAACACCTTGCAGGAAACTATGAAAAAAATCAGTACCTAGAGCAGCTATATAAATAAGGTGTCAGACACATCACTGTTTTGTGTAAGAATAAAAAGCCTATCAAGCGTTCATAATTTAAAATTGTGCAAATGCAGGTTAATTAGAGTTGCCCTGTGGAGGTTTCTTATAAACAAAAGTTATATTAGAAAGAGAATCTGAAGCTTTTCTATTGAGTTTTTTTGTCTTTTGTTTTGTGTTCTTGAGTTTGATAAGTATCAGGTCTCAACTGGGATGTGCTGCCTCCAGGAAATACTTTCACCTTCTTGTGCTTCCTTTACTTTCATAGAGTATATGAGGCAAGTCCAAATTGTCACAAGCTACTGGCTGCAAAAAACAACATATCAATGGGCAATACTTTTGGTCTTTTTGCCCCAAAAAAATCAATAAGCATTGAGCTCAAAACACCAACAGAGTTTTTTAAACAGGAATCATGCCTCCGTTATTTTGTCAGTCACAAATGCTCTTTATTATTCTTTGATTGGCCTCGTTTTCCCCAAGGAATTAAAAAACCATTGTATTTTGTCTGTTGTGATCACCTTTTTGACAATGTGCCTTCTTAATTTATAGGATAGCACAACTTTATCACACACTGTTGTATTACCATGTGTTAATTTAACACACACGACTGAATGTAGACAGCAGCTCTGTCTGTCTGCAGGTTGAATAACTACAGAAAAGGTGAAGCAGAGAATGAAGAGACAGGGACTACACCAAATTGCCTCATTTACATGCAAATCCTGTTTAACCTCAACCTAAGTTGGAGCTGTAAAGCAGTATTATATTACACTTTTATTATGGAAGGAGTCATGCTATGAAGATATAATGTTATGTGCATTTAGTGTGGGAATCTGGATATTTTAAAGACCAGTTAATCATCTATAGTTAAAAATGTTTGGGCAGAGTCTAGTATCACCCAAATGTCAGGTTTCATGAGCATATAAAGGATCATGAGAACCTGAAAATCTTCAAACTGGGAGATACAAGATTTTTACTACACAATGATGATACACTCACTTATTCTTTCTTACATGTACACACCATCTAAGATGTCAGAAAACTGCATATCCATCAAATTAATACTTTTTCAACATATGAACATTTTCTGTATTCTAAATCCAAGGGTGTGATTGTGTGTGTGTGTGTGTGTGTGTGCATGTTTCATCTGCAGAAAATCTTGGCAAGGACTGTGCATAACATAACACTTAAATGTGTGGTAAGTACTTTACTTCAAAATGACATGTAAGTTCCCTAATGATGAGGGAAATCTCCCTTAAGCATAACCACCTTTAAAGCTTAAATTACAATTTGAATGAACTGCACTTTTTGACACTTAAATATACACAAAGTGCCCCAGTGAACTGCCTTCACACAAACTAGTAGCTGATTTGCTTATTTCCATAAGGAATAAAAGACCAGAAATAATAGGTTGTCATAAATATCACCTCTTGAGGAAAATAAACCAGTCACACTACATTCAAGTGAGACTGACTCTCTTCCCTAACTGAGACTATATCAGTTCACACTATTGAGCATTTTTCTTTTAATCCGTTCAGTTATTGGTTTAGATGTGAGTAATGTTTTTGAACACTCTGAAATGCCAAGGTCTATGTGTCCCAAACAGAGTTGGGAGATTTAATGTTAGGAAAGAGAAGCTCCACTTGTGTTTTGGACTCCATCTCATCTATCTTGTCATGGATTGTCTTCCAGCTATATCCTCACTCATCAGAGAAGTCATTAACTCCTCCCTTTAGCCTCAGTTCAGTCCCCCAAACACTTAAAGAAGCTTCTGTCATCCCCACCGTCAACAAACACTGGACTCAAGCAATCTTTTTCCCATTTCCAATCTCCCCTGCCTTTTGAAAAGTACTGGAATGTGTTGTCTGTCTCATCTTCAATGGTACATTTGAAGATTTTAATTTAGTCTCCACTCACGACACAGCACAGAATCCAACCACCTGCATCAACAACCTCTTTCTTTCCAGCATTCTCCTCCTCTTCGACCTCACCGCTGCTCTTACTAACATTAACTAAGGGTGTTTGGATTAGGATTTTTGGGGCAGATCGCCCATTGTTTGTAGTAGTATTGGCCGATACCGATCACCGGGCCTTTGGCCCTGTAAACGTCTGATTAAAATATGTCTCCCGTGAACGAAGTGTACACTTATGGTCGTATTTCTCTTCCCCGCTCAATGTGCAAATAATAAATACAGGGCTGAATCCTATTCCGAATTTGGTCCGTAAATGTCCATTATTACTGTCAAGTTGTTTGTTTGCATTAATACCAGAGAAAGGAGAAATGTGCGTCCTGTTTGCACAGCGCTGCGTCTGTCCTGTCAGGCTGTGGCAGGCTCTCACCCGGGAGTCACACACAGCGGACAGCAGTAGAGGAGGTTATACAACCTGATCAGACCGACCAAAAGAATTCCCCGCTCTATTTGCAAATAAAAACATTCATCACCCAGATGAAATGAGTTAAACAAAGAAGAAAATAGACGAAATGCATTGTTGCAATACTACAGAGCCAGTGCAATGTTTTTTACACAAAGAAAAAATTAACTTCATGTATAACATTGTGAAATGCTGTCTATGAAATTTGTTTACAAAGTTTATAAAGTTTCTCTTTGTCTCAAAAGTGCACGAAATGAAAGTGAGTCTGGTGATATCGTGGAACACAAACAGCTGCTGCTTAAAACGAGAGCCCAAACAATCATTTGCATCACAGAGAAGCAAGTGGTGATCAAACTGCCAGACCTGCAAAGCCCACGATGCAGCCACTGTCATGTTTAAATCGATAATGCACATGTGAAACTCTCAGCAGAGAAGAGAAGCAATGATCAGCGATTATAGAGATCGCAGAAGACACCAACTAGAGGGAATATCTGCCAATGACCAATCGGTGGCTTATAAATCAGAGCACCCTTAACATTAACCACACCACCCGTCTCTGGGATGCACCCTAAAGATCGCTGGTACTGCTCTCTCTTGTTCAACAACATCAACAACTTCACCTCCTCTATTGCTTCTCTGTCCCAAGGCGTCCCCCCGGGGTCAATGCTTGGTCCTCTTGAATTCAATATCTACATGCTTCACGTTCTTAACACCACAGGATCATTGAGCTTTTCACTTCCTCGCTACTCTGATGATGTCCAGCTCTACATCTCCACCATATCCATCACCACTGCTGTTCACTCTAAACAACTGCATCACTAAAATGAAACCAAGCAAGCCAATTCCCCCCAAATGAACTGTGGTAAATTTGACAGCTTCATTACCAGGCCAAAATCCTTCACCAACCTCATTTACAATTTCTGCCTCACCATCTGTGACTTCATTCTGCCCCCCTGACCGAGACTTCATCAGTCTGTCCATGTTCAAATCAATAGTAAAACTCATCCCTTTAGAACTTCCTTTAATATGTGTTTAATATTGGGTCTCATGTTTTATTCTATCATTTTCTATGATCATTTATATTAATGTAAAACATCTTTAGATGCTCTGAAGAGTGCTTTATAAATAAAATATATTATGACAGTTCCAAGAAGCTGTATAACATCATCACATCCTATATCACACAACCATGATCTTTAATTTGCCCACTAGACCAGAGAAGTCCAAGATTAGTTATAAGTTATTTTTATTTTTTAATCAAGTAAATTAAGGACAATTCTTTTTTTCCCCACCAGAGAAATACAGATTTTTGGATATGCAGATTGGCTTGGATATTTATCGGGCTCAAAACACATTTTCAGAGAAATTAAGGTTAACAAAGAAAATAAATGAAAGGTGGTTGTAACATCCCAAGATATGTATCACTGTATCAGGGAAGATGTATACTGCCAGCCCCTAAGCATGCCGATAATGGAAGATTTAAAATTGGCTCTGCAAATGTATTATGATAAAGGAAATTCATCTGTATATTTGTTAGATGGATACACTTAGAATGTTGTGGTGAGAATCAGTGAGTGTCAACCCTTGTGTATTGAGGACTGTTTACCTCTGTGCCAGCGACAGCCAGTCTTCCGAGGCATTATGTTTTCTTGTTGTCCATCTGTCCCTCCATCTAATTCGCTCAAAATGAATATCTCAAGAATGCCTTTAGGGAATTTCTTTAAAAAGAAAGGTCAGGTCACGGTGAGTATGTGAGTGTGATATCTCCACAACGCCTTGAGGGAATTCTTTTAGATTTGGCACAACCATTCACTTGAACTTTTGTTTTTAATTTTAGTAGCCAACAGTTAAGGTGGACTCAGATCAGATTTTGGTGCCTGAATGTCAAATGTTAACTATGCCGAGGGAGGGGTGGGTGAAGATTTCACAAATCGCTTTTGGAGTTTCAGGGTGTGGCGGTGGGGTGTGGTGAGGGCGCCAGCTGCTGGACGACGGGGAGGAGTGGCTCAGCCGGTGATTGGACAGCTGTACAGAATCTGATAATCAGTCAGCCAATAAGAGCATGCTGGTAACCTGGTTCTGGTTCTCTTGGAGTAGGCTGGGTTCCTGAAGACGGAACAGACGCCATTACGTATATGGACGTGTGTGGGTCCAGACAGTGTTGCAGCCAAATCCAATACAATTGAAGTAACTGGGGGACCACCTCTTCAAAAATAAAGAAACAACAGAAAGAAACGTCCATACTGCTCCTGTAGTCTATGGGACACACAGGTGAAGCGATTACTGCCTATTTATGTGAAGTCCTTCCAAACAGGAGCATGGCCAGATGTGTATGCCAGTGTGGACAAAAGGTGGACAGGAGCCATCTGTCACTGAGATATTAGTTTTCCTAGCTGCCACGGTAACATTTGGGCTAGACTTATTATACTTATAAATGTTATTGCTCTATGATTGATAATGCACTCAGCTTAAACCCTGTAGGTAACCCACGTGTTCCCTCTGACATCAGCCCTTAAGGATCATGAAGCAAACTTTCCTTCATCCAGCCAGTGGAGGTGCATGCTAATGCAAAGTGATGGATGGAAGCATCTGAGCTCAATTGGTAACCCAATTTGCTGTTAATGGCTTGTATCTGCTTCAGATGCCCAGGTACCTGTCTACCATATCTAGCTAATATTACACCTTCCTTGCATAAAACACTGTCACACACATCTTGAGTTTGTGTGATTCCAAGGTAAAGTAGCTCAATTAATAACCTGTAGTTCAAAAAAGACAGCCGTGTGCATAGTTATACTTGAAACACTATCAGTGATAAACACATTCCTATGTATGTACCTGATAGTGAAAGGCAGCAAGCAGGCAGCACACATACCTCCCTCAGGGACACAGCACTTGCACTGGAGGCAATTCATTACTGAGCCTTTATATCATGACTGTTAAGAATTGTGTAATGAAACTGGGATTTGTGCGTGTGTGTGTGTGTGTGTGTGTGTGTGTGTGTGTGTGTGTGTGTGTGTGTGTGTGTCAGCTTATCTTAGTCTTAAGTTGGTGCAGGCAGACTAGTGGTTTGATGGGAGGATCTGCAAAAACAAAGCGATTAATGAATAATGCAAGAATTGTACACAAACACACTTACATGCAGGCTCAGCAATAAGACACTCACATAAAAATACATCAGGTGTCCCCAGTGTGCGTGTGTGTATTTGAGTGAATGTACCATATGTGTGTGAGACAGAGAGGTTGAGAGATTTTATGTGAAGGGTCCATTGCTTTGTCCACCCTTTCCTCCAAGGTGGGCGGCAGGTAGAGAGGAGTCTCTGCTGAATATTAATGACAGTTGTACAGTGCAGAGCGGTGCACCCCTGTGTCTGTGATTTGTCATATACAAGCGTGATATCACAACAACATGGTTTCTTTGCTGCTACAGAGCTCGAACTGTGGGACTCTTTTCTCTTGTTTGTTTTGGATTTATTCATCATAGCAAATGATCCATTACATTCCCTAACTCTGCAGATTTTGTGGCAAAAATAAGGTGAATGTTATTATAATGTTATCAAAACCATAGCACTACACCTGTGCTATCACAGCTCAAATAATATGTTAACAACAACGTGATTTTTTTAAGCAGGGATTTTTTCACCTACATGAATATATGTTTCCCTTGTTAATACGCACAGCATGTTTGTGAAAGAGCTCTACATTTATTTATTTATTTTCCTCGACAGCTGATCTGAAATGTATCGAATTATCATCAGCATGGAGTTATCTTAAGCATGACTACAATCATTCCTTAAACTTGCTGAATAACTCACACCAAGGATAGATTACAACGTAATCTCATGATCTCATATTAACATGACTGATATACAGTATACGAGTGTGTGTAATTTGGTGTGGCTGGGTTGAATTTAAGGGGACTGTTGGCTCTTAATTGGCAGAGGTATGTGCTCTCTGAGAGCCATTCTAGTTAGTTATTATTCTACCATTTATTATTACAACAAATGTTCCATAATCTCAATCAAGAAGTTGTTTAACTCAAATCATCATTCGCCCCTAAACCTTAATCGGAGAGTTGTGAGTTCAGAAAATGGTTTTATTGATGATGCCTTCCCGCTCAAAGAAACACTTGGAATGCAAATACTACTAATGATGTTTTCTTTAATTCAACCTTTATTTGAGTAAAAAATACATTATGAACATGACTTTATTCATAAAGTAGCAGGAAAATTGTAATTGAGGAAATGTGATGAGAAGATAACAGCCATTACTCAAACAGAAAGTGTAGGAAGGTAGTGTTGGGACCTGGTATCTGTGAACCATAGTTGGGCCTACATGTGTAGTCAAAAGCCTCACCACATGTCTCCTTTGCTCTGGAGACAAGGGTCTCCCGGGTAGCTTCATCTTCACACATAGGTGGTAAAACTGCTTCTGGAGACAACTCTCAACTACTATTGGTCACTGTGTGCCCCATGACCCATGAGGTCACAAGGCCAATATAAGCCGAGTTTCCCTTCTCCTATGTCTCCTCTCTCTTCTGCTTCTTCCAATGCTGACCGCTCCTGGAGGAGTAGGTTCTGGCCCTGCTCTCCCAGCTCTCCCACAAGCTCCTCAACTTCCAGCAGGCCTGCCTGGAGCAGACTGCTAAAACCTTCCAAAGGCAGCGACGCGAGAGCCTGCCTAAGAACTTCAGCACAACTGGCCACAACACAAGGTCTGACCAGCAGATGACTCAGAGTTAAGCCACTCCATTTCCATGGCCTAAATTATATATTACAATAATTGTATTGTCATTATTTCTTTCATTTGCAAATGTATTAAATGCACTAATGTCATGTGCAGAGTGATGTAAAGAGTATGGAACAAAGTATTGAATGGCTGAATTAATGTACTCATTAGACCACACAGTTCTCGTTTCTGCTGTTCTGTCTATAAAAATCTTTTTTTCCACAGTACAATATCAGATATTATTCATCTGCTGATATTTGTATTCCTCCTGATACTATGCAGCCAGCTCATACAAGTTTGCAACATTGAAAACTGTGCACAAATAAATGTCTTAACACGGTGATAAATTAGATGGTGATATGCTGACTGCGGCATGGGAAGCATCAGGAAATCTGCTGCGACTCTGACGCATGACACTCCTAATGACCATACAGATAGATGAGAGAGAAGGCCCTGGGAACAGAGAGAGGGCACAGAATGAGAGAACAGTTTGGCTAAGAAGAGCGAGAACAAAATGAACTTGAAGACCTGAGACCTTGGACTATGAAGAAATTAAACATTTAAAAGTATCTTTTCATTATCTGACCTCTAAAACTAAATTCAGACTTGCACTGAACTCCCCATAATCCCCTGAAATTATCCAGAGAGGCTGCATGTGAGAGTTAAAATATCTGAGTCAGTGGTTATGGATATAAAAAAAACAAACAAAAAATAATACAAATATCTCAGGAGGAAAGAGATTAGTCACACACCTAGAACAACATTGCAAATTACAAGCAACATCGTCAGAATCCTAAATAAAGTACTTAATATGATGAGAGATGAAATTCTGATACTCCCCAGTAATTGGACACACAAACACAACACTCAACAAGATGAAAAGTATGATCACATGATTAAAAAAGAGAGGAGACACAAAATAAATTCCATTTCTTGAATGGAATAGGCTACAATTATGAATAGGCTACGTGATGCTGTTTAAAAATGTGAGATAATGTCAGACTATTCAGCCAAAGCAGCGACGGGAGGAGTAGTTAATGTGTGATGAGGTCAATCTGAGGGGAAGTGTTCAGACAGAGGTGAAACTAATCAGGACGGGGCAGACGATCGCTGTGGTGGGAAACACACCAGGGCAGAAAGTGAAGTATCTGGAACAAGATGAGAGGTGAGGGTAAAGAAATTAGATGGGAATCAATGCATGAATGACAAAACGAAAACATAACCTCTGGAGCAGAGCACGGCATGACAGATAGTACCTGTGTTTTTAAAAGGGTACATTTCCATACATTACATGTGCCTTACTGCCATATGGTAGATTGGTCTTATTTATGAGAAGGCATTGTTTACAACAAGAATGTATTTAAAAACTGTGTATGTACATGCTATATAAGCTCAGACAGACAGCATGGCCCTTTATGTAGTTCAAGATTTGTTCTTGTTGTCGCCTGAAAATCCATTTCACATTCTCACATGCATCGTGCTTAGCAGTGGTAACAGGAGCATGTTTGATGCCAAGAAATCGTACAAATTTTTACATTTGCTGAAAATGTTCAACCATCAGTTTATCGTAATGAGAACCAGCAGATTTTATCATCTGTAACTAGCTTGCTGATTAGATTTTTCTCCCTCATCTATTTATCTTAAAATGCTACATGTCCCTTGGTAATACTCATCCTCACAGGGCGATGATCTGTGTTGAAGACATGCACTAAAGAAATACATCAGTCTGTTTATACATGGCGTAACTTCGCAGTCTCAAATTGCAGTGCATGTGTTAGTCAGGGATTTCAGACTCAGTCGCAGAGAGCACACATGAGACTAGGGTATCGGTAGAAAGTCATGGGCTGAGTAATCAGTCCAAAACAGTCACAGGCAAGGAACAGACAAATATCCAGAGACCAAAAGAGCAAGCAAGGGTCACACAGGAGAGGTGTGAGAGAACATGAGAGAGCATGTATGAGTAATGATTACAATATTGAAACCAGGTAATAGTCAATGCAGCATATATGAGGGATTTGTTGACAGAAAACACAGGGTCAGAGCTAATGAAGTGCAGGTGAGTTTGTGTCAGGGATTGGGACTAGAAAATGAGACGAAATGCAACAATTACGTTATCACCTGTGCAGAGAAAATGTGTCCAAAAGTGCTTTTTTCTTTTTGCTGATGAGCTCAGTACAAATCCTCTACATAAAAGACCCTATAGTGAAGAAGGGGTAAGTGCTCGAGTGATTTTGGGCACAGCTGAAGTGTTAGTGATGAAGCAAAAATGAAAATGGTGAATGTTATTCAGGTTTGCTATAGAAAAGGATAGACTGTTCATAAAGATGGATGACAGCTCCTCAAAAGTCAAATCACATTGATGCCCCCCCGGTGGCTACCTGCAGTGTAGGTCATGAACCCTTCCTCCTCCATGTTAGAGGATTGGATATGAACCAAACTAAAAAGTTAGGGTACACACCAGAAAATGAGTTTTCCACGATAAACACACTCATCCTTGGTTGAGTATGTTTATCGGTTGGACCTCGGGTTGGACAAGAGCTCCACACCATGATCAGTCCCAGGTAGACTCTGGCTCCAAATGAGGTCACTGGCACTAAATGGTGGCCCCGTATCCAGGAAATCTTAGGAGGTGGAGACATGGTGTCCATCTTTACGTACATTCTATGATTACATTTTTTGTTTTGGGTTAAAATGGTTAAATGACATCCAACGGCACTAGATGGCACGCCAGATGTGAAAGTCAAGGATTCTAGGACTAATGTCAGACGTGATGGTAAAGAAAGTGACAGAGAGGGAGGATGTGCCTGATGGTTGTGTTTTGTGTTTGTGTGAAAGACAGAGAGACCACTAGAGAGATAATTATCTTTTTATTTGGTGATGATTTGCCATCAATCTCTCCTCCACGAGCTTGTTCACCTTAGTTTCGTTATGATGTCAGAACACTTTTATTGTGAGAGGTGAGAGCCTTCTGAGAGAGCCTGTGAGAGTTTCTGTAGAGCTTTATCCTTTAAACCCTGTTCATCTCTTAGTTATTACCTTAGTGGAATTCCACAGAAGGAGGAGTGCTCTCAATACAACTTTAGTTAGTAAGCTAGTTAGCTGGGTATGGTGATGTCTAGCTACTATTAATCCATTTCTTACACTGTTGCTTTAGTGTTTGTGTCTTGTGCTTTGTTTCCCGAGAGAAGATCCTGACCATAGCATTAACTCACTATTGTAAACTCTGTGTGCTTTGAGAAAATGATTGAACTATGTTAAATCAACGAGGACGTAAGAAAATGAGGATTTAAAGGGGAATCAGCTGCCAGGCATATCCATATGTGATGAGGTAAACTGTAACATCAGACATATGACCATGGACAGATGATGACATAATAGGCCCCTAACTGCCTTCTGTGTAAGATCCCAACATAATTTATTTTGTTTTCACTTTGCATCTTTTTATATTGTTTTGCTTCTATTTGGGTCATTTTGTGTCTTTAAACTGATCTCTGTGATATACAAACAAGAAATATTATTTGTCACCT
The DNA here is from genome assembly GCF_024713975.1 of Paralichthys olivaceus. Lineage (NCBI taxonomy): Eukaryota > Metazoa > Chordata > Actinopteri > Pleuronectiformes > Paralichthyidae > Paralichthys > Paralichthys olivaceus. Next base: position 5,249,438 of record NC_091093.1, on the reverse strand, counting down.
TATGGTCTCGAGGCAGTCTGACCTCTCCAGCTCCTGGGCCAGTGCTGGCAGGGCTGTTCAGTGATCCATCCATGCCAACATAGAAAAACGAGCTATATTACAGCTTCCTATAGTTCTTCAACAAAACTATCCTGCAGACCGACATTTTCCTATAAAACCAGCCTGTACTTATCACAATTAAACGCTTCTGTAATCACAAGCAGCTCGGGTTGCAGTAAATCCAAAGTGAATGAATACGTCAGCATGTTTCACACCAAGAATGCCAACTATTCTCAAACTTTATAGTGAAGGCTGACAGAGAAAGTGTATGGTAGAGCCCAGCTTTACGTCTTACATCTGCTTAGTAACTTTCTTCAACCACAGTCCTCTGATGTTGGCCCGAGAGCAGCTCCACTGGAGCGGCCAGGGGAGTTCAGCAGTTTGCTTTAAGGTAGCAAAAGAGTAGTTATTGTGAAAGTTTCAGTGTTCCTGATTAATTTCCCTGTCATTCCTGTAAGTTCAATATAAATCTTTCCAGAGAAATAAAACTGTTACAATCATTTTGACATTTAGTACCAACTGGGTGGGAATGCCATTCTGACAAATGCTCCAATGGGCCCGACTTCTACCGATAAGACCCAGACAAGCATACACTATCCTGCATCCTGTGACCCTATCCATCACCTCCATTTCTTTCCCTTGTCTCTGAGCCTCACAGATCCTTCCAGAAATCTGGACATGAACCCTGGCATCATGGTCAGGATATTTGGACTCAGTTCCACAGTGGTAACATGCCAACACGAGTGTGTTATCATTCAAAGAGCAGCCACATCGGGACATTGCCCTGGAGAGCTGCTGATATTGAAACACATTTCTCTTCCAATAAACACATCCACATGAGAGTATAATGTCAGCACATATTACATCTTTTGGGCAACATTCTACATGTATCTGTCCCACAAAGAAGAACGAAACAATGACCCCATCTTTTCTGTTCGTTACAACACCACTGAAATATAATAATGCAGAAACAGAATCATTCAAGGGAACGACAAACAAAGGAAATATTGAATGAAAGCACAAACATGCCCTTCCTTATTTATCTCCTTTGTGTGATTTTCCTCTCTGTTACTCTTTGTCTCCCTCCCTGTCTTTCCCTCTGTTTTTGTCTGCATGTGCAACAGGCTCATGAATACCAGTTCTATTTTCTCTCAACTTGTTTGTTTGGCCTGCATATCCGAGACAGCTGCAGATGCTCTTTGGGCCGTTTATCAATCGGAGAAATGGGTCTCACACTGATCCCTTTTCAAACACTCTTGAAGTGAGCCTCCTGCTTGGCTTCCATACATTAGACTACCTCGTTATTTATACTGAAAGAGAACTTTTGGAGAGAGAAAAAATATTTGGCCTGACACAGAATGTACTTGCAGCCCATCAGGAGCATTTTGTCATGAGATTAAGGTCAGTTATTGTGTTTCTTTTTGTATTTGCATTCTTTTTAGATATTCTGACAAGATAAACAAATAAATGTTGGATGACACATATTTGAGTGATGTACCAAAGTCAGTCATATGGAAAAAAAACAGAGGCCTCATCACGGCTCTGCATTATTTTTTGGTGGCACCATTTATTTTCTTAATTTCTTCCAATCTAATATTAATTGATCTTTGTAAACTACTAAAGATGAATTCACAATATTTAAGAGAATGTGGTTATCTTGTACAGTTGATAGCCAGGAATCAATTCCCCAAATTCAGGTCCTTTGGGCACTTTGCCCTTAGCAAACACAATTTGACTTGTTTTATTTGACAATGGCCACTTTGGGCCATCATTATGGATCGACAGTCAGGTCGTCGCTCGAGCTGTGAATTAAGCTTTTTCAACCTTTTTCACAACACAAGGGAATATCATCTGTAATCCCTTTGCAAAATATGAAAGTGCATATTTTGGTAGATTACGAAACTTTTTCAAACACACGTGTTGATGTCACTGTAAACCCACACTTAGAAGAGTGTTTTGGGTAACAGTGTGATACAGAGAAACTGACTGAGACTCCTTGACAGCAGCAAATTCCAGGGCATCAAGGGCAGGGGGTTAGAAAACTCAGCTATTTCAAAGCCATGGCCACAGAACTTACTTTCTCTGTAGTTTTTGATCTGCAAGTATTGAACACAGGTTATCAACAAATGCAGTGAAAGTAAGTTCTGTGGCCATGTCTTTGATATATCTGAGTGTTCTAACCCCTGCCCTTGATGCCCGGGAACTTGCTGCCTCTATCCCATTGAACATTGATTCAGCTAAATTATTTATCCCTCCTTCCTTCTCTCACTCTCTTTCTCATACACACACAGACCACCATAAACATAAAAATATATTCTATGAAGGTGTACTGCTACTACTTAGCACAGATGAGGGTTTCTCAAGGTTCTGATAAACCCTTATAGGTGCAATGCATAAGACTGTTGAAGAGTTAGACCTGATGCATGCTGATATGCTGAATCCTATTCCAAATAAGTATATTATAATTTATTTTCTAAGCTTCTCACTGTGTTACTTTTGACCTTTAATACAGAAAAAAAGAGCGGAAGAAAATCAGAGGCAGCCAAAGTAGTGCAAGGATTTTTGTTGTAATGACAAAGGACATGCTTAAGAAATACATTTTGCAAATGTAAGTCTTCATTCGGCAACCCAGTGTTATCTTCTTTTCAATTTCTGTGACTTTAGAGCTGATAAAATCTTTCCCTCCGCAGCTGCTTCAAGTTCAAACCAGGACTTGAAACCCATAGTGGCAAATCCTGACTTTGATGCATTAACCAACAGCACCACATGGGGAGTGTGGTAGTAGCAGATGTTTTAAAACATGATGGAACACCAATGGCAGTGAAAAGCGAAATTTAGACTTCAGAGAGAACAGCATTGTCAGAGGGAAGGAGCATAATCTCTTCTTTTCTGGCAGGTTGTTATGACCTAAGTATGCACTGTGTGACTAGTGATGAGCAACAGGAGGTGTAAAGGCCTCTGCTGGTTGCGACAGCAAATGAGAAGCATTGGAAGGATGATACATACCCTTGGTGTGTAAATGATATATCCCTATCAGTCAATACTAGCTTTGTTTGTATGGAATAATTCTATTTCATATGACGTCATCATGGCATCATTTATACCATATGATGAAGAATTATTGGTTTATCTACGTAAGTTGTAGATCATGTTTCTACACTATATGACATATTTTCATAGTTTCCTCATTCCAGCCAAATGATCTTTGAGGATTCTTTAATCTATATGAGCGTCACATTTTGTCTATAAGGTGTAGATATACTGTGAATAATTCATTTTTAAATTTCATTTTCTGACTGACCATCTGATATCATATGATGGGAACAATTTTACTTTGATTGTATTTCTATTATTTCCAGAGATATCTTGGATATATGTTTTTTTTTTTTTGTAATGGACCATATTTCTGTTCTGTTGACCTTTGACAGTTAAGTATACCATAAAAAAAATAATCATGTGACCATAAATTAAGTTAGTCGACATTACTCATTCCATCCTTGACTCAAGCACATGGGGAAAAAAACATGCAAAGTGACTTCTTCAAGTTTCTAAAGTTAGCAGTCTTGTATCTTAATTTAAATATTAAATAAAGTATGTTGTTGTGCATGTTAAGTAAAGTCAATGTAAGCTACAAAACAACACAACAAAAATGTCGATCTGAGCTACTGTGTGAAACAGTTTTGTCAAAATGGTGGTTGTGGAGTAAAATGAAATGCACTGGTGCACACACACATACACACATAGACATGCCAACATTCACGTACACAAACTCCTTCTGTGTCACTGATACAAGTTCATGTTGATGTTTGATCACTATTACAAGGTTTACAATGTTAATGTAATGAATGCATTGTTAACTAATGCTAAGTCCTTCCCGAAAATGTTTAAGTAACAAGTTGGACAACATGGTTTTACTTTAAGTATACGTTTTTGCCTTTGTTAAATTGATTTTGTGTCATTTTTACATCAGTTTTTAATGGTGGCACTATTTATCCATAGAGGGCTCCGGAAATTAAAACTGAACTGCAGATTTGTTTAAAAGAATAAAAAATCATTAAAAATCAATGTTCACCTGTGATATTGAGCAAGGAAACTGACAATATTAGAATTGTTTTTCTTTGTGTTACAGTGACACTATATCTGGTCCCAGAAGCCAGGAATCATGAGAAATATCCACTGTTTGGTTGTGTTTCAATTCAGTGAGTGGGACGACAGGTCTGAGCTGTGATTGGCTTTTTTTTCTGTACATGGAAACCACTGAACCACTCTGATTCAGAGCCTCAATAGAATAAATTACCACCTGTGGCTGCCTACCAGCAAATAGTTAGAAATTGATGCTTTTCTGTCCACATAGATAGTTTATTGCTTGTCTTTTCAAAAAATCTTTCTCTATATATTCAATTCTTTAAACATCCTCCTTTTTTCAAAGAGGCTGTTTTCAGTCCTTTTTTGTGACTTTGTTTTTGCCTTTGTCACTACTCCTACTAAAACTCCTCACCTGTAACTTCGTATTTTTCTTGATATTACACTTTAATATGTTTCGTTGGCCTTTTTGACAGCAATTGCTGTCTTAAATAACACCTGACAGCCTTGTGCAACTGCAAAACAGATTTAAATGATACATGCACATAGCAATGCTGAAATGATCTGTCCGTGAAAAGTTACAAGTACCTCCTCAGTCAGTTGAAATGTACATGTTAATGTCAATATTTTCAGGCTAACCCTTAAATAAAACACAGGATGTGAATGTGGATTCAGATGCAAATTTAAAAAAATTCCATTACCACAATATTTTTCACTCTGAGGATATTGAAAGGGTTTTATGCTCAAAAATACTTCCTTAATATAAATCAAATGAATAAAATATTAAGATAAAACCGATCCATATATTCTGTAGAAAAATACCCAAATAACCTGTTCTCAAATCAAATCTTTGTCTGTCAAAACTTTTCTAATGAAGGTGTTCTAGTTTGCCAAGGTTTTCAAGGTTGTGCCCTTGGGCCCAGTGTGACTGAAAAGAACACAGGAGCAAAAACAGTTCCTCAAAGAGATATAGGGGAAGCAAGAGAGAGAAAGAGGCAGGAGCAAACACAGATGCAGAGAAAGACTGCAGCCAAAGTAATGAGCATTGGAAAAGCAGAGCAAAGATGAAACGACTATCTCCTATGTTTTATTCATGTAGTTTGTTTTTAGCCTGGCAGTTCACATTAACTGCACTGCACACACATACACATCAGCATGTATAAGAGCTTGCACACAATAGTTTCTCTTAATATAGGAAAAATGTCCAATTGAATGGCACTTATCAGGACAAATTGTTTGCATCCAGGTTCAAGGCTGTAGACAATTGAATAATGGGGTACCAATTTCCAGTCTATTCCAGTGTATACAACTGAAAGTTCACTTCATAAATACATTATGTACCCTTCTCTTTAATTAATTTACTCAAGTGAAGTTATGCATTGAATTTTTTATTTATTTAATATTTTCATCTTGTCAGCTTATTTGTTAGCAGGATTGTCATCAAACATCATGGGGTGATAGGGCCTAGGGCTGAGTATTAAAGGGTGAATCCAGAACTTTTATTTTATTAAAAAAATATGTTTTACATCAAAATAATCGTTTAGGTCATTTCCTATTCTTTCAAATTGTCTACTATAAGAATTAAACAGTCATGTGTATTATTATTTGTGCTTGAGGGACGTATGCACTCTATTGAGTGACATTCTAGTTGTGGCATTTACACCGTAGATTTTTTTTTTAAAAAGCTTTTAACAATAAGAAAGGGCCCATTCTTTTGAAGAGCACCAATTATTTACTTAATGGTCAGGAAACTTTTTCCTATCAAGGGCCATTTTAATTTTATACCATCTTTTGATACCATGTTATGTATGAGTATTGCCCGACCATAACCTGACAGCAAGAAGGGACCTCGCTGAAGTAAATGTTATATCTATATTTTAAGTTGTTTTCTTTTATCGCCAAAAATAACAAATTGTTTTCATTACCCTGTTTTCTTATTTTTGCTTTTTTAGTATTAATGAATTGTCTTACGAGCGGAATCACACAGGCCACAAACATACCAGAAGGTCCCCCATCATGCATGGTTTACACCTTTTTACTCTGGTGGTTTAAAGATGCTCTGTGAAAAAGTCCTATTGGCTATCACTTACTTACCATTTTTGTTCCCTTCAGTTAAGGCAGCATATTTTCCGATGGTAGGATTCCTCATCCAACGGACACATAAGAATTACCAATGACACAAACAGCTAAACCCTGACAGTTTGTTCTGCCATTTACTTTCTTTTTATTCACAGGTTCTCTCTTCACTGCTCTCCATTTTTCACTCATACATGCACTTCAGGTCACTCCATAGAAAAAACTATGAATTCCATCCAATTGCTTTACACAAAGTAACATTTGGAGTCAATGAAAATACACGGGCCAAGGCACAGGTGGCACAAAGTGTGTTTTTCACTTTAGCAGAGTATAGGAACCCTCTTCAGTTACTAGGTTTGAAAGCCAAACCATCACACACATAGATGCACTTCTTATGCTCAACTCAATTAAACCACAATAGTGCGTTAAGAAAAAGAGGCATGTGCACACAGGTACAGTTTGCACCTGTGGCATCAGTGCACCTGTCAGAAACAGCACAGTGCCTGTGTGCACACATGTGTTTGAGTATGAGTTTGACAGTGTGCAGTGGTTTGGCTGAAGAAACTGCATAAAATAGTGTGAGGGTTTGATAGACGGATCTTTTCAAAACTTAGCACTTAAATATGCTGTTATTGTTTGCTACTGCCGGTGAAGTGTAAAGTTCTAAGTTTTATTTAGATAACCAAGGAAAGTTCTTTCTTGAAACAGGCATCTATCCATCCATCATTTTTTTCTGCTTATCGGGGTCAGGTTGCAGTAGGTGCAGGCTAAGCAGGGAATTCTAAACATCCCTCTCCCCAGCAATGTTTTCCAGCTCCTCCTGGGGGATCATGAGGTGTTTCCAGTCCAAATGGGATATTTACTGTACTTTACCTTCACTGAGCTCTGGCTCTACTCCAGGGTGTCCTCATATTTACTTGTGTCCAGAAAACCTCAGAATGAAGGCGCCCAGGAGGCATTTTAATCAGATGTCCCAACCATCTTTACTGGTCAACTCCTTTGACTTGACCTGAAGATTAGTAATTCATGTACTTCATTATCTACTTACCACTGCAGCACTTGCGGTAACTGCAGTTTACAGCAAGTTCTCGATGTACATGCAGGTTCTAGTGAGAAGTGCAGCAGTAACTAGGAGGAGGATGATAACAGCGGACATTTAGAATAAAAACATGGTGAACCTGACACTTGGATGACACCACAGGAGTGCATGGAGGCATCTTATGTTTTTTTCTGTTGTTTGTTTATGTTTAAGGAAGTGGTCACCATTTACTTCAAATGTATTTATTTTCTTATACAGCTGAGTTTATTTAGAGTTTGTGAGACCGGAGGAAGAGTACTCTATGGACAGGCTGTCAGTCCATCACTGGGCCACCTCACATGCAGCAGATAGACAGACAGTCACACTCACTCACACATGACAATTTAAACTCTCCAGTTCGCTTAACCTACATGTCAATGGATTGTGGAAGGCAAGCCAGAGTAGCCTAAGGAAATCTGGGAGAACTTCCAATCTCCACACAGAGAGGACCCAGGAGGTCACAGTGGGACTCAAACTTGTGGGCCTCTTCGCTGCGAGGCATTTCAACCTCTCCATCGTTATAGATGTGCAAATCCTGCAAGTTGCATGGTGAAAACAGTCACAGGTTACGTCAGTATTTTAAAATCACATACTAAGTTGCCTAAAGTATGTGCACTCTCAAACATACCCATGCATATGGCCCATGGCCATGAACCTGCAGCCACCACAGCTTGTGCTCTGAGGCTCGTCCCCAGATATTGAGACCTGACCGCAGGATTTGATAAAGTAGAGAAATTTGTGAAGGGCAATAAGTTCTTCCAAACTGAGCTTTTCCACTTTTGTTTTCCCACTTTTTTGCCAGGTCCACATTTACTACTATTGCCTAAAATGCCAGTGTTCGCCAGTGTCTGCCATATAATTAAATTCCCATTTACAAGTTTGGCCAAGACCATGAAAAGCAGTGCCAGGCTGGAAGAAGACAAACATACTGTATGTGATGTACAGGGTTACAGATCCACTGAACCTCACTCCAACCTGACCAAGTGACTAGACAGACATTAAGTCATGCATACAAGCCAACTCCCCACCTAAACTGATTAATCCCCCTGCAAACATTATAATGCACAAGGTCAACAGCTCCACTCTGTCTCCCTTCCCACACATCCACAACCTTGAAGTAATCGTCTCATCACTGAAGCACCTTTTTCCCCCTGACTTGAAAAACCTGGCTGTCCCTCTGCCTTGTTGCCACTGAAATCCTCCCCCCCCCCTCGCATCCTGATTAATGCAACTGCATTTCTTTTTGGTACTTTCTCCTCCACAGTCCCTAATAAACTTCAGAATATCTAGAACTCGTCTGCTTGAATTGCTGTCCTAAAGAACCTCCACAACATATTCAATTAAAAGTCTTTCTCTTAATTTGCAAAGCATCCATAACCAGTAGCTTTCTGGTGGCTCCGGTTTTCTTCAGTCAGTTTTCTGGGCTTCACAGGCAGGAGAAACATTCCCAGCCGCAGGCAAAAAAATTGAAATATATTTGCATCGAATCAAATCTGATTGGAATGCAGTATCACTTTTCTGCATAATCAAAGACAGACTATATATCTTTAGTATGTCACACTTGCATAAATGCTGTTGTGCATTTAGTAATCTCATTGGTATATTGTTGAAAATAAAAAAAACTGCAAATTTGGAGATAATTACCAGATTAAAGCCTGTTGGACAACATGTCTAAAAGGTTTTAAATTGGATTTCCTTGAGATTCATGATTTTTCTTGTCAAAACGTCAAGTGCACATACACAAACATTGCTGGATATTCAGAACATCTTCAGGAAAAGTTTCATGTCCAATTTTTTTCTGGAAGGAAAACAATGTCACAAAAGTTATTTCAGTCACTATCAATAGTCTGACAAGCTTTCTGACACATGGACACAGAATAATTCTTCTCCAGGGACTTTAAAGACTCTCCTCCTTAAATTAGGCAAAACTATGCATCTTTAGAAACATTATGCTTTCTTCTTTTTGATTGGGGGCCAACTCTGCGAAATCTGGCAGCTGGTGCGTTTCGTAAACTGAGGCGCAAACCCAATTTGGCAGCTGGAAGTGTGAGACTGTCTCTGAGTGAAAACATTAGGTCCTCTGGTAGATGGTGTTTGAATGACAAGTGAAGGGAGAGTGGATGTCTGCTTATAGAGTCTGTTATTATGTCTCCTCCCTTTTTTACCTTCCCTTTCACATCTTAAGCCCATATGTGTGCCTGCCACACCGCCTCAGGATAGCACAGCACTCAGCAGGCGTCTGAGGGAGGATGTGTTGGAGAAGAAGCATGGGTGTTTGTGTGTTTCGTGTGTGTTTGTGTACTTTTCTGTATATTATTGGGCTTGGCTGTTGACAGAGATGCTGCAAAGTGGGATGCTGGGAGGGAGGATGGGGGAATGTTAGTGTGAGTGTATGTGTGTGTGTGTGTGTGTGTGTGTGTGTGTGTGTGTGTGTGTGTGTTGGGGGGGGTTATCTAGTTGCCTCAGCAGCCTCTTGCTGAGCATCTTAGCTTGATAAACAGAAAGATTGGAAGAAGGTAGCAGATGCCTCCAGGAGAGAAATACAGTGGAATCAAAGCTCTCGCTCAGTTTTTTCTGTCTCTCACACTCACGCTCACACTCACGAATGCAAACACAAACCATATGCACAGAGGGAGATCCACAACAAATACAATAACATCTATACAGACACACACTCATGCCCATCCACATGCACACATTGGTTCTTTATCTATGAGTGCCACCTGGCTGGTGAAGGTTTGGTTTAACCTGGCAGAAGGTCCGACTGGATGATCTGTAGGGCAGAGGGAGACGTAGATGAATAGAAAGGGAGCAACATGGAGGCCAGACAGAAATAGAAGGAGAAACGACAAAGACAACAATGTTTTGATATTCTTTAATGAACTAGAGGCAGAGGGAAAAAAATAGATAAGAAAGGTCAAGCGAGGGAAAGAAGAGAGACAGAGGAGTTTAGAAGAAGAGTGCTCAGCAGAGAGCAAGGTGAGAGCCAGAAAGATCAATGGCCCAATGAAGAGAAAGGTGAAAGATGAAAGAGAGAGATGTGATGAAAAAAAGTGAGACAGAAGTGCAGAGTGAGTGTGGTAAAGATGTGAGCGGAAAAGATGAAAAGGCTGGCTGCAGGAGGGAAATGACAGAACGATGCTCTCCAGAGATGAGGAGAATACATAGTGAGAAATAGTGTGTGTGGTGTAGCAGCTGTCGCTTAAGGAATCAAGGGGTCCGACAACATGGGACATCAGGATTGAATGATTCTAGAATCTGACCGTTTAGGATAAAAGACCAGGGGGAATGTCTTTGCATTCTTAAGAAAATGATAGCTGCTGTCAGGCTGGTGTGCCAGGAACATATTTTATGGCAAACATAGACATTGTTTTCACAAGAGGCCTGAGATTGGTCTGTAAAAACAGATTGTATAATTAAACCATCAGCTAATTAAATGCTAAATTTTCTTACTAACACTTTATTTCACAAAAAGCAGTAAAAACTTTGCTTCATCGCAGTGAAATGTAAATTTATTTGACTAATGAAAAAGTCAATCCATTCATTTTCCAACTTCTCAGTGGAGTTAGAAAATAAATGGATGAGATACTAGTAGGTATGTGTTGAACGGCAGGAAGTAACAGCATCAGTCCGTTAAATGACCAGAACAAATAACATACAGTTCATTATGGAAGAGATGAGTCATTCAGCTCCATCCCTACCAAGAGCACTTACATAGGCCACCAGCACCTCAGCAGAAAAACAATGCTGCATGATGAAGAAAGGCTTATTGTTGTTTTCAGAGCTGCAGAGTAGTTGGCTTTCCCCTTGTCTGCTCTGTTGGCTCGCTAAACCCACCCTCTGCACACAGCGCAATCACTCTCACACTGAAACTGCCTCCTTTTTTTTCTTTTTCCATCTCCATCACACAAACCCTCCACATGCCACTTTCCCCTGCCTCCCTTCAGCCCTTGCTCTTTCTCGCTCCATACCTGTCAGTTCTCCCTTTTTCCTCTTCCACTCACTCCTGCCTCTTCTGTCCTTTATTAATATTTAGCTTTTCCTGTTCGCTTTGTCTGTTGTGATTTACATTTCAAAGTAGCTGGTATAAGCTAGAAGTAATTGTTGCCATGGTGGGAATGTTGTTATCTGCCCCTTTTGGGACCTACAAAGGGACTTTTTTTAAATTCTATATTTTCCATTGTATTTTGATAACTCTTACCTTGTATGTCTAAAAGGTCTTTAACTTCCTTTCTTTGTCTTTTTTCCTGCCTTTGTGATTGTCTTCTCCGCCCCTGATGTGTTTCACCTTTGTCCAACATGCTTTGTGTATTTAGTCTCTCTGCTTCCAGTTCTCTTTAGCTGCATCCTTCGGTGGAAATCCTTGTGGCCTACAGAGCATTTCCAGAATCTGTTTCACCATTTCATGGCACCCTTGTTGCTATTGCCTAGCATCAGAGCTGACAAAAGTTTGAATAAATGTATGTATAAAGTTAGCTGTTCAGTTGAGTTAAAGCATGATTCATGGACGTCTCATCACTTGCCCGTGTTATTATCTCTTGGGAAAAATGTTTGGCAAGCTCAATGAATCCTGGGATAGGTTGGGCCGGGGATGATCCACCCATTGGAGTCTTTATATCTCGCAATGAAAGGATACATATGTTGGATGGATTTGAAGTAGCCTTCCAAATGGGAAAGCCTAGTCGCATCTCTGTGACACAATTGGTATTCAAATGCCCCTGAAGGACGCAGACCCTGAATTGAGACAATTTTTGTCAGTTCTTCTATCTTTGTCTGTTGTGTGTTACTTTGTGCTTTTGCTACCAGCTACAACCAGACTATCATTTACAACAAGCCTAAAAGTCAGATACTTGAAGTAGCGATTCTAACACGTGTGCCCTTAGGCGAGAACTTGTGTGTAGCATATGCATACAAATGTGAACATGGCTCCAAGGAGGATCACAGAGGACATTTAGGTGAAAAACACAGTGTAAATGATGCTGTTTCTGGTTGAATTTGAATGTCAGGGCTTCCTGACAATTGGAGGACACCACAGGAGCAGTATGGAGGCATTTTATGTTTTATTATATCTGAAGGAGTCACCAGCTCAATTGTACTTGATATGGCTGCAACACTGTTTACCACTGAGACTCCAGTCTCAAAATTGTTTTGTGGACTCAAACACTTTACCCACCCCTCCATCGGTGGGGTGGTGAATTTTTATTTTTCGGTGAACTATCCCCTTAACCAATTAATTGGACAGCATTGGTCCCTGTGTACTATGATGAGGAAGCTAAAATTTCAAGAAATCATTGGAAACAAAATGAATACATGCTAGACTAGGATGAGTCTTCAAACTGTTGAACCTATTAAGAGAAAGAAAAGACAGATTACAAAATAAAAATACAATGATATGTTTGACATATGTATACTTGGCATATAAGCAGACATAAATAAAATAAACTTCAAATTCACTAACGACTTAGATAATTCAGGTCTTGTTTGAAAGCATCTGCTAGGTCTGTCATATACCCAGCTTCTATATCTTAATTCAGAGAGGATTTAGAGACATTTGTTGGGATGACGAACACACAGTTCTGAAACGGGCATTCCCTGATTCCCAGCAAGTTAGCATCCCACCCAGTTGGTGATGTTGGGGATCCTTCACCTGAAGTCAGCTTCAGCAGCCACAGTTAAGGCGTTTAGGCCTCTTTGCATGTTTGACGACAGGGCAAGCATGGCCAACAGCCAATCTGCTCCCCTCTCAACAGATGTAAATCTTGCTCCTGTTTTTTAAGTAAGCAGTCTGGCCAATTCCCACCTGTTTCTATTCGGTTGTCTGGCCAATGTCTGTGCCCTGTACCCAGTTGGTTGTCCTGCCGCCACCTGCTCCTGATCCTCCATTTGTGGCCTGGCCAGCATCTGCTCCTAATCCTCCTCTGGTGGTCCCCAGGACACCAGCAACAGAGAAGCATCTTCAACTAAATCTGAGGCTGATTACATCCAGGAAGTAATAAGATAGCCGTCACACTCCCTTGTTTGCCAAAATAGATAATTGGCCGAATCAACTATTCAGTTGCTAATTCAGCTCTCCAAGCTGACCCTTCTCTACCAGCTCCTACACACATCATGTCCATATTATCAGATTCACTTTTCAACCTGACAAATTCAACTGGTATGTGGGGTAATTTTTTTTTATGAGATCAGTATGTTAGTAGACAAATGGAAATGTGAACTCTACAGAGTTAGTAGCAATGCCACAACATCTTGCTGCATCTGATGGCATAATGACATGAACTTGTCATGGCCAAGGTCAAAGGGTCACTCAGTCAGTCATATTGATAACATGCAAAGTATTGCATTCTAATCTTGGCACGTGTGTGACTAAGGCACAGTTCTGCAATTTCCTGTCACAAAACCTTGTGGAGTCATTGTGTGCACTGTAATGTCAGGCAGTGACTATAAACAGACAGACTATAAGAATTCTGGTTGAATCGCATTTTACTGAAACTTCTATTGAAACAATTGTTCACAGGTGCTGCTGATGGTAATGGTAATGCACACCACGGTTGGTGTGGGAGCATTGACTCAAAGCCCCAATGATTGGTTGTGACAACAGTGACTGCCCTCATCAATGGAGCCTAGAAAGAAGGCACATCAGACTGGAAGGTCACTGGTTTGAGTCCATGGACTGACAAACATACTTGGACCATAGGATGGACCAGACCTGGATCTGCTAGAGTCCAAGAGAACAGATAGACAGTGGGATAGGGAGAGTCCAAGTGCCCCTGAGCAAGCCTTACTCCCCCAACATCTGCTCCCCGGGCACTTTCATAGCTGCCCACTGCTCTGTGTGTGGTCACTGTGTGTATTGTGTTCCGTGTGTCCTGTGTTCACACAGAAAAGCAGAGGTCAAATTTCCCCATGTGTGTGCATGATTGTGGGATAATCAAGGAATCTTAATCTTAATCAAAGGTACTACTGGAAGTGTGTTGGACTAAAGAGGGAGCCAAAGTCATCAAAATGGTTCCATGATTTGTGCAAGCCTGTTGTTCCAATGAGAAGGAAATGAAAAAGACAGAGGGAAGCTCTGTTAGACTTCATTTAGTTTGAAATATTTGATTTGCCTGTGCAGTTTCATTGTGTTTTCATGGAGAAGAAATGTCTAAAATTGTTTTTTTTTGTATTGCATGTTGTTTGAAATCACCTGACTTTCTTGTACATCCATCCCAGTAGTATAAAAATGTAGGTTCAATCTCACACAGTTCTCAAAATGTACAATACAATATTAATCACATCCTGTTGATTTCCCCAATATTTATAAACCAAGGAGAACCACTTTTGAGTTTCTTTTTCTTTTTCAGATTACAGATTTCATTCTCATAATAAATGTATGACCAAACTAGTAAAAATATATAAATAAAGCTCCTTTAAAAACACAATTTACAGTCACAAAAACATGCAATACAGTATAAATATACAGCTTCACAAAATAATGAAGGGACAGGAGTACTGAAACAACTTCTACTCACTGGGCTAGAGAGTTTTATAGCTATAACCATGACCATGTTACTTTGACAAGGCAGAAATTAATTTCCCAGAAAAGTATGAATTTACATACATACATAAAAGTCATGTAATACTGCCCACTGCGAAGAACCTAGAGTGCAGTGGACTCAAGAATTGAGCATTATCCAAGTAACTGTTTGCGCAACATTGTTTTTTCCGATTAAGTTATTATTTGACATTTGATATCGAAAGTATTGGTGTACATTCCTTGCAAAATTATGCATTATCTCTGCACATCGTGGTTATTGTTAGCATTGAACGATAACTTTTACCATAATGCTATTTAACAGTAACACATTGCAACAAGAGTTAAGAGTTTAGCAATCTTCCATGAAAACAGCAGTCCATCTAAAATGATTTTTAAGTCTGGGGATGAAGGGAATTAGAGAGGCACGCTTTGGCAAACACTCACACAGGGAGCTCCTCAGGATTTGGCATGTGTTTGACTGGCTGAGGTGGGGTGAGACAGCCTTAACAAACTGGTTGATGAGCAGTCTAGACAATGTAAGCACTGGTGTTTTACCTCTAGTGTGAATGTAGCTGTGCTGTAAGCCACATGTTTCTTAGCCACGCTTCGCTTCTTTGAGGAAAGCACAGATCCTGAATTTTGTTAGATATTTCTTACTATTGTCATGCAGGAGGAGAGGACTCTCTGAGCTTTTCATCCAAGATGGATGATGAAACAGGACAGTATGACCTATTTGTTTCTCCAGGGAGTGGACATGACAACTTAACTAGTGCATACACACTGTGGCAGGTAAAAAGTATGGATTTAATTTAAGAAGGCCTAAAAGGTCGCTGCTTGTGGAGTCTGAAGTTTGTTATTTTATAGGAAAATAAACTTTTTGAGTTTTACATGAGCTGGAGCTTGGATTTATGTAAAACAATAACATGCGCAAAAGTAGCTGTAGACCCTATCTGATGATCCTACACTTTTAATACAGTATCTGTTGATACAAAGTTTAAATTAACACGTGCTACAAAAGTCTGCAGCAGCTGTTAGTGTGTTTTTAAACAGCCATAGTATGGACAATACCTGAAGTCAAAGACAGTTTGAACCAGTGGGGTGTTATTAGTTTACAATGAAACAGAAAAATACTTTTCTTGCATGCACTGTTATTTTAACTGAAAAACAGATTGCTGTGTATTTCTACTCACTTGTCACATTGAAATCTTATTTCAAAGCACAATGTCATTTGCAGGTTGGAAATTAATCTGGTATTGTAGCTCACTTTGAGATCAGTATTCTCATATTATTCCTCGACAGATGTTCCTACCTTTTGTCCTGAAAGTGAAAATATATTTCAGAGTGCTTGTTTCTGTATTTGTCATCGGAGCTCAGTTAAACAAAAGGAGGTTGTGGTTTTTTCCTCTGTGTGGGCATCATGCAGGTGCACCACATTCATTTGACTTTGTTTTGTTTCTGTCCTCTGGATGCGGAAATTATGCGGAACTACATGTCAAAAATATCACCTGTGATCTGCAAATCTGTCTGATCTGTGTTTTACTGCCTGAAAAGACAGAAACACCACAGCTTACTACTCATTATTATTAACAACATATAGCTGCTATAGGCTTAACCGACAAATACTGTATATAAAAATGTGAAGCCTAAACTTTATTTTATATCACTTTGTACTCTGATTGTCTTGGGCTACTTGTGCCCATATATTATATTCAAATACACATGTACACATGTAACACTGCCAAATCTAAGGTTAGCAGTTTAATTCAATTTTCATTAATTTAATAAAAGCATCTACCAAGGATGGAAACCTTTACTGGCAGTGTTTATCATTTGTTTCCCACACAGTGCCACCTTTTAGCAATTAAAGTATAATTAAACCTACGGATCATTATCAGAGCTTATCAAGACACAATTTAATTGATTATATCTGCTGAGAAAAAAGTCCATTAAAAAAATGGTTATTCTTCTTTTATCCATCTCAGCCTGCTGCTCACTTTTTACCAGCGGGGCTCTGCAGTTTGACCATTTCACTGCATAAAATAGCCTATGCAAATAGAAATCTGAGTGTGTGAATAGCAATATCCGTTTACACACATTCAATAAGTTTGTAGCTGCTAGTGAGAGTTGCTCGCCTTGGTTAAAATGGCAAACATCCCTGGCAGCAGATTGAACTGTCTGATGGGGATTAATGCTAGTTCACTGAGTAACTTACTAACCATCCAAGACCTACACTGATGTCTATATGTGATGCCTACTACTCTATGGTCACAATTGTATAAAGGGAGCCAATGTATTTCATTTGATGTGGAAACGCTAAAAACTATGAACCTCACTGCTCATTGTAATGGCAGTTTGCTAGCTCCTGGGTAAATAATGAAGCAAGATGGCAACCGTATAGTCGTTATTTTCTTTTATTGTCACTTAAGCTCCTGGACATGTAGATCCCTTTTCTCTAGTTGTTTGCTTAGAGTGAAATATGGATATAAAGTTATTTAGCTCGGAAGTCTTAAGTCGCTCCCTCACTTATTCGACAATGCTTGTGCTATGAATAAGTTGTGAAGACATTTTGAGTTTAAGAGCATATTGTGTCAACATTAAGTAGCTATGGTTGTTTTGTGAATTTACAGTGAATGCACATGAAATAAACATATGAGTTGACTTGTGGATTATGTTAGTCTGGTAGTCAAACTCTTTAATGGAAATGCAGTGGAACATGTAAACATGTTGTGAAGAAAAAGAGCCAAATTTTGTGAGAGAATATGAGAAATAATTTTATGAACGCAAGTGACGTCACCTGTCTGAACTTTTCCCATTCTAAACAGAACACATCACCTGTTCTCAGTCACCTCATGCGTGAGGCCTTTAACATACTCAACAAATATTGTGAAGAAAGAGTTCCCACTGTGTGACACCATTGTACAATCGCAACTGCGAGTGGATTAATTGTTTCTCCCAACAGAGAGATATATCACATCAATCTTAGGAGTCGATACTAAACTTGAGTCATATCATAATAATAATTAAATTTATAAACCCAGATGTTGTAGCCACAGCTATTATTTTAGACTGTAATTAACATGTTGAATTATCATTCTGTAAATGTAGGTATTGGATTTGAGGCAAATACCCAATAACACACCAGGGTGCGGATGCACAGTGTTAGTAGTGTTTATTTTCCCTCACTAATGATCTTTGAGCAAATATACATTTTCCATTTAGGAGAGTTACAATGAATAATGTTAATTAGATACAACTGATGAATCGGCCACATTTGTAATTCCAGTTGTCAAAAGAGGCAGGCAGTGCTGGCTAAAAATGACAAGTCTGCTACTTGAGTTTTTTGTTTCTCCTTATAAATGAAAAAAGGGGAAATAATAAATAAATCAATGAGAGTGGTTCGCAAATCCACATAATTTGTCAACCTGGAACTGGATCCAGAATGGAACCGGCTAATGCACTGTTGTGCAGCAGCCAATCATCATATGAACGAATGAAAAACAATGGGTATTGTATTCCTGAGAGTGTGATAACCTTTAGAAATGTAAAAAACTGCATGAGAAGAAAACTGCCATTTAGTGAGTCTTTTATGTCAACAGATGTACTGCCACACTATTCTGTGAAATTGACTTTCATATTTCAGTCAAACAACTCACGTTCAAATTTTTACTGCAGAACAGGTTAGTGTGTGGCGTCTAGGCTCCGACCTCATCACCCCCCATAAGGATATGATGGGAATGATGAGAAAATACTTGTAGACACCCCCCCCCCCCGCTTAAAAAGACTGCCTCATAAAGATGGGTGTGTATTATAGATGATTGTGGAGAGTAAGGTATGTCAGGTTGTGTATGTCACATGATTGGAGCAGAGCAGTTCGAGGAGTCGCTCGATTTACTCAAAAATTGCTGTTTTAAATCATGTTTCTTGGAAATGACCACGTTTGTCTTGGGAGAGTCATCAATTCCACAGCTGCATCTTATGTTTGTCTTTGAGAGACAGACATACAGAGGCTGAAAGGCATTGACTTGAAAGAGTGAAAGAAAAGTCAGCATGGAGGGGGCATGAGGAGGGCTGGTCGTTAAACTATTTATTTACTAGCATGAGAAGGCTCAGTGAAAATGCTAATGGTTGAACCTAAAGTGAGAGTTTGTATGTGTGCATGTACATAGCAGTGAGTTATTATATAACAATATTTCTCTTAGACATGGAGATTTGATATGAGCCCAGAGAGCGCAAAACATCAAACCTCAGACAAATACTGAAATGGTAATGACTGCAATGCACTCCCACACAAACACACCAAAGGTCTAGGTAGAGATTTCAGGCTCAAGACACAGACTTTTCATTCAATAGACAATGTTGAGATTTCAACAACTTCCATAACTTGCCTTCATCTACACTAGTGGCAAGGTAACGTGTTTTTTTATTTGATTTTGTTGCTTCTCCCGAATTCACATTCCAATGCAACATGACATACCTTGATGTCATCTTTAAAGCTCTATTTCTCCTGCACAATGTTATTGGATCCATCCAAAGTCATTTCCTCTGCGTCGTCCAATGTATCGTTACATTAGATATGCAAACTGTGGTTTTAATGAAACACATCTTTGAAGGCGTTTTCCCAATTTATTTTATATTCTTCTCATAATCTGAGCTAAAAATCTCCAGTTTTATTCATATCTACATTCTGAACGTTCCATCAATTACACTTGCTGGAACAAAGCACTTATGAACCCACAGCTCATACAAAGAATGAGGCTACTATTAGGGACTTAACCTCTGAGACATTTGTACAAAACCTTGGTGTAGTGCTCAGACATAAAAAAAGCACTAGAAACAATCTGAACATTGATGAGATAATTGCAGGTCAGTGAAGGTCACACTCAAACCTCTAGGTGAGATTACCTTGGCCTTGGATCTTATACCATTCTTGGCAGGATTCACTTCTTTCACGATAAAGAGCCGATTCTCCAACTGAGCCGACAACTAAAGCTGGTATTTAAGTGACTGAATGAAGTGACTTTGTTTGAAATAAGAGCTGCTATGAATGAAGGTCATGGTGAATACTTGTGCTATAATTGCTCACATTATAAGTTTCACATTTCCACAGCACAAATTCAAATTGATCAACACCACACACATCTGTTAAGTAACAGCAGATTTTCACAGAACTACTTTTCTTCAACTATATTGTTTTACTTCTACTACTTTTGCTACTCATTTTTACCCATGGGGTTGTATTTTCGACCCTGTTCGTTTGTCTGTCTGTTTAAGCAAAAAAACACTTGGAAGGATGGGTGAATATTTCAAGAATATTTCACTCAAACATTGTGAGATAAGGTGACATTTTCACCATTGTCCCAGGAATACAGCATGGATCTTGAAAATAAATAAATTTCATGTGTCTGTTTGGTCTTGGTTGAGGTATGTGCTCTATTGAGTGCTATACTTGTTCTGTTCTGTTCAGCTACCATCAAAAAAAGCTTTAAACCTCCTACCGTTTAACAGTGAAAGCTAATGAGAAAAAATGGAGGGCTTTCTGAGATAAGATTCTGTATTTTCTGACACGATGGGTTTTAATCAAAATCATAACACAAGTTGAAGTTTGGTGATGTTGAGAAGTAGCTTATAGGATCAACAGATTTGACCACTATCATCGTCATTCGGTCAGCTTCTTCCTGTGGTGTTCATCCTTCAGTAGTTGAATTATAAATGGGGTCTCCTCCTATCCAAAATAAATGGACCTGATGGTTTAATCCATTCAAAAATCCAGTGCCATTTTGGGGAAGGTCAGCAAATCATGGTGCAGCTAATATTTGATCACCTTGTTTCTCTGATAATGTAAGATACAGACCCTGAGATTAAAATCATTCATCAGGAAAAATATATAGTCAAAAAATGACCAAGTTCTGAAATGTGTATGGTAAAACTGCAGAAAAGCTACATTTTGAGCCCATATGAGCCCATCTGACTCCATTGGCAGGAGTTACCTTGATTATCCCGATCGTGTTATACTGATATATTTTTATAACATGACAATTAAAAAAATGGAGAAATTTGCTTGTGGCAATTGACAATGCCACTGGGGTCTCCCACACACAGCCAGAGACAAAGGTGTTTGTCTTACTTTTTATTAACTCCGAAATAAACTCACAACAGTCCACTTAAATACTCCAGCGGTTCCTGCTGAACGTCTAGCTTTGCAGCTCAGCAGCATCTCTTCCCATGTGTGTCTCTCCCTCTGGCAGCTCCGCTGCTGCCTTTTGAATCCCAGGAAGAGATGGCCAACTAGTCTCTGCTGTGCCAATCCCCTCTCCCTGGTTCACCTGGAGGTGCTCACTGAGCCACCTCCACAGTGCTGTTTTATTTTAAAATCACACAGTGAAGAAGTGTTTAAAGAGGTGCTTTAAGTACACATACAATAATTATAAATGTAAACATAAAGGTATGTGGTCAGCTCATTACTGTTATTACAGCACAACCACAACAAACCAGTAAACAAGGAACTTCCTCTTACTGAATTTCTCCTTACCTTCCCTTTAGAGCACATCCCCCTGAGGACCACTGGTGTCTGGCACCTCTGAAGGCCAACTCTTTTATTTAGGCCTTTTAGGTCTTTTGCCCTGACTGGAGCTCATCTGCTCAGCCTCTTTGGCATCAAGCTCCTCCAAGCTAGTTCCCTCAAGACTGATTCTAATCAGGTCCTCCACTGCGTCCACATGCAGGGACCCTCTGACATCAGATCTATTCTTCTTCTGTGCTGAGAATCTTGTCATATATTATTCTGACAATGGCTTTTCTGCACTTTTATTTTTGTAACTTTAAGTATATGCTGATTAGGGCTGGGTATCACCACTGATTTACCAAATCAATTTGATTACCACCAACAAGGTCTAGATTCGATTTCTGCTTAGATTTGATTGGATTCAATATTGATTCAGTTCAGGATATTTCAGTGTACAATACCAATTCTCAGAGAACTAAAGCTATAAACTGTGCAAATAAACCTCTAACTTGGTGCATTATTAAAATATTGAGGTAGGCCTGTCATGATTACACATTTTGTTGGATGATATAAAATCATGATAAATTAGAATATTGTCATTTAAAAAAATTCACCCTTTCAAAGAGCAAAGCTCTCTTAATTCTTAAGAATATTAATTCTGACATTTGAATTAGAATTGAAAACCTTATAACATCCTCAATAAATGAAACATACATAAAATAAACCACACACAACCAAAACAATAAACAAAATGGACTTTCTGCCTCTGTTTACAAAACTTGCTCTTGGATTTTGGACCAGGGTATATATGTATCCAGCTCAGTAAACAGGATGGGATGGTTTTGGTTTAGATGACAAACTTACGATCATGTATTTAGTTATTAATCGATGGTGTTGGATCATGAATCTTAATCGCTCTGCTCACTTTAACACCGAGTCCTATCTGTTCGCATCATCTCTCGTGTTGAACTGAGCGCACACAAAATGTTGATGACTCTTAAATGCAGCCTCATAAACTTTTGAGCCAAACTTTAAGTTAACTTCATGTAGGCTACTGATCAGGTCAGTGTTAGTGTTTATTAGTTAAAGTGAGAGCAGGTTAGCAGGAGTGTGGAGGAGGACCCAGAAACTCCAGCATGGTACAAACCAACTGATCATTGTGCAGCCGCGAACCACAGTGGAAACTCTGTATTTTCACTTTTTGTTCCCACTGTTCTTCAACAAAGTTACTTAACGACTGGTTCACGTTAACAGGCTTTGCTTCTCTCACCTCTGCCTCACTGTGTGTGGTCACTCTCAGTATTTCACGTGATGGCCTATACGATGATGAATTTTAAAAAACAAAACAGGGGGCATATTTGCAAGTCGCTCTGGTGCACCTAGTTATAAAATGTATTCTCACTGTCTCCAAAAATAGTCTCAACATGCAACTAAATATTCTCAGTCTGGAGCCCTGCAGTGGTGCAGTAAGAATCAAGTTTTGGGAGCAGTGAACAACGACACTATGTTGCTGCTTTCTGTACAATATACTGATTATTATGCTGTTTAGATTAGAAGGACAAACCAAATAGAGGGAGGACCAGACATAGTGTGTAATAGTTATGTGATAGTGCTCCTGGTCTATATGTGAGCTATGACATCGTTTCCCAAATATTTAATTAGTTTAACCTCTAATTTCAGAAAAAGTCTGAAACTGTAAGATCTTGTCTGCCTAAACCATTTAACATACAAAATTAGTACAGTGTGTAGAATTTTGTGATATCTAGTGTTGAAGTTTCATGTTGCAGCTGAACACCCCTCACCTCACCCTCTCCTTCCAAACATGAAAAAGAACCAGTGGTAGCTTCAGTTGTCATAAAACTCAAAAGGTGTTTAGTTTGTCCAGTCTGGACTAATGTAAAAAACATGGTGTTCTCCATAGAGAGGGTCTCCTCAAGTATATGAATATAAAGGACCTTTTCTGGGGTAAAGAAAACTACAATTCATACAATTTAGATGAAACGAACTAGTGAAAACATCATGAGAATTATTCTACATTAAATTTTCTGCATCCTTTTCACCTAAATCTTACACACTGGACCTTTAACATATGATTTGATATCACTGTTATGTGCCTTTGGACACTGAGAGGGAGCAGGTTGGTAAGGAATGTCAAATTGCATTCATAAATGACAGCCAAGCAAGACTCAACATTCGATGACTTTATAAAACTTCACACAAATTCTAGGCTTGAAATAAACGCACAATAGAAACCTCTGCGATGAAGCAGCTGGTGCAGTGCTTTCTGTTTTATTCATCTTCATTCTGTGAGAGCGCTCCCCTTAAAAGAGCTGTAGTTTGTTGGATTAGTGTGGATTGTGGTCACACAGCAGAAACAGACAAGTCCCCCAGAGAGACAAGCATCACATGCTTGTGTGGAGAGATGATCTGTTTCCATGATTGATTCTTTCAAGATTAAAACATGCCTGAGCATATACAATTAGTGCTTCTTCTCAAGATATGCATATTGCAAACATGCCATAGCCGCTACTTGGGAAGAATACAGATGAGAGAACTTGATCATAGAATTATTCTCTTATGACGTTTCTGCATTCACTATGTACTGAATCATTTCAATGTTTGATCTGTGATAGATCACAGATTAATTCTGGTCTCACTAGAGGAGTCCTTGTCCCTCAAAAACGCTTTTTATTTAAGCCATATAAACTCTTAAATTGAAAAATTCCACTGACATGGGCAGTCAGGGGAAACTATGATTTACTGTATAATTAATATTTTTGTGTCTCAAGGAGGAACTCGGAACACAAATACATTTTGAAATTGAAAATCAGGATTTTTCATGAGGTGGTTGTAGAGACCACGTGGGGCAGGCTGGAAGCGAAACAAATGGAAGAATTCCTGTTGAGATCAAAAGCTGCAAGAACAGCAGCACTAACCAGCAGAGTCATCAAGTTCTCACAGTGTGTTACAAAGAAATTTGTGTATGCTTTATAGATCACATCAATGATGTAGAATCGCAAATATGAAAAGTGGTAATTTAAGCCTGTAAATATTTTGGTTTGGGAGCCTACCAGCTGAGAAATCTCTCCCAGTTACTTCCTCCAATTGTAAAATGGTTCATTGGGCACATCAGGTTTGTTGTCTCTGAGCTCATCCTGAATCATGACACAGATCAGATTCAACAGATTAGGATTACTGTAATTATCTGTCAAATAGCTATCAATCTGTGGATCACTTACCTTTAGTCTCCTTAGCTGACACTGTGACAAGTAGCACTTGTATCCCTCTATGGGTTTTTTTTTTGCTTGGCCTCCTCATAGGCCTTTTAGGGCTTTCATCTTCTTTTCATAGGTTTCTTTTCTGCTTACCTGAATATCTTCCTATGTGCTGGTCAGCACATACTGGTGTTAGTCATACCAACAATCTGGCACACATCAATTTTTACTGTGGTGTTGAATGTTTGCATTGTTTTTAATCAGACTTGCAATATACACCCACACCATAAATAAGTTGTACTACAACTTAAATTGTACACTAAATAGAATGTTCTGTTTTCTGAAGGGGCCATTTCTCCTGGTAATCAAGGAGAGCTATAGATAAAGTGAATTTGTGACATGAGCTTTATCAACATTAAACCTTTTCTTGAATAGCCCTTTTTTTTGATTATGAGTCATCTGCTGGCTTCAGGGAAAAATTGTGGTTTAATTGATACTGAGTAACTGAGACACTAGTATTCAAAATAAACTTGCTGTTATCTATCATCATGTATCATGTATCAAATGCCCCAAAAGCATGAACATAATAGTTATACAATGCGCCCAAAGCCTTTGGCAATGAAAGCAGATGACACAGAAGTGATGCTAAATGCCGCTGACTGCCTGATGCCCCACTGCAATTTGACTCGCCTTCACCAGTTATATTTGTTGCCAAAACTGGTATAAATCTCACATAAATATGTATAGAAAATATATTTTGTGGAAATATTTTATATGCTGTTACAATGTGGTATTGTCTAAATGCAAGCTATGCCCAGAATCTGTCCATACCATCAAGGGCAGCCACTAGCTAGGCATAGAGATTTTAAATGTCTGTACCACTGTCTCTTGTTACTCTGATGAAGACATGCTTTATTGGCTGCAACTTAGTGATAGGAGCTTTTACTATGTGTACTAGATTAAATCTTTTCACATACTGTTGCCTTCCTTTATTGGTGTTTGACAATAGTCAGTGTTTCTTTTAAAGAGAAAGAGCAACTGTGGTCATGATGATCAAAGTGGATTATTATTTACTTCAAAAATGTGAAAGTCTTCTTTTTTAAGTGAAGCTTGAGGAGATAAACCTTTTCAGCCAACCTTCTTCTTCTTCTTCATCTTTCAGCTCCTCCCTTTTCGGGGTCGCCACATCGGATCATCTGCCAATATATCCACTACCCCTCCTATTTGTGATCCGCATGTTTGTTTTGGCACAAGTTTTACGCCGGATGCCCTTCCTGACGCAACCCTCACCATTTATCCGGGCTTGGGACCAGCACTAGAGCTACCCAAAAGTGTGTCCCTAGTGGCTGGTTTATAAACCTTTTTAGCCCACCATTTTTTTTATTGTAAGCCGAACCATTGACTAGATAATTACTAATGATTGGATGGGTCTGCAATTACGGCTATGTGGAAAGACAGATTGATTAAAATGATGATTTGTTTTTATCTTGCATCTGTCCAGAGTTGTTGAAGCCAATCTCAGCAGACACTGGGAGAGAGGAGTGCAGCCTGGACAGATCGTCACTCACAGGGCTGACAACCTGCATGTTTTTGGACAGTGGGAGGAGGCCGGAGTAGCCTACCTGGAGAAACAGGAGAATATGCAAACCTGAAGAAAACACAGTCACGGATTGTTGTGCATAAGGATGGTAGTAGTCAAGTGTATGTAAATTGGCTCCAGACATGTTTTAAATTCTGAAAAGAAAATCTCCCTACACCTATATTCCATGCCTTTCAACATTTCTGAAAATGTGAATAAACACATTGCAATTTTTGAACTCTGAGATGTATTTCGAGGTCCTGAATACCACGAGATTTCATATAAATGACTTGTGAGCATATAAAACATGACCCAATTAGCCAGCATCATACCAGCTCCCCATTCTACCATCTATGCCTCGTCAGTAGGCATGTTGTTTTTTTCAAGTCTTTTTTGTATTTCCAGCGCTCTACATTCTGTGGACTGTGGTTCATGTTACCTTTGCTGCAGTATCTGTAATTAGGTGCATGTTGTCTGTCACCTGTCTGCCTGCAAGCATTGTACTCATCATTTATTCTATCGAAGCTACTTCACTGCATCAGACGGACTGTGTGTCTGCACAGGTCTCTTATCACTAGCTCCTGCTTGGTCAGCCAGTTACATGGCTACCTTTTGGAAACAGAGGCATGAATTTGCTCAAAGACTTAGCCTTTCACAGATGGACCCTCTTTAGTCCATATCCTCTTTCTCATAAAATTATCACACGTATAAGTTTAAGCAGTCAAGCCAGATGTTTCTGAGAGATCTGATTCTCATGAGGCTAGCCCCAGGCCCACTAGCCTTCACCCTGTGTCTTAGTTAGCAAGGCTCCAGCCCTCTAGCCTCTAGGATTCCCCTGGGTCAGCTAGTCTCCCACCAACCCCCATGTTGGCTAGCACCAACTATTTCAGTTGTCATGTTAAACGACTATCCAATCTGAAGGTATTATGAAGCCGCGAGAGAGGATTTGTATTATTAAAGCACAAGTGCATGGGGGAGAGACGAACAAGTTTCAGAACAAATTTGACTGAACAGATGCAGAAGTTTGTTGTTAAAATACCTTTTCATTCAAGATAATGCTCTGTGAACCAACCAATTTGATTCTGACATTAATTACTACAATGCAATAGGTAAACTTGATGAGGTGGTAACAATATTCATCACACAGCAGACCCAGTGCAAAAAAAAACTCCACTACAGATTCAATTTGCTGACAAGCCGTAAACACATATTGGTATTTTTGAATGACAACATATTCTCCACTTGTCAAGATATCAGACAGTTGTAAGGGACACACACTCACATACAAAATATAGACTACACATGCACTGACGCACACAAATATAAATGCGCACAGCTTCTCAGGTAAAGGTTGTGGACGTGAAGCATATTCTCATTAGGTCTCAATACAACACTATTGGTGCTGTCTCTATCATGGAAACTGCATTTTGTTTGTGTGTGTGTGTGTGTACGTTTATGTGTGGGCATAATGAGCAATAGTGTGTGTCTGTGTGCTGAAAGCCAGGGTGGTAACTAACACTCTGACAACACTCTTCTATCACCTCACACTCCCTGGTGTTGAGAGCACTAGATAGAGCACAATTATGTTTATTAGCATCTCTAGCTGTCACTCATACCTTAATAATAGCATGTTGTGTCTAACTTAATGTCAAAATACACTCACATACAGGCTGAGCTAAATTTAATGGCACAATACAAACCATGTGGCCTGAATGCAGTGAAATCAATAGTGGACAATTTTATCATTCTGTTTCGGCATTTTTCAAGGTATGACTGCAACACAAGATGTTTTGACTCAATTATACTCACTTTAAGAAAAAAGAGAGGCATATGTTTTTGCCAATGTGACTCCAGAAAGTACAGTCATGGTGCTCCGTGCTTGTCTTCCCCGATGTGAAATACGTTCAGAGAGTCTCGCCTACACAGCCTACACATATGAAAATTGCCCTTCCATTTTTGTGTTGGAGAAAAACAGCAAAGCATGTGAGAGCGAATTCTGGAGGATTTAATACATTCTGCACCGTAGGCCAAGATTAAACCAAGCAGCGGTGAAATAGGATGTGACAAAGGGTGCATGTACCAAAGAGCAGCCTATTGTGTATCAGCTGTATGTTGTGGGGGTGTCTGTGCGATATGAAGATACCTGTGTGTGTTGTGCATGTGTGCTGCCTTATCAAGTCGTGTCATCACTGTGTGTTGGTATAAAGGAGAAACAGGTGGGAACAAGATGAATGGAGCAAACGGAATAGATAAAGGGGAAATAAATATTTTTTACATTATTAACATGGAGCCCATTTCATCTTTTGAGTAGCGGCAGGTTGTTAAAAACCTTGGGCGCTGATCAGGAAGACGCTGTGGTAGCGAGACAAGTCGTGTCATTGAGTAGGAGGCTGTGCAGCTTTGGTGGCTGGGATCACTGCGGCGATTCGTCAACTGTTGCAGTTAGCTGATCTGTGCTGTGATGCATCAAAAGTTCAATATATTTCCAGATAGCACATAGTGAAAAAGAAAAAAAAAATCACACCAGCTGTGGCGTTGCATCTGCCAGGCCACCAAGCACAAACAAAAAGCATCATTTCTTGGGAAGGCAGGTGGAAAGCTGAGAACCGATGGGGCAGTTCCAGGGCACTGCCTCCTAAGTGCTGTGTGCTTGTCACTGAAATGCCAGTAAATTGGGTTGTACTATTGAAAACCTTATAAAGCCCCAGTGGTATTATCCACCAGACTCTGCCCTGAGAAACTGCATGTTAATTGTTTCACTAGAGGCCCACAATACGTGATCTATAGGGGGAACAGCTGTGATGACCCCATTGTGTTTATTGACTTTCCATCAAAGTGCATGGTCAGTTTCTTTCTGGTGTAGCACTCCCTGTGTGAATGTGACAAGAGTTCTGCTTGTAATCACGGTTGCATTAACCTGCCTAGAGAGAGTTCATACCACTTGCCTCTAAAGATCCCTCCACCCAAATTCTCTTCATGTTACACTGTGGCCCCTCTGATGCAAAGAGACCCTGGACCACCTTATAGTGCAGAGTGGAGCAATCCAATTGTGCTGTAGTTCTTCTAAACATTTCCTGACACAGATTGATGGCTGCTCTGTGATGATAAAAAAACAAGGTCAAATTTTGGAATAACAACACAGAAAATGGAAAATTCTACACTTTGCCACTGCATCATTTCACCTCACACTTTTCAATCATATCCTTATTTAGAAGAAAGTTTGAAAAAATAAAGAAATGACATTTTTTTTGGTTGTCCTGAAGGTCACCGGCCACAATTTAGTTTTTAATGCTTTGCCATTATAGGAAATTGTGTACATTAATTTAAAGGTTCTACAAGTCTTTATCATAGCCCTCTGAAACATCACATGGTCTGGCATCCTCATTGTCAGAACAACACTGATAGTCACAGACTATTAAAATGCTTCTGATCCCTTAAGTAAGTTATTCCTGTCATAGTTTTCCAAAGTGGGAACTCTGTCTGGTATTATGTGGCAGGTTTGGTTTCATTGGAGTTGGAAAATATCAAGAAGGCAGAACTTAAGTGTACATCTGAGACAGGATGCCACTTCTTCCACCACCCTGACCGCAACACTAGCTTTCCACTTCACTGCACACTTTGTATGGTACACTGCTTGCTGACTTGGCACTAGATATATACTGTATAGTGTGGTATCATTAATGTAACTCAATGTAAAGGAAGAATATTGAACAATATATGAACTGGATGTGTTAATGACGTTTGTTTTTATCATCATCTTAAAAACTCATCCGACAAAACAGCCTTTTTATTTTAATCAAATTTATTTCATTTTCTATTTCAATGCAGTTGCGTTAATGGCTTGTGCTTCACAAATCCTCACTGAACTTTGATCAAAATCATTTTTGCTACACCTCATCCAAACATGCGGCAGTGTTGCAAGGTTTAAAATAAGCAGATACAGGTCAGTAGCTTTTGTTAATGTTCACCTCATGCATCAGAATGAAGAAAAAACATGATTCACCATACAGACCATTTGTTTTTTTCTGAAAATGATGGTCTCCTTGAAGTGCCATACATACAAGCCTCTACCATCAACTCAACAAAACCTTGTAGACAATGGAGAAAAGAGGAGAATAGTTTCACTTGTTTTATGTGGCAGAAATGCTACAGAAACTCAGACCATCTCAGAATGAACACTACATCAAACCTTGAGGTCAATGGGCTGCAACAGCAGAGGAACACATCCAATAGTGAGAGAACAGGAGATTGTCAATATTCGGCACGAAACTGCAGAAATGATGTGATGTAATAATAATACAATCAACTTTATTCATATAGCGCCTTTCCAAAACAGGTTTTACAAGGTGCTTTACATGATAATGTCAACATAATCTCAAATGAAAGTTTCCAACATGTTTTTGTATCCTCGTCATGAAGAACTGAAGCTTTTGAGAGAGCAAAGGGAGCAACTACCCTGTGATAGAATGACATTCCGAATAAAGTGCTCTGTGAGTGGCTGTTGATGGGCACACCAGCACTGTGGGTGAGTGTGTGAGACACACTGACGGAGGTTTTAAATTCCTACTCCAGGAGCTTATTACACCCTCTGCAACTCTTCTTTGTTCCTTAATTACTCATTCTAAAAGGTTTGTTATGAAAATAAATCCCCCGCATGGTCTAAATGTCTGGCTGAAATGGCTCATTTCATTAGTGGGATCTATGAATATGCTGATATGGCTCCCTATATATTTAGGGTGGTGATTTTGTGAGTTTGTTACAATAGCGAAACATTTACAACTCAAACATGTTATTCTCATATCATGTTGTTTGCGTAAGGATCCCATTTTTAGACAGAAGCATGTTCACATGGTGTTTCGGTCTTGATTTGGAACAGCTACCTAGCCTTTTCCTGTTTTTCCTAATTTATAATATTTATTTATCACGTGTGCTCAAAATGGGGTCTGAAAGCTGCGTATGTCACTTCTCATTCAAAAGTTCCCACTTTTTGTACGCTAACGAACATTTTGGGGAAGGGAAAGTGGAGATGTATGCGTGAGATGCTGAATTGAAGCCAGATTATTGATCCACTTAAACATTAAAGTAGCTCTTTTATTTGGTGCGTGCAACATAACTTGTTTCATAAGCAACTTTAACTGAAAAAGATGTAAGTCAACTAAAAGTAAGCAAATTCGCAGAATTAAGCAAATAATAGCTTTTAATATCTTCTAACACTGTGCACGTATCACCGAATACATGTATGACTTCAGTTTTCATATAGCAGAGAACCTGATTTGACTTACAAAAGATGAATAAACTGTGTTCTCCTGGCAAACCTCCATTTCCAAATAATTTCCATGGTGAGGTTAGAATGATTGCAGTACACATAAATACTGGGGTGACACTCATGGGTTGTACTGCGTGATGGATGCAGTGGCTGTTCGAGGAGCAAAGGAATCAAAGCATTAGTTTTGAGCGAACACAGATTTTCGGGGCTCATGAAGATGACTGACTCTTCAGCTGATTTAAATTCTCGAGAGCTGTGATCTTGGGTCCTTTAGTTGAACTGAGTCACGTACGACACAGATGGACCTGATGGAACCAAACCATCCCAGTACAAACAAGTAGTCACCTGTTAAATCAGGAACCTAAAGTGGTATCTGTTTGAAATGATTAACAGTGCTTAATATTTACCTTACTGCCTCAAGCCCATTTGGAAATGATATAATTCTGTTAAATTATATAGGTCAGGGATATTCCCTGAATTTATTGCTGGCAGTTTTGGTTGGGATTGTTAAAATGCGTATAGGCAGTATATTGAATTTCTTCACATTCTGATGGTGCAAAGCGATTCTCCTTTTGCCGCTACCTTTAAATTTTTAATTTCAAGCACTGTCCTACTGTCGAACTTGCTCTCACTCACTGCATCATCCGCGGAGGTCACATGATACCACTCAGTGCTTTTTCTACACTGTGATATCAATGCTGTGGAAACAATATGATGTTCCTCCACCAAAGTTGAGCTTCTTCTAACACGATGCCCCGAATCACCATAAAAAAACCATTGATCCTCTGGGTTATTTCATATTCATGTTGTGTTTTGCATTTATGGTCGAATGTGGGCGTGTACAGGGTGGGATTAGAGGCAGATCCACAAATGCATGTTTCCAGGTGGACTGTGATTTATAAAAGCAACGTTGCCTTCAGGTGTGCGTGCGCACGGTTTTATATATACACACACATCTTTTTTTTTGTTGGTGTTTTCAGCTAATGTGCACAAGACTGCCCACACACTTTTATTATGAATCCTGTTACTGTTTTATGAATGAAGCCCCAGGACATTGTAATCCTCCAGCACTATATGAGGGTTGCAGGAGAAGGTTAAATTATATGATTTTCTACATGTGTGAAAGAGAGAGTGTTACTTTAATTCAAAAGCATAGAATACCTTTTCAGCAAATACCAGCATTCCACACACACAGGCACTACTTATTGAATCTGTTATTGAATCTTTTATTTGAGCTTTTAACAGGAGAGTTTGTGCAAAACATCTCAGAGAAACATCTTGTACATAGACTTCCACTGAACAAATTATTAACATCCGTCTTCCAAAAATCTGTTCTTTTCACAAAGATATTACACATATTAGTCATTAGACCTTCTTTTTTTTTTACTTTATTATGTTCCAGTTAGTTCTTGATTTAAAAATTCTGGTTTCACATGAATAAAATACTTTACCATCTCACTTTAAATGTGGGGAGATTAAACTGTGCATATATAGATGACATGACAGCTCCACAAAAGTAAAGCCATATAACCTTGATGACTGACTGCAGTATGTTAGTGGATTGGACATGAACCAGACTAAAGAGTCAATGTACAGTTCAAATATTTATTGAATGTGTACTTTGTTTTTCACAAAAAGGTTTTTTGCCTCTTCAGCTATTTCTAATCAACACAAACATTTGTTGGAGTGTAGATTTTTTGGGGTAAATTTTCTATAAAAACGTGTCTCTCTGCACAATATTACTCAACTCAAACATAACAGAGAAAATAGTTGTTGGTTGCTATATTTTATGTTTGAAATAATACACCATCATTAAAGTATCCCACACATGACATAAAGGTAACTTAATGTATTTTTATTTTTCCTCCTGAGTTTAAAACGAGACTTTGCAAGCCTGTGTCAATGACTTGCAACTTCATTAGGTTGCTTTGCAAAGATGGGAATCACTTGGGGACAATAGGGACACTAATGCAGATACACTCATTGGTTTTATGCAACCAATTTGTGTGACTGTATTGCGGGAACATGATGGCCTACATCTCTACAGTTTCACCCAAAATGTGTGTTTGCATAGCACTGCACCAGGGCTTTTATAGACTTGGCGTGGCTTCTACTTTAGCATTCGCCTCACTGGTGACATTAACAATTAGTTTGGGCCTTATTTGCTTATGCTGAGTACATTGCAGCAAAGGGGGTACTACAATAAAAACGAGAACATTTTCATAAATGAAACACTACAAATGGTAATCTGCATCTACAGTAGTTTAACTCATTATGTTAATTAGATCCTCATTATTTAGAAAGTGCTGTTGACCAATCCAAATGGAGCAAGGCCCAGTTTAGACTAACTGTATAGCACCAGGTCAGAAACACTATTTAGAAGATATTAAAGTCTTGTCCCCTAAAGGATTTGAAAAACAAAAAGAGGCAATTTAACAAAACTAAATCACACTAAATACAGAAAAAGAGCACAAAACTAGGACGTGCTGGAGCCTCGTTGAAAGCTGCCAACTCCTCATTTTCCCCTTTACTACTGACTGCCATTTACTTTTATAGCCTCACCTGCCTGGAGCCTACCACCTGCGTGGTAAGTATGGGGTGAGCTAAACTGGAAGACAAGTACAGAAACCACAGTAAACACTACGAACACAAGACCAGGTTAGGACTCTGGGCTACTGCCGAACTCACTATTGAACTTATCTGCAAAAATACGGAGCATAAATGCAACGCCCTGACTAAATGTAATCGAACGCAACACACTTCACCCAGTCTCTGTCACCTTGGGTCTGCTCAGCCCCTCCTTTCTCCGAGATCTGATTGTGCAAGGCTGTTGTCACTCTCCCTGATCCACCTGCTGATCTGACCCCACATACCTGGCAAAACAACAACCAAACAGAGGAACATCACAAACATAACAAAATCAACTGTCAACACATAGCTGCTGTAAAAGAATACAACACACAACTCAAAGAATGTTATCCGCATAATCTAATTGATCATCAAAATTCAAATAATATTTAAATGACCAAATGTTTAATGGAGACAGGGCCGAGTGAAACAGGGGGAGAAAGCACCTTTTTCACATCCCCATAGTGCAACATCCAAACTTGTTTGTTAAAACATGCACAGAACTTGATGAAAAACACAGGCTAACAAAGAGTTTAATTAAATCTGGCCTCAATAGTTTTAAAAGCATAACTCTAGTATGTTTCTACCCTACTGTATGCTCTATGTTTAAAAATGTGGGTGTGTAAATAAGTTGTACTCACAAATGCTTTTGGAATGGGTCCAGTAGATCGCCTCGGCCAGGAGCTGCAACAAGGTTGCAGTGGCTACAATGTAATCTCAAGGGGCAACTGTGACAGTCTACGAAATGTCAAATAAAAGTACTTTTGTTAGGCCTCTAAAAAAGGTAAATAAATAAGTAACAAGCTAACCGCCTATTACAATGTCTACCTGTCTACATATATATGTCACTTTGTCACTGTATTTCATCAATAAAAAGAAAATAAATAATTTAAAGTAAAGTTTCACTAATTAAAAGCTTTAATTGTTATTCTGGGTCTTTGGAAAGAGTCTGGTAACCTTTCATGAGTTTCCAGAGATTCACAACAGTGCAGCAGCTAGTTGTCCCTCCTCTGTTTGGTGCCTCTCTCTCCGCTCTTCTTTTGTTCTACTGAACTTACTCCCAAAAAATGTATAAGAACCATCAATTCACACATCTTCATTTCAAACACTTGTCCCAGACTGACATATACAGGAATTCCCTTTTTCATGTATGGTGGCCTCAAATGCTGAGCTGGACTGGATGTGCAGTAAATTACAAAAGCATACTGGTGAGAAACCCATGCAGAGCCAGTCCAGCCCTTAATAATATGCTGGATAACTTCATGGGGGGAAAAAGAAAAAAGTTAATGAAATGTTCATGTGTAGTTTTCAGAGTTCCTCTCTGCCTCTAAATGAGGATGAAATAAAAAAGATAAGCTCATGTCGATCTGAATTAGAAGTAAATGTAAATGACACCTTATTATGGAGAAACTTGCATCCATGCATCATACATTATATAAATGTGGCCCCTGTGTATAGTGCAACCCCACTGATTAAATGTATTTATTAACTCTTGATGGGGCAAAAGTTCCTGATTGAAGATTTGAATATGTCATTTGTTCCACGTGATTCACATTATTGCGAGGCCTCACTTACTGGAAAGAAAAGGAAAATAATAAAAGTGTACATTGCAGTATAAGAGTAGATTAGTGTTTTCATGAATAATCAAGCTAACACATGGCTCCATGTTCAAATTATGTGTCACTGCAATTAAGATGGATAAAAGCTATATCTCTAAGTTTCCACTGTGAAACAGCTTGACGTTATGCCACAGCTCTTATATAAATGGTATCCTGATTGAAGGGCACTTCTGACAGTCATACCTACAGGAGCCACAGCAGTGAGTAATACCTGAAGTATCACTCGTGCAGAAAGGAATAGGACATGCAAATGAACCTGAGCACAATTAAATATTATATATTAAAAACCAGAATCTGCATTCTGAATGTCTCCCGGGCACCAACTTTTCACATGTATCATCAGTTATCTGTACCTGCCTGGTTATGTTACCTGGATGTATTCAAACAAAGACATCTGCTCAATAAAGGTTAAAGAAAACATCTTATTAAAATCCACCCAGCATCTCACAAATTAATTAGGATAGTACATTTCACATTTTTCTCTCAATTATTGCCAACACTTGCTAGCCGAACATTAACCATTAACCATCGAGAATAAAATTCACACACATCTCACACCTGCAGCACTAGTTGCTGAGAACACAGTACAAAGTGAATAAAAGAGACCAATAGGTCTATACAGTGTTTACCATTAATAATGACTCTTGTTCGCAGGAGAGTAAACTTCATGCATGTTCAGTGGGCAGTCACATTTCTATTTGTTTTATTTGTTTTGAATCAGAAACAGCAGCATGTCAACATGCTGTTGAGTTAGATAACAGTTTCAGTGTGAGAACCACAGAGCAGAGTACCAACTCAGATGGTACTAATATAATCAGTGAGAATATTATATATATATAATAGTGTAAAAAGTGTCATCCATTGTACTAAAATATCCTGATGTCTATATGTCTATATATATATATAACCCATAGCATTTTAAATTACATCCATGAGCTGGATCTATCATCATTTTGTTCTATTGTGCTCTTGTCTTGTCTATGGTTTGAATGACAAAAAATTGAATCTTGATCTTCTTGTTTTTGTAAATAATATAGAGATCACCCCTCTTCTTATTTAGGTTGTGACTCCTCCTGAGCCAATAAGTTGTTTTAGAAAACTACAGTAAGACCTGACAGTAAACCTCACATTCCAGCTTTTGTGTCTGCATCTCGAGCTGCAGAACGGTGACACATCTCTCCTCCCTTCTCAATCTCTGAGTACGCCACTAACTTCCAGCAAAAAACTTAAATCCACAAATGTGTACCATAAACCAACATTATTTCACAAACATGTATTGTTTATCTGTTTTATGAAAAATCATAGCCACAACAAATACGAAGTGATTTGCAAACATGATGTGGAAAAACTGAGGTTTTTTTAATTTTTATTTGTGCATTGTTTTCTGTCAATTTGTGGGCAATGCAACACAAGACAGTTGTGATGCACAAATATCTCATTATTTACAAATATGTATTTTCTCATTTGTGTAGTGTAAAGTACGAAGCAATATGCAAAAGACCTGTAAAAACATTTCATTTTCACTTTAAAATGATCGATTCTCTACAAAGATAAGTCATTTTACCACATAATTACAGGTAAAGTCCTGAGAACCAATTTATCCATGCTAACACATCTTTGACATGAGCAGACTGAATCTTTTAGACTCTCTGGAAACCCACCTCAGTGGGCTCTGTTAATAAAGTTTCACCTTGTGTTTGCGGTTGACTTCATGGATTAACATGCTATTGTTCCATTGTGCAATATAAATAGCTGTGTCCTCTTTGGGCAATGAGGCCCCCGTCTTGGAATAGATTGCGAATCACATACAAGTCTCGGGTCATGTGACACCTCATTGTGTTAATAATTAGTTTGGCATTTTTAGAACATGTTTAGTTTCTTTATTTTTGGCTGAATTTGCTTCCAACCAAAGGCCTTCTTCAG
Organism: Paralichthys olivaceus; assembly: GCF_024713975.1. Lineage (NCBI taxonomy): Eukaryota > Metazoa > Chordata > Actinopteri > Pleuronectiformes > Paralichthyidae > Paralichthys > Paralichthys olivaceus. Next base: position 5,211,914 of record NC_091093.1, on the reverse strand, counting down.
CGAGACAGCTTAACACAATGACAAGCATCAGCAAGGAACATACATTCACTGTCTTGGAAACTGAATTAGCATTTTAATCAGCTCACCACCTATTGATGCTGATACTGTTGATAATGTGTATGTTATTTGGCTTAGGCTACATCCAAAGCAATATCTTATATTTATAAACACAATTCATCTTGGCCCATACTAGCATTTAAGCTCTGTTTCCAGAAGTAATCTCCATCTATACAAAAATGCTTGAAAATGCATATCGCATGATGAGTGGTCATGTGCTTGCTCGTGTAAACAAGAAGAAGAATATGTGAAGTTGGTTGCTTAAATTCAGAAAAAAGTACACATGAGGAGGAACAGCAGGAGGGATTTATTTTCTTGGACTGATGACGAAGTGGAACTGTTACCCACAGTAAGTGTTTCCAATGCTTTTCATTCACACCTTGACTGATGAGACCCAATCAGGAAGCATTTTAACAAAAGTGATGCAAAGCAAAAACACATCTGTGTGGTTGTAGCCTTAGGCTTAGCGGTTAGCTATTGGACCAGTTTTTCTCACCCAGTGTGCCAGGGAGCAAGATGAACTGTGCCATGAAATAGATATATAAATATGTGTCCTCCATCTACATTTTCATTTTCTGTTAAGGGCAGAGGGGGATGAAGTATTTAACTGCACATCGAATCAGTTAATTCCCTCCAACTCCCTCCCTGAGGTAGTGACAACTATGTTAATGGTATGTAAGTTGTGAGCTATGTAAATTCAAATTTGTATAAGAGGTACTGGTGGTATGACCATGCCACTTGTATATTTCAGATATTGGATGATTACAAGCACTATGCAGTATTAGTCAGCTTGGGAAAATTTAGATGATGAAAGAACCCAGGGTTAATGTGTGCAGAAAAAGGTCCTATTTACTTGACATTGTTAATGTCAGCCTACTTGATTACAAAGGTTCTGCAAAACAGGGGACTTAGAATCACTATTCATTGTATTCGTTTTCTGTTGCGTAGTCTAAATTGAAAACTGGAAAACCTCAACAGAAAAAAAACAAAAAAACAAAAGATGAAAATAAAATAAATAATAATTATAAATAAAATAAAGATGAGACCTGCCCATACAGCTCACTTTAAAGTTTTCCACCCCACTTCCAAAGGCTCCTACTTTCAATATCCTAAATCTCTTCACCTCGTGTCTTGACTTAACATGGCAAACATACAGTGGGAGGGAGTGATAATCTGTTAATCTCTTTGCTGAGGCAAACAGAAGGGAAAGGACGGACAGATTGATTTCCTCAAAGCCGATGAGATGCTCTCTACTTTTGACCGAGGCAACGGAAGCTGCAGCGTAGGAGCAGAGACCGGATCCAAATGAGGCATTTTAATACACTGAGAGGCAGAGATATGGAGGAGGGGGAGATAGACTGAGGAACGAACTGAGAGATAAATGGTAGCTAAAGAGACAGAGAGAGATGGATGGAGGGAAGTCAGAATAAATGGGAATGTGGAAGAGATAGAGATGAATAGATGGAAAGAGGGATGCAAAGGGTGGAAGAGAGATTGATAAAGGTAAAGGGAGAGAGAAATCGATCTTATAGCAAGAATGTGCCCCCAGGAGGATAAAGCTTCTGGAATACCAAGTTTTGTTTGCTTACAGGAAGAGGTATTGCTGTGGCCCCAAAAGTTTTGAAGCCAAATGTGTTTTTCAAGGTCAATAACCAAGTTTTTGCTTAAATTTCGTGTAGTCACTTTCGTCACTCGATTGTCCAATCTTATTGCAATAAATAAAGTGTCTTTGGTTCGCTTTCCTTCTGGTGTTTGAACAGCACATCCCCTCATGTTCTTACATGTAAATCACATGGCAACTGTTCTGTAAATCCCCTACAGCTGTGAATTTTAATGAACATCTGTCTCTTCTGTCCAACCTTTCTCTCTGGGGTAAGCAGGACTAAATAATAATCATTCAAACAATCTCCTTTTACTACAAAAGTACCCTAGGAACCATTACTGAGGAAGCACTGAGCACTAACCCTGGTTCATTCTGGCAACATCTCTCCTCTCAACGAATACAGAAGTTCATTAAATGCCCCTGTGCACCTCTGGTACAACCACAGGAGTGATTTTACCTATTCTGGCCAAATAAACCAGTTATCAGGGCTGTGTGGGTGTGCACAGACCTCCCCCTGACTACGCTTTAGCTTGCATCCATCAGGGTGAGACAAATTACACCCTTATCATTCTAATTTGTTCACATACCCACATATTTTGGTCAACTTTAACCAAAACAGATATCACTGGGCACCGCTGTCTGGGACCCATATGGAAGTATACCCTATTTGTACCTGGAGAGAAAAGAGATACAGGGTGCTAGCTCTAGGTTGCTCCTTCTGTTTCTCACTCACATGCCTTCCTTGTTTCCTAGCTCCTCCCAGGGGATATTCAAAGAGAGGTGCAAGCAGTAGGCAACTAGAGGTGGGTTGACAGGGGGGATGCCATCTCCCTATAACTAAAATTACCAAAAAATCCTCCTCCTCGATAACCTGCCAATGTCGGTATCCCCTCTCAGTCATCCCATCCCCCATGAGAGAGAGTGCTGCATGTGCGGATAGAGAATTATTGTGTGCAGGTGAGCATTCTGTGTTTAGTGCCGCTAACTAAATCACAGTTTATTCGTAAAAGTTGGAACTCTGCTGCTGCTCGTACAAAACAAAACAGTAAATACCCAACAGTATTGATCACCCTTCAGTCAGATTGACCATCAGGAGCACTGGGAGAAATCCTACCCATGTCAGTGGCCATTAAAACTTTTATATAATGTTGACCTTCCTCAGCAGGCAGGCAAGATTCAGCATACACCAGATACTGCTTTCACTGTGTGCATTCACACAGCATGGATAGAGTTCTCTACTGCAGAGGTGTCGTCTCACACACCCCCAACACCAACCAACCAGCTCCAAACCTTAATCATTGGTTTAAAACCTGGCAAGTAATATTCACACCAAGTTTGGTGAAAATACACCTCTCCTGGTAAGAGCTGACAAATTGACAACTGGATGCAAGGATAGTGAAATAGTTTGTGCTGCCAGTTGGACCTGGGAAAGAATAAGTGGCTTTATGCCTAAAGTAAATAAAAAAATAGAATGTATGATGACTATGGCAATATCAGAAGGAGAAGGCTGGTGCTTGTTTGAAAAACATCAAAATCACTGAGGTATATAAAACTCAGTATGCAGGAGTTTATGAATGTGTAGACTTTGCAGTTATGCATACAGTCATTATAACTTGAATATCCACACTGGACCACACTGTCTGGGCAGCCAGAAAAATGATTTGCTGCAGTGGAAATGACAGATTTTTAGTATCTGTTTTGTTTAGAATAAACAGCAGAAACTGCAATGGCTTCAATGGATGAACACACCAAAAAAAATGTAATAAGAAATGACATTTATGAAAAATGTGAGTGCATGAAAGCCAAGGAAATATTTTCTTTCATTAAAAAGTATAGGAAACCATCAGTCGAAATCATTTGCTTTCAGCAAGAGATGTTCCAAACAGCTCTGGTTCACATCAGTGTGTCCTGTAATTAGACTGAATTTCCTGATCTGCCCAGATAGCTGCACACAGTGTCTGTATGGGTTTATCTGAGCATGTGTGCCTGATTTTGTGTGTCTCTCCATGTGTGTGTGTGAACAACTCAGCATCCCAGTGTTGTCACATTTCAATGTAAGAATCTATAAGTGAAGTAAAATATGTTCCAAACTGGGTTAAAGTTTGAAGCAATGGGTTAAAAACGTGTGTGTGTGTGTGTGTGTGTGTGTGTCAGATCACAGAGCACAGACCCGAGGCAGAGCGTACCGTGACAAGCCTCATTAAGAGGGAATCTCCACCGTTCTGGCTGTCGACATCACCACCGCCAGACTTCTCTAATTACGCTCTCTAAGTGCCGTTTCGTGCAAGCAATCAGCCCACTGCTCTTTGGATATGCAAATATGACAGACCTGATCATTAGCTTTTATATCTCACACACTCTAATTGTTATTGTTAAAACTGCCGCATGGAGCCAAGGGCAAACACACTCAGTCCTCTCGCTGTCTTTCCCTCTCTCTCCCTCTCTGTCTTGCTCCCTCCATCTATCACAGACTGTCGACTCTCATCCCACTACATGTTTTATGAGGTTTTGTTGCTTGAAACAGAGTCATGCAGTTGAATGTCACGGTCGTATAATCAGCTAACAAATGCCTCTGCCTGACATTGTTTCTTTAGAGTGAAGGGGAGAAAAATAATAGAGGAGCACTTGCTAGCGAAGGCTAATTGGCCAAATGGAATCACTTAGGCGGAACAACGCTCCCATCAAAGCAATGATGACGACAATGATGATGATGATGATGATTATGATGATGGTGATGGTCCCAGAGAAACAACCTGGGAGCCCACTGACACAAGTGTAGCACCCTCCGATAAACGATTATATTTTGTGATCTCTGGGGAAAAAGATGAAACATGGTGAAAAGGCAGAAATGCAAAAACTTTTAGTAGCATTGACGTGACTGTCCCTGAGAAATTGTTAGGGTTTGCATTTGATAATTCAAAGGGCCAGATGACCTTAACTCGCTATTATCTAAATGTATTGAGATGTAATGCATTAGTGGTCTGTCATGAATATCTTGAAAAAGGTTGGGCACAATGTCAGACTTGTTTAGAAATTCACGTTTTATATTCACATTATCATGTTTCAATATTTTTTTAACATAGAATCTGTCAGACTTTTTTCTCGACTGCTACAGGCTCAGAGTGAAGCCCTGGGCTCAGACTGGTTCAATATATTGTGCAAAACTGTCCACACCATTGTTTCAGGTTTCCTCAACATGCATCAGCTCTGCTGTTGCCCCAGAATGTGAAAGCAACATAATGCAATGTTGCTCTATGTAACTTTGGAACAGTCTCCTGTGAGAAGTGACTAATGACTGATAGTTGGAGCTTCAATTGCCAGAATTAGGTCCAGCAAGTTCAAGGGTAATGCTGAACTGTCGATCAGTTAAAGTCATTCAAATCCAGTTTATCTGTATCTCAGCGAGGGAATCTAAACAGTTTGGTGTATTTGGTAGAGCAGCAGCTCTTCTGGTTCAGGAAGCCGGGGATCATGAGGAATATCCCCCGTCCAGTTGTGTTTCAGTTCAGTGAGTGGGATTACTCAGTCAGAGCTCTGCTCAACAGATGAAAAGCACTTAACTGCCTGAATGCAAAGCCAAAAAGAATCAAGTACCACCAATGTCTGCAGAGGACACTGTTGCCCAGTAAAAGCTACATAGTGTTGCTTTAATAGGGCTGTCTACACACACCCTGCTAGAAATTCTGGGGACTGAGTTCACAATAACCGTTCACATATGTAAATCAAAACTCAAATTAAACATACACATCATTTACATTTTGCCTTTACCAGTTTCTCTCTGCCTGGTCACACATATGCAAATGCAGGTGAATTACATATAATTGCTTGCTAATGTGGACATTGCAGGATGTGACGCACATGGAAATTGATTGTGTGTTCTGTAGCCAGTTTGAAGTTGTGTTTGTGATTGAGCGTTTTTTGGGTTTCGAGGAAATTTTACAGTGAAGAACAGAACAATATGTTAATTTTTGTGTAAGAGATCATAAATTACTGGCTGGTTTGAGATATCTTATATCAGGGTCCTCTTCATCTACGCTGTCATTGGCTGTTGTTTTCATAATGAGCCAAGTGGGGATTAACTACATAAACGTTGCTATTGGTTGTGGCTGTGATTGTCAGAGTTCACTGAAGTTGAACTCAGAGTGAAGCCACACAGGGATTTGCTTTGTCACAGGAGGCAAATGTTTTATTCACCCCAACGCCTGCTAAGAATGGAAGTGAATGGGAAGCGGAGGTTCTGATATGTCACTGATAGCAAACTATTTGTCTTGGAGCAGTGTTCACAACTTAAATCAACATAAAACTATAAATGAAAAACATGCAGACTGCAGAGGCAGAAACACCCTCCATGTTTTTTTCATACCATACACACTCATACCACTTCAAAACTGTGTATAATATATGCAACTGGCACAGAGTAGATACATTCAGTAATTATTTCAATCTTCCAACGCAACACCAAGGTTTAACTGTGTTGAACTGTTCTGAAATAGCCACAGTTTATATACGGATCATTTGTAAAACAGAAGCTGGCGAGCAGATCTCCAAATCCCTTGTTTTATTAATTAATTAATTAGTTTTGAGATTGAGATTTTCTTTTAAGAACTTTTTTAGCTGTTGTATAAATTAGGTACATGAGACACACAGCAAATAAGGTTTCACAAATACAGAGAGAACAGTTTCAGAATGTGTTGTTTCACCTGTTCTGTCTGTATCACAGAATTATTAACAGTTTGTAGGTGTCCATGCCGGCAGCTGTAGCACCAGTATGCTATAAATCAGCCCCCTCTTCAATAATGCTCATCATCTTTTTATATTTATTTTGATAACATGAAAATACATCTTACAATGTAGAACATTGTTAATAGTGTTGAGGAATTTGCACAAAATCTGCACAATACCATTAGGAGAATGCCTTTCTAATTCCACACATATTCCCCTCTCTCCTAGCAATACCCAAGGTCAGGTTATACATAAAGGAGTACATTATACAACTAGCAGTACTCATTGACTTTCATATCTTATTCAGATGGCCGAGACAGAGAGGCACCAAACTATGAGGCTTTTGCGTATTTCACCAGTGGCAAGAGGTAAGGACACAATGTGATTTAGGAATGCATTCTTTAGACTTAACTGTCCAACAGGAATGTGAACACCTACATGTAACATAGAGAGCCTTCATGGCTGTTAGAATGGCTGACACGAGTAGATGAAGATATATGCGGATGCTGTGGGAGACATCTTGACACTTGGGGTTGACAATTGCTCATGTTACTCTGTAAGCTTTTATATATTGTTCCACCTTCTAGTCTCCTTGATGTATCAAGTCTACATAAAACTCTTTTGCATACTCTTCTCATATAATTTTAAAACACCTCCCTATTTTTTCTGAGATCCAAGGTGTTTCAGGGCTCTACTCCAATAATTAACTGTGAGTGAAACAGTCTGTGATTCCACTGCTACTACTAAAAACCTTCTTCCTCTATTAATTAAATCTCAGGACACTTGTGTGTCTTTTGCCTCTCATTTGAAAAACTCCTCGCCAAATGTCATTTCTCATCAAGATCCATTTTGGATACTTTGATGAAATCATGCGCAACCAAAAACCAGCTGCTGAATAATAACCACACAGATATCTTTGACTCGGCACTGCATGGTTTGAACTCGTGTTCAGAGCTATTTCTCTCAGTATGCAGTGAAGACTATCAGGTGAGATGGTGGCAGACATCCTGGGGATGTATTGGTCACAGTCTGTTGAAAAATGTTGAGACAAGAAGACTCTTCATCACTGAACATTCTCAGGATGGCTTGTATCTTCATCCTTTATCATTCATTCATCAATGTGTCTGGCCAAAATATTTTTTTAAGTAACACAATTGAAGAATTGCTCTTGGGTACACTCTGGGTGTATGTCGACTGATAAAGTAGATTAATGTTACGGGATTTGACACAAAAATTATGGATAGTTTTTGTTATTATAAAATAATGGTGAAAAGAGGGGTGATGCATACACAGTGTGTGTGTTTGTGTGTGTGTGTGTGTGTTGTATACTGGCCAATACATATACTATAACTGTCCCGCAAGAGTTTCATAATGATACTTAAATATTTTTCACATGAAGATCTCTAACTTAATGCTTTGTGCCTTTGCTTTAGAGTCAGTTCTTTGCTCACCTGTTGCTCTCTCTCTCTCTTTCTCTCTCATGCACACACACACACACACAAACACACTGATCATTGGTAGCACCAAGACAAATGTCCACTGGCGGATTAAAACATCCAAAACGTTTGTACCGTCCTCTGCAACCAGGTAAGATTCTCGACGCATGCCTTCCCTTGTTGACAGATCAGATCTAAAGGTGATTAAGGTTAAGAGATGCCCTCCAGCTGATCAACTATAAGTCAGCATCTGTCCTGCATACTTTTGCTTATTTGAGCTCTTGATATTCACTCTTATTCAGTTTCCTACTCAGAGTCTTTCTCTTTCTTTCTCTTCTTCTGGCTCTGCCATGATGTCTATATTTCTGGCTTGCTACTATGTCCGGCACTGGTTGTGGGTGTTTGTTCAGGCATGATACATAATACAGTTCCTGTGTCAATAGCAGCAATCTCCCTATGATAAATTTAGTTTCCATCAAAGTTATTATAAAGCTGTTATTTTTTACGTTGTGTTGGTTCAATTATAAAAATGATTAAGCAGAGTTGCATCTGTAATTTATTTAGTCAGTCTTAATGTTGGTGTTTGTGTGAAATAATAATTCCACATCTAAATGAATGGTTATGTAAACAAGATTATTTTGAGGAATTATCAGTGAGAGCAATCATATAACCAGCTTAAACAAACTGCTTTTGGTAACAGCAATATTATATTGCTTGTAAACACAAAATCAAAATGAATGCAACTCAATCATTTGGGGGACTGACATTCATGTCAGTGACCACATTACAAAACCATAACACGTTTATGGTTTTCCTGATGTTCTATGTTCCTATCTACCTTTATAGTTCACGTTATCCTACAGATCACACACTGTGTGCAAAATAGCACAGTATTTGGGTTTGGTCTTCATTGGATTAGCCTGTTTCACCATGTGCTTCTCTGAAAAACATTTTTTTGGGGGGGGGGGTTGTTCATTTTCTTTTTGGGAGCAGAAGACAAAAGGTTTGAAGCCTGACCTCTCTTTATCTCATCCTCTGGAGTATTAAACAAACTATAATTTGAAGGAGAAGCATCAAATAATGTGGCTGTGTCACTTAAGGGATGCATTCAGTTAAATGTGTCTGCAAATGAAATCTTTACACAACATCTATTAATCAATTTAACCATAATATCAATCTTCCTCTAATTGTTTTCAATTAGTTGTAGATGCCTTAAAGCAGCACCTCACTAATTTAGCATCTCTGGTTCAGTTTACTTGTTACAGAGAATATTATTTATCCTGTCAGAAGTGTTGTTTACTGTCTGCTCTGACTGAGCAAACTTGCTGAAGTCTGTGAAAAGCGAGAGACTGGGTTGCAGGGCTCCAAGGTTCCCTCTGTGGTTAGATGTAGACAATAGAAGCACTTCCAGTAAGGCTGGGGAAAGATTGTGGTTTTGGTTAAATGGTAATCAACCCGGTGCTGTCTAAAGCCACTTTGGATTTATTCTGCATTTAACCAGACCATGTGCTTTGTGTGCTTAGAAATAAGCCTACAAATGTTAAGTTATGTTTTTTGTCTGACATCTGCAGTTTGGCTGGAGGGGATGCTCTTGTATGCAGTGATGAGCATTTTTTGATATACTTGTGTAGTGCCCTTTCTAAATATGTCTGTTGTTTGCCTTTTCATTCTGAAAATGGAAAAATGACCTGCAGTAATTTAGAATCCAGGGGCTGCACCACCATTGCTGCACAAAGAGCTGCTCACCTGTTTATTCACAGTTCAGTGAAGCGTGACTCAGTACACAGAACCACGACCTGGACAATCAGTTGCTGTTGTTCCGAACACACTTGTTGTTTTTTTGAACAGCACTTTTGAGTCCTAGAGTGCTGGTCGCCTTTGTTCAAAGTTTATTAATATAACATTAATTGTGTCCTACTCACCCTAAATTTGACACTGCACTTTCTTGGGCCCTTAACAATCCACATGTATGAAGCCAATCACAGGATTTGCATTCCGCATACAGACAGACAGGTGGACAGACAGAGAGAGACTTCTGGGACTCGTCAACAAGACTTTGGTGAAACTGTACAGGCAATCATCAACCAAATTATTTTTAATTACACAAGAACAAGAAATAGCAAAAGTCCCCTTTCAAATGACCTAAACAAAAACGTGTTTACAGTATGCATTTCTTTTTGTTTAACAAGCATGGTATGGAGAGAGTAAGATAATATGTATAACGTAGATCCTGCAGACAGAGAAGCCACAGGGAGAGAGGTGTGGATTACTTATACATATATATATATATATTTATACTGTAATGGGGTTCAATTCACCAGTCTGGTTATGACTGTCCTTTATACCCCCACTGGCTGATCCTCAGTAGTGTAGCTTGAGAAAATTATCTCCTGGCCTGGTACCTTTGATATATGGGTTCCTTTTACCAGGGAATCCATACAATATTACTCCTCTGCCTCACATGGTGTCAGAGAGGCGAGCATGAGATATTGGGAAACTTACCGGGGAGGTGCTCAATGCAGCATAAGCAGCAGCACGGATTCGCTAAGGATCAGTTGCAGCCTTGTGCACTTAAATATTGAACAGAGGGGGAAAATGAATCTATTCGCTTTCATGCATTATTAATAGCAAGTAAAAACAGAATTGTATCCACTGAGCTTCTGCTCTATTCTCTGAAGTGAGAGGACGGAGAGTTTGGAATTATGAGTCTCCATTAGAAGTCAGAGCAGTGCAGAGAGCTCAGAGTTTCCACATCCTGTCCGGCGAAATTGACAGGCGGCACACATTTTTGTATAGCTTGTCCAGGCTGATTTTCAAAAGGCCCTCTTTGGTTACATTAGGTGCTTGATTATAATAACTCCTCTATTTTGATTTGATTCATTACATTTTGTAGTGATGTCCTTACAAACATGTAAAAATGCAACAGACTCATGAAAGTAATAGCTGCAAGTAAATACTTGCACATTAATATTAAAACGTGTATTAATGGTGAAAACACAGCAGTAGGGATGAATACATGTGCTTTTATAGCTAACTGCTGCACTTGCATTAGACCTTGACCAGGACTACTTAATCCCTTGGTGGTACATAAAAACAGTACTTAGCAGGTGCAGCTGGAAGAAAGCGGCTGAATAAAGCATTAAGACCCACATGGCAGCAGAGAGCAGCAGCAGGAGTCACAGCCTGATGGAGAGCCGAGCAAAGGTATGTCAATGGCTTAACATGGTATGATGATTGGTTTGCTTGTAAATGTGGCCTCTTGAGCCAGAACGTTTGAGCTGGGGTGGAGTTTTATGACTGATTGCTCTTTGTGTTGGTCACACAATGTTTCATTACGACATACAGCATGCTAACACTCAGCAACATGTTATAAAACAGCGGCTGTAGGCCCGTCCAGCTCCACCTGAGGCTGGATGCTGCATGAGGTTTGTGTTGAGCGTCGGTCCCCTGCACACGTCTTTCCTCTGCCGGCTTCACTGCACTTAATACCAGGAGTAAGTGACAGTCCATTGGATCCTGCCTTCTATGAGTTCTTACCAATATTCAGCGGCAGTGTTTAGAGCAGAGGGTGAGGAGCCTTTTTCCTATCAAGGGCCATTTCAATTTTTATAACATCCTTCGTGGGCTTTATGAAATAATTGAACACATATATCACACTTACCTCTCTAATGCCTGGAACTGCTTGTCTCTGGCAGGCATCTGACGTCAGATGTCAAGGGATGATGATCTAGCTGCTTTCAGCCAAAACAACTTGCCCAAACAAATCCTCATCTTTGATAGTATCATGCACAGCTTGCAAAGACCATTAACCCCCCCCCCCCCCCCCCCCCCTTGTATGCAACTTGGTAGTGATCCCCATACAAAAATGGTCAGCATTTTTTAAGTCTGGCTTTCGGCCGAAAGTAAAAAAAATGTGTTGTAGGGTCTTTCAGTGTTTTTCATAATTTGCTCTGTGATAATTTGCCTGTTCACTGAGGAACTATCTTATTTTGTCTGGTTCTAACAGCTCTGCTGCAGCAGAAAGACTCCTTGACAAATTCTCCAAATGAATCAGGTTTCAGCTCAATAGTTACTGGATCATTGACAGCCTCCATCATACAGGAAAAGCACTGTTTGTATTTTGTTTTCCCTGACTGATACCTGAGAGTCAAAAGGTGCTGTGTGCTTGTTGTGATGCATTCACACCAAGCGCAAAGCGAATTTTTGCGTTGCCCTACTTGTGCGCGTCAAGCCGCTTGTTTTTTGTATTCGCTCGTGCTACTCGAGTAACTAAACACAACCTGTGAATATTTGCCAGATCTCTTCCGGTTAGAGAAGAGGAGGAAATGAAATAACTACTATACAATTACTGTGTTGCACCAGTTGTGGAAATGCCACAGAAGCCAGTGCTGTTGTGTGTGTGAGGTGCACACAGCTTAGGAATTTTACAGTCTCCTCCAAAAGCCATGACTGCCATTTTCAGAACTACCTAAGGCTGACCAGTGGCTGGTTTGATGACCTACTTGTTCAATGCTGATTGGTTTTCATGACATTTCATTAAGCAAATTTTCCGCTCAAATACAAATATTTCAACTCGGACAAGTGAAGCAAATTTCACATCGCCCCGTTCGTGTCACTCATGCCAGATGGCGTAAATGACATGATGAGAAATTTGCATTAACGGTCACTTTGTTCAGCAGATGCCAGGTTTCACTGTCGTCCACAAGGTGTTAGAGTGAACAGTTAAATGCTTTTTTACTTCCTCTTGAATGCTCTCTTACAGAGTTGACCAATTTTACATTTATTGTTGCTATTTTAAAAAATGTCACTGACTTAGATGAGGTCAGACATGAAATGGTCTGTACATTTAAACAATACAGCTATGGGCTGCCCGATGGCCTAAGATACCCAATAACAGTGTCATCCCTTGTTGCTGCACGCCAGCTCCCCATCCCTTTTTTTCAACCACCATTCTCTATTGTGCTGTCCAATAAAAATATATAAGATAAATAAAAACCCTATAAAAATGAAGGTTGATGTGAAGCATTGCAGTAAATTTGTTCTGACAGCCCATGCATCCTTTGAGACAAGCTGGATGTGGTGAGTCAGCCCCTTGGGACTGAACAGGTTTAGGTGGTGTGAGACAGGGATGTGACCCCTGTGTCTTCACAGCTGGAGCTACGCTGCTGCTTCCTGTGTTGTGTCACTGCTGTAAAGTGAAGCTGGATGGTCATGTCCAGTGTGCAGACTTTTGAAGTTTGAGGCAGAGCTGCTATTGCTGCCCAGGTGGCTGAATTTTTGTTTCCATATCACTGCAAGATAGCAAAAAATAGCTGGAGCCAAAACAGTTTGCACTGAGAGTGCAGGAGATGCTGAGATGAGACAAGATTATTAGTTAGTTAAGTCGGTCCTGTCAAAAGGTGTGACCTCATAGAAGCAGACCTTCCTGTATTCTTACAAATAAAAATCATCATTATTTTCCGCTCGCTTTATTTTCTTTTCAGGTTTATCACTGTATATAAAAAGACAGAATAAAACATTGGAACATTGTGCAGGAGATCTTGGAATAAAACATGTTTTTAACTCTCCTATTCATCCTCAAACAAAGAAAAAGGTAGAAATATGAATTGGATGTGAATATGAGGTGAGTAAGCCATCTGGCTTTATTTCATTTGGAAACCTTATACTTAGACTATGTACAAATAAGCTTTTAATCATTTAAGAATGTTTGATATTTTGTAATTTAACAAGATCCCTGCATGAAGACAAAAAAAACGTTTCATAAAAACCTGTCTGATAAAAACATGTGTACCTAAGCGTCACGTGCACAAAAAAGGATTGAAAATCTGTATGTGTTTGTTTGTTTGTTTAGGAGACTTATAGCTCCAGGCTAGCATTCCCAAGTGTCTCTATCCACTATCTGACACATACACAAGCACACACACAAACTATACCCGACCAATTTACAGCCCGGTGGATCTCCAGATTGTGTTTGCAGCAAGGTCCAATTGGATCCTTTCCAAAGCATTGTTGAACATATTTCCAGTCACTGTTTTTTTTTTTATCGCCCTATCTAGATATTTCCCTCGATGACTACTCGCTTGTTGCAGGTGGGAGGGAGAGAGAAATTTTATGTCCGGATAATGATCTCAACACGTTCCTCCTTTTTCACTGCCAGGTTCCCTGTGAACCCCAGCGAAGCCATATCTGTTCCCCTTTCCGTATTCACGTGTGCATCATCAACAGGCTGGAAGCCAATGCTTTATTTGGGGGGGAGGTCAGCAGTGGTCCACAGCTGATAATCCCCTAATTGAAATTTGGGTGTACAACAAGAAACACAATGTGAGAGGAGGACAAAGACGGATAGAAAGAGCATCCAGAATGGGTAGGTAGTTAAAACGGGTGGGAGGCATAATAAATAGCAGAGAGGGGAGTGTGTGTTGTGTCAATCAGCAACAGCTTGTTCTTGTTCTTGGAGGACAAACCCCAGATGTGAAAATTGCTTGGTAGAGCCAGAGCCAGATTGACGTTCCACTTTATTGAGATTTAGTGGGTCTGCATGGATTTGAATGATCCTCAGTGCAGTCTGTCAGTTGTCATGACAATGAATTGGAGATGACAGGTTCAGTGCCAACCATTCTCAGTTTGCAGCTCACTGTCAGAGGCGGCCAAACTTTGTGACAAGGGCAGCCAAGGGATCTAAATATGACAATATTGGTGAGCCAGAATCAAGATTAGATGGGCAGCAGAGAATGATGGCTTCTTAGTGGATGTGATGTTACAGTGCATGTGGATGAACAGCTGAACAACAAAATGTTGTATCCTTGAGTTGTTGCTGAGATTAAAAGAAACTTAATTCAACCAGGATAAATATAGCCAAGGTTAGCTGGGGGGGCAAATATGTGATTAATTACTAATTAGTTGCTACTCTGAGAAGAAGTAATTACTTTACTTTACATATTACTCATTAACAAAAGTAATTAGTTACATAACTTCCCATTACCTGGCACGGATTCTTCATTTTAAGTATGCATAATTAAAAATGTGGCACTTACAAGCAGCAGTGATTCACTGAGCCAGGTGGTTGTTGTCTGTCCAATTCTAGTTGCTGATGTTGGAAAGGCCAATGAAGAACATTAAGAACCTGTAAATAATGTATGCAATCCTTGAGTTGGTAGAAAGGGAATAGCCCATGTAATTGCAGAAGGTAGCTGCCTCACCCCACCTTCTCTGGGACATATATACTTTAATCCACCAGACTGAATACAACAAATATATGAATCAAAAAGACGAAATATAAATGCAGGCTGTTCTCTTACCTTACTCTGAGTTACACTGATTTGTAACTTCGGATTTGCTCCTGGCACACAACAGTCTGATAATGATTATATATATGTTAAATTTGAATTGAATCAGTTCTTTGACTAGGACAGCTGCGGTGTTTCTGTGTGGAGTTTGCATGTGTTCCCTGTGTTTGCATGGGTTTTCTCCTGGTAAACCAGCGTCCTCCAGTCCAAAGACATGCACATTGGGGTTAGGTTAATTGAAGACTCTAAATTAACTGTAGGTGTGAATGGTACACGCTGGCTACCTGTTCTGGGTGTACCCATCCTCTTTCCCAATTTCAGCTTGAATTGTCTCCAGCTGCAACTGTGAATTAATACACATTGAGTAATGTTGGGACAAACTGTTTCAGGATGTGAAACAAAACAATTGTGACTAATGTTTAAAATGGTATGCGTTCATAATGGGCTTGTGGTCACAGAAGAGGAAAGTCAGAAAGTATTAAGAGACTGACTAATGCACTGTCAATCTATTTACTGAGGTCTGTTGGCAGTGAGAAAAATATTGATAAAGACCAGCCTGGTCCTGAGCAGTGGAAAATAGTGGATCAATACTGTAACAATTTTTCTTATGATCAACAAACAGGAAAAACAGACATGGTGACCTTTACACTTCAGACAGGTCATATGAACATTTATGATAAAAAGTACCTTACGTGCTGTTGCATTCAGAAAGCTGCATCTGTGATTGTCCTTCTTAGTGGCACATTATTATGCAGGGATCAGTTCCATTGATTTAAACCGACAAGTGTTTCGACCTCTGAATATTGCTCTCCCTGCCACTCCTCCTTGACTTTAGTGAAGTGAAGAGGTACTGAAATCATTCTATGTTGCCTCGTGGCTTTTCAGCACAGATCATACACTGGAGACGTCCTGTTTGAAAGCAAATGCGTAACAGTGTTGGGTGTCACAAACTTCAGGGCTCGTATCTTCAGATGCCCATTGACATTCTGACTGGAGTATGTGACTTTTCCAGAGGCGGGATCATATGAAAAGCTGTCTGTAATCCTGACAGGCTGCGATATGAATAAGCAAACAGTTATGGGGAATGCATTGTGCATAATGGGTTTTATTTCAAATCCAACAAAGATGCACACATACACACAAAGAGATGAGAGGAAGAGATGATTCAGTCTGGTGCTCACTGGGCCATTGTCACTGTCACAGTGGGGAATATTACTCCACAGTGAGGCTTAACGGCTGACCAAATCTATCTCTGTCTGTCGCTCCCACTCTCTCCCTCTGCTTGTTGTCGCTTTGAAAATTTGTTTATGACGATGCGCTTCACATAGCAAATATGATAAAAAATATTAGTCATTATATTGTCTATTAATAAATGTATATTTGTATATTTATATATAATATTTTTCATATTTGACAAGGGACAAATCCATTCAAAATAGCAGTTACTTGTACTGCACAATAAAATACAACATCTGGGACACATGTACAGAGTAAAGTGATTGCATTTAATATTTTATGCTGATAGGATCTAATGATAAAAATCACACATGATAAAATCATATTCATAAAGAGTCAGTTGCTTTTTTTTACCACAATTATAATTAAGTGATGAAGTCACTTCACAATAATAATTCTCTGTTTTAGTGGAGGAAGAATAAGTATACTAGTTCCTGTGGTGAAATAAGTATTAATCATTTATTTAATTAAAAGTAATATAATGTAGTCAGCAGAGTTGGAGCTTATTTAGCTGCTTAATACATTGTTGTGTTATGAATAGTAAAGCAGCATAGAGTTTATAAACTGATATTTGTTTTGGTATGTGTAAGAAATGTAAAAGTACCACAAATAACTTTCTTCTGGTGAAGGCTTGATAATTAAGTCTGCCACAAACAAGTCGAACTATTATTTTTGCCAAGGCCACAGGCTGCTTCACATACAACATTAACACTGTCTTCAGCTGCACCGTGTGGTGTCCGGCCTATCTGTGATGTCCCGGTTGTACGTGGCCCTTTGGAATCAAATTACATTTTTTATTCATTCGTGAAACGCTACAGGGGGAAACTCACCTTCACATCCTGAGTTTAAAAGTTATGCTAAACACTGATGGAAATTCACTCCCACACGAGGCAAACTTTGACTCAACACATGAACACAGTTCCGCTGTCAAGCCTGAAAAGTGTGTGAGTGAGTGTGATCCATGGAGAGCTGATTTAAAACTTTTCAAACTGCACAGGTTGCATTGTGTTCAGTGGGTGGGTGTTGGAACAAGGAGCACAACAGAAGACTGGTTGCTTTGGACGAGCTAATGACCCTGCAGCATTGCCCAAGATCCACCGCCTCAGATTTATTAGCAGGGATCCACGTGGAAAGATGTTGCATGGCTCTTGTTGATTTGGTATTCAGTTCCATCTACATGTGGAGAGGAGAAATGAAAGTGAAAGCTGATATATGAAATCAAATATCTCTTATATTAAATTCGAGACTGTTCATTTTACTGAGGACTTGCCAGCGACATTCACACGCCCCCGGAGACCACAGGCTTCAAAACAAAACACAGGGCACTTGACTGTGACATAAAGACAGCTAAAGTCTTTGCCTGAAGCTGTCAAGCTTTATTTTCTCCCTCCCCCCCCGCCCCAATCCCGGAGGCGTTTTAAAATGATCGATTTTTACATAATTTTAATCCAATGGACTGGCGTGTTATTGGAAAAAGGGGTGATGGATCTGGACGTGCAAGAATGGACATTGATCACTGGGAGAAGGGAGGTCGGGTTGTTTCCCTGAGGAATACCCCCCCCCCCCACACACACACACAAGCAGACACGCACAGCCAAACACACACGACTGCGCGCTGTTGGCTGCGTTCGTGTGGGTGTTTATGTGCACGCGCCCCGAGCACGCGAGTTGATTCGAGTCTGTGCTGCTTTGCTGAGAAGTTCATTTCTGAAGAGAGTCCGGTGCCGCTGCATCACTCTGCAGATGCATGACGCCGGGCTGTTTCTTTTTGGCAAAGCGTGCGTAAAGCATGCCGGTTATGTGCCATACCATCCCGCTGACCTGGGTCTCATCAGTGCATGTGAGTTCCAAAGAGAATCGATTTCATTTTGATAAGAGGCGAGCCACCTGAGAGGGAAGCCGACGCGGCTGCGCACAGTTTGCAGCAACTCCTGGATTAAATGTGGTTCCCGCGTGAGATCGGAAAACAACGCACGCAAAAGAGAGCGAGGAGGGATCGGAGGTAAGAGCGCGCTCGAGCGGCAAGAGGCATTTTTTTTTCCTGGGCCGCGCACAGACAGACAGCGCTGCTGGGGAGACAGCAGACAGAGGAGGAGGACAGGCACCACAAACACACACACAAAAGTTCTCCTGCGTCGAGTTGGAGCATGGTGCCGACAGATGTGCGCGCTCCGATCTGATGGAAGTTTTGCATGATAAAGGGACAAGAGGAGAAATATCCCCCATGGACCTGTGCGCAGCACGAGCGCTTTAGTGCAGCGGAGCCTGTGAGACATCCAGTCATGATGTGGGTCGCGTTTTTACCCTTTTTGGTTTCGTGCGCACTCGGGAATAAGACCATGGAGCAAGTGCCGTTCTTTCACGGGCATGTGTTTGAGAACTCGTCTCCGGGCTCCCGTGTCAATGGACTGAGCGTCCCGTTAAAACGGCTCAACTCGCAGAGACTGTGCGGCACCGAGGGATCCGGCTCAGCGGCATCGCACTTTAAACTCTTAGGGGACGGGAGCGACAATTTCCGTGTGTTTGCGCACCACAAACGGGGACATATTTTACTCAAGACTTCTGGGGTCTTGGACCGAGAGGAGCGGTCTGGATACGCACTGGGTCTGGGTTTGTGTTGCGGTCAATGCGCGGCACTAACCCGGGAAGATGAAGAGGATTCCCCGGTGGTGGCTGAAGTGGCGTCCATCAAGGTGGACGTCCTGGACACGAATGACCACCAGCCCACCTTCCCCGGTGCCGATGTGAAACTGAGCCTGGATGATGCCACTGCGCTCCGCACGGCCATCTACGGGGTCACCGCGCGCGACGGAGACAGCGGCAAGAACGCGGAGCTCATCTACTTCGCCCTGCCGAAGAACGGGAGTTTCTACGCGGTGCCAAAAACTGGCGACATCCTCCTGGTGGACTCCATCCTCGGTCTGGATGAACCGATTAGATTCAAAGTGTTTGCCCGGGACCGCGGGTGGCCACCGCGCACGAGTGAGTGCGTTTCGGTGGAGATCAGTCCCAGGCAGTGGCCCATGATGCCCTCGGTGAACCCTCAACCGGGGAAACGGAAACCTAACCCACAAGTTAAAGTACGAGCGCGGAGGTCCAGGTCTGTGCTGGAGTCAGACAGCCCAGTTTTCATCAACGTGTCTGAGGATGCAGGGATCGGTTCGGTGGTGATGAACCTGAACCCGGTGAGGTTTCAGTCGGCCACGTTCGAACTGGTGGAGCCCGACGCGGAGAGCTCACCGGTGAGCGTGAGTCGGGACAGCGGGGATATAGTGATATCACGGAGACTGGACCGAGAGACGGAGCCTCTGGTGGAGATCAGCGTCAAAGTTCAGGATAAAAGAGGTGAGCGAGATACCGATCGCGCGCGTGTGTGACTGATCGACGCCATGTGTGTGTGTGTGTGAATGAGGATGTGGAAGATAAGGAGAGAGAGGAGTGAGACACGGTATTGAACATGATCGTTTGCGCGCGCATTTCTTGTCTCCTGTGCACCCCCTGGGAGACGTGCAAAATATAAAAAATCAATTTTCATACTCTTTACCAATGACACACTTTCTTCTTGTTGCATTGTTGTGGCATTTACTTTACATTTCTGACACTGAATTTGGTGCGTAAATACGCACGGTGTGAGAGGAGTGACTGGATTTGATTCATTTGTGGGGGTATTGTCCCAATTATCCTCTCTTTCTACCAGTCTCACCAGTATTTAGCCTTTTTCTCTGTGGCTGAATTTATCATAATAGAGAGACAGTGGAGCTGGAGACTTCTGGAGAATTCTTTATTCGATAGATAACTGGATAAAACGTGTGGGTTTAATGTTGCTTCTAGAACTTTTTCCCTGTGTTGAGCTCCTGAGCCATGGTCCAGAACACATTGTGCTTGAGGGTTATTTGTGTTTGAAGAGGGAGGAAACCCTAGGAAGGAGCAGCATTAACAAGTGATCTTGCTGTGCAGGGGTACCTTGCTGCCTCTGTTCACAGCATCACTATTCCCAGGCTGCCTCATCTCTATTCACTACCCAGGTGCAGCCCTGCTCAGACTCTGAGATGAGGAGAGATCAGGCTTGTCCAAGGGGGGAGTCTGGCTGTGAGTAGTGTCAAAGCCTTCAGTGATTACATTTGAGGTTAAACTGAGTGACATTCATCAGCGCTGATGATGATTCATGTGTATGGATGAATTAAGGCAACATAAAGATACCCTCTGCTGCTGCTGCTGCTGCTGCTGCTGCCAGCAGCAACAGATGCTGGGATGTCATGAGAGAAGCGTGGTGCATGATGGCCACTGTACCAACAGGTTAATTATCACCAGTGGATAGAGCAGAGTGAGAGCAGAGACATAGAGGGGGAGTTAACATGCAGCCACATCCACATCCATAAATACTTATGTGAGGGAATGAACCACTGGGCTAATTAAATGTGGCACTGAGCACTGGAGACTAGAGTACAGGCTGCAAAAACAAATAACTTCCTGGAAAGAGTCTAATCTGAAGTTGACAGTTGGTTCTATATCTAATATAAATCTGTCTGTTTCTGTGTAAGTTGGCTAGACGGATGCAGCTCCACAGCTTGTTCCATTTGGACTAGTTAACAGCACTTGACTGGGGAAGTGACCCAATCAATGCGACCTATTGGTTGCAGTAATGTGAACTTTCCTGATGCAGAAAAGAAGCTGAGCCTGCTGTTGGCACACAATGCTAATTTACACTCTCAGTAACTGCATGCAGAGTTGGCTTTTTGTCACATTAATTTCCATCTTAAACACTTTGGTATCGATGGGGGAAAAAGCGATACATTTACAGTGCGCACTGTGACACTTCATCTTACTGTAGCAGGATTGCAGCGTCATCTTTAAGAGAGTTCCATCATAGAGCGTCAGAAGGAAGCTGTTTAGCTGGTGTTTGATTCTATGGAGGCACTCAGACTTTTGGCCTCCACATTTACACAAGTTATTTTTTAATTCAAGCCAGTAGATAAATGCTGGGAACTGTGGTTTGCACCGTCACAGGATGGTTCTGGGTTTGAATCTGCTGGCCGACGCTCCCTCCTGGAGTTTGGATGTTCCACCTGTTTCTTTTCTCCAGGTACTCAGGCTTCCTCCCACAGTCCAAAGACATGCAGCTAAGGTCAACTGGAGATTATAAATTGACTTTATAGGTGTGAATATGAGTGGATGGTTGTTTGTCATTGTATGTCAGCACTGATTTGCTAACCTGTGCAGGGTGTACCCGTCCTCTTGCGGAGGAAAAAAACAAATCTGAATTGAAAAAGAGAAGCAGTTACATGGAGTCTCCTCTGCAATTTTATGAAACAATAATGTGGTGCATAAGAAGTTTAAATGCAATCCAGATAAATCCGTTCAGATAGAATAATGATAAGTTACATATTAAGTGTAAAATGGTTTAGTGTTTTTGAAGATTAGAGACACATCACTTATGTTTGGCCAAATCCCTTTCTGGTTTGGGTGATTGGCTCTTCACTTTGCACCTTTCTCTGAATGTGCTCTCGCTCCTACAGGCTGCATGTTAATTTAAAGTTTAAAGAGTAGCATCAGCGTAAATGGTTTTTTTTTAAAGCCTAAGCGCCTAATCTTTTATCAGTTTTTCTGAAGAGTGTTGGGCAGTGGGAAATACATTTCCATGAACTGTCTGTTTACTGTGTCATGCCAAAAGACAGCAAGTTTTCATTTCCGGGCTCAGCAGCAGGCGATGTGTGTGTGTGTGTGTGTGTGTGTGTGTGTGTGTGAGAGTGTGTGTGAGAGTGTGTGTGTGTGGGGGGGGGGGGATCGGCTCGGTGTCTCCTGCGCGATGAACACTGCATCCGCTCAGTTGTCAGTGGCTCAGCTGAAGTCCTTTAATCCATTTGGAGTGGAGAGTCCTGCTAGAGCCTCGACCTCTCTCCATCTGCTCGCATTATCCCTGTAATCCCATCGCATTCTCTCTGTCTGTCCCCGTCTCACTTTTCCCCTCTCTCTCTCTCTCTCTCTCTCTCTCTCTCTCTCTCTCCCTGTCTCTCTCTATCTCTCTCTCTCTCTCTCCCTTGCTCTCTTACTTTCTCGCTCTTATTTTCACTCACTCCAGGGATTTAATCTGAGCAGAGGCACACTTTACAGTTTTTCTGAATTGCTAAAACACTAATTCCTGTTGTGTGAATCAGTTGCTCAGTTGTCTAAACTCATTCACTGAACTGAGCATCATTTTGACAAAACCATAAACTATCTTCACCTAATAAAACGCTATTTGCAGATCTCAGTCCTTCCTTTTGCAAAAACTCTAAACACATTCTCATGCAATAAAACACAATTGTCACTGTGATGCACAAAAACCTAAACATCATGTCATGACAACATGACAACCAATATAAGACAGTTCAGAGTGCAAGCAGGTTGGTCCTGCAAGCTCATGACAACGATGGATCAGAGACACAGAGGACGAGTGCGTGTAAGAGGAGGTAGAGGCGGAGGACAAGAAGGAGGAAGAGGAGGGAGAGGAAGACGAAGAGTATGAATCAGTAGAATATGAATCAGAATATCATTACAGTAACCTATACTTGCCACCGTACTCTCCCTTCCTCAATGCAACAGAGGAGTTTTTGTCCACTTGGAGATGGAAGGTGTACGAGCGACAGCCCTGCTCCAGGCTTACTGTAATGTTCTTGAGGCCATGGAACTAGCCTGTGATGACATTGGTGAGGAGATGTGTCAGGGCTGGGTACGGCACACTAGGGTTTTTTCCCTCGTTGCCTGACAAGTGCAAATACAGTATAACGTGTGATGTGGATGAAGAGCTGTGGCCTGACCCAGCCCAAAGATAGGATGACGCTCAATGAAGCACAATGATCAACTGTGTAAAGTACTTTACTCCATGATCAACATGCCTTGACCACTTTGTTTTCAATTTTTTGGTGTAGTGTTAAATGACAGCTCAGCAGTTTTTCTATTTTGACCGATTCATGCAAGATCCTACAACATTGTTCAGTTTTGAGCACATGTGAAACTCTTCTGAGGCGATGGTGTGGTTTTGCAAAAGGAATAAGAGGTTTTGTGAATGTAGTTTGAGAAAAGAGTTTTGTGTTTAGAATTCTGAGAAAAGGACAGGAGGAAAAGGACAATTGTGAAAAACTGTAACACAGGGGGAGGGAAGGAGCTTCTGACATGATTCTTGGAAGGACAGTCAAGTGTGTGCGCGTGAGGCTGGAAGCATCATGTATCAGGATCTCCCATCACGTCCTCTTGTCTGGGTTTGTGGTTCATTCCACAAGTGCTGCCGAGTTCGAAAAATGTCAGCGTCTGATCCTTTGTCCATCTCCATAGTTTTCTCCACATAAAAAAGCCACAATATGTTTCGGACTTTTAAATGTCTTTGCTCTCCTCCTGTCTTTGGACCTGTGGAGAATACACTCTTCTGGTCACATGTTCAGTTCAGGTCTTAATGACAGGATATGTATATGAGTTGATCTGATCTCAAACCAATCAACCATTTCAATTGACAATTTATTTGGTATTAATTAATATTAAGATGAGAGGAACAGAGCAGCAGATACTCCAGTGGACTCTTGCCTCCCAGAATTGATTACAGCTAAAAATAAAAGTAGTGTCAGAAATGAGTCCTAATGTTCTCACCTGCCACAATAAAAAAAAATATGTGAAAGCTTATTCTTCATATGAAAAATAGTTTTTTAAGAAAACATTTAAATTGTATATGTAAAACATGTATTTTTTTACGTCAGTATCCAGACGAAGGTATTAGGAGTCATATTGAAGAATTCCAAACGTTATCCAGATGTTTGACTTTCTTTGCTGCTCAGTTTACAGCTGTGTGGCAGGGGAACACTAGTAAGTAACTGAGAGCAAGTCACATGCATGGACTGAAAAAGACGTATACAGCTGTTGGCTTGTCAATTCTCAGTATGTAAAACTTTTCTACCTCCACCCCCAAATGTATACACAGCCATATGACATTTAGCTTCATGTCAGATATAGTACAGTGTGAGGCTATGGATGTTTATCTTAAATTCCAACATAATCACCAAACGGCCGGCGCCTTGTTCAAATGAAACTGTGTTTTTCAGTGAACTCTGATTGTAGCTGTGTGAGCGTGCATACGTGTGTGTGTATCAATGTGTGCATATTCATGTGTGCAGACCAGCCACTTTTTTTGCTGCTGTTCTTATAAGAACTTTGCATTGACTTCCATTTATTGTGAACAACCAAAACCTAATCCCTTACCTCAACCACGACTTCATGCATAACCCTAACCTTAACCCTAAACACAATTCACATCTGAGCTCAGGGATAACATTTTGCCTCATTACGACCAGGCTTTGGGCTCCATGAGGTCCACTAGTCCTGACAAGGTCAGCGTTTATGCTGGAAAAGGTCCTAAAGAGGTAACACAAATTATTAGATATGCAGACATATGTTTACAGTTACAAAAATAAAAATTAGTTTTTAGGCTTCACACATCTCTAACGAGCACATCAACACACACACACACACACACACAGTACATTCAGCCACAAAATACAACAATGTGCTTATTGTGAGTTCCGGCTTGCCACAGTAACGTATCCATACAGATGGAAGTGAGGGACGCCTGTGAGCTGCATATGTTGCTCATCTTTTGTTTACTGAGATGAAACACAGTCTGCATGTCTTTAATTCTTTCTAAGGGCATAAATAGCATATATTTTGGTTTTCTATTCACATATACACACTGATTAGCCGCATTAACAAACACTAATCCAATGTAAAGACACTTGGATGTCTTTCTTTTCTCATTTGACTTGTATTTCCTTTTCTGTAAATAATTAAGACTCTGATGCACACACTTAGCTCGGCTCCTCATTCAAAGAGACTGTAAGTTCCACTCCAGCTTAGAGTCCATAGGTTGTTGGTGCAGACAGTTTAGTGCGAGCCGTGTGAACAGAACAAAGGAGGGAGTCAGAAGACAGTTTAAAACTGATGGTCATTATTGTTACATTCATGCTTGACCATTCCATGAGTTTAACCAGATGTTAACTATCCGACAGAGGCACCATTTCAGAAGACGCTTCTATCGGTTGTATCCACTGGCGAAGACAAATAGCCTACGTGGTTCCTCAGGTTGAGGGACCTGTTGGCTAATCTGCATCTCACAGCAGACTTTCCAGTGCCTCCCAGAATGCTCACCCTTTCCTCTCATCTACTCTGTTCATTGCCCAGTAATTCTTGTTTTTATTGTTTCTGTCTTCTTGTGTAAATGGTTCATTAAAAAACATGGAAATGTAAAACTCAGTGCACTGCCACAGCAGAAATCATTTAGCTTCCAGAGGCATTTCTGATTACTCTTTTCATTTGTTGAGGAGAAGCATACAGACAATTTGAGTCACACTCAGATGAGTTAAGGGGACTTTCACCAGTGTTTTGCCAACTGGAGTTTGGAGAAATCCTAGTTCCCAGCTTCAGATAAAATCACTTGTGTTTTGGATTTGCTGGATGGCACAGTTCTC
The DNA here is from genome assembly GCF_024713975.1 of Paralichthys olivaceus. Lineage (NCBI taxonomy): Eukaryota > Metazoa > Chordata > Actinopteri > Pleuronectiformes > Paralichthyidae > Paralichthys > Paralichthys olivaceus. The sequence goes on along the minus strand of NC_091093.1, from coordinate 5,186,086 downwards.
TGGTTGATGGCTGAGTTAGTGGTGCACTTTTGGAAGGCCACAGCAATGGTAACATTTGCACTACTGGTTTCTGCTTATTTGAAACTCACGTGACTTTAAGTGGGCCTTGTGAGAGTGACCACCCTGTAGTTTATTTTCTTCTTCTTCTCTCTTCTTCTCTTGTTTGAAACTGTAATCAGTGAGTATTTTTTTTTTACCAAGGATACATTTTTGTGATTCTTTTTTCATTGAGTGAATGTTTTTTCAGAAAACAGTGAGGAATGCTCTCACAATTATTTGGAGTCCAAATTGACCAAAATGAATTTGACCAAAAACATTTAGATTTATTAAAATAATTTTAGAATAAGCAGCAAATCTCCACATTTAAGGAAACTGGAATAATAAAATATATTTTGACATCTTTGCTTGAGGAAATTGGCCAATTATTTTGGCTATACTTGTATTTACAGTTACGTACTTCTAGCACTCAGTTGCCTAGTACAACTCGTATTAGCCTCTGTTGCTGTAATGCTTCCTTTGCTATCAGATGAGTATATTAATCTTTCTTCTATCTTACATAACACTTGATATAATTTCACACTGTTTCATCATGAAAATGGTTTTGAAGGGGGTGTTGGGGGTGGGGATTCACCCAGGGGTTCACCAGCGGCTCAACTGTTGTAGAGCAGTTTCAGTTAAGTGTGTTCAAAAATAAAATGCAGCACGTTGGCATGTGTAAGCCAAAGAAATTGGCGAGATTGTCTAAGGAATAAGTGACGTGTGTAGATTTTGCAGCTGAAATGAACAGTATGAATCAGGCTCAATGTCTCGGCCTTTCAAGTTGTTGTATGAGAATTAAAGCTGAAGTTCCAGCTGATAAAGTTACCTGAGGTTGAAGCAATTAAGCAGGAAAGAATAACAGAATTACTCTAAAGCTGTTTTTACTTGAACTGTGCCTGCACAATTTGGTCCACAATCTGCTTACTGCCATTCAGGTGTAATACAATGTTTTAGACTTATGTGATAATCATACTACAGTAACTGGTGGTACCATTCCACCCCCCTGACATTGTTTGTCATATTATTTCTCATACAGTTAGTCATTTAATGTTCACTCGCTCTCCTTCTGTCTGGCTTCACAGAAGATAAAGATGATGAAAGTGATTTTTTTAATAGACTTTTCACTCTTTCCACCATCTGTCATTGCCAGAAACTCTTGAAAGCCTTACCATCATTTGTTCAGGAATAACAGTGTTGTCGTCCTGTTTTTTCTGTGTGTGTTTGTGTTTGTGTGTGTGTGTGTGTGTGTGTGTGTGTGTGTGTGTGTGTGTGACACAGACTGGTTCAGCAGATTTGTGTCCAAATCCAAATGCACCGTGGAGGCCTGGAGAGGCTGCCAACACTCTGAGTTTAGCCAGTTTGTTAAAGGAGGCTGTAGTCAAGTTAATGTGCTGATGGTAATCTGTCATGCTCAGTATTATTCACAGTAATGAAAGAACCATAAAAACAAATATCTCAGCTGTGGCTTGCACCAAAAGTAAAGATGCTCTGGTTGGGATGTCACAATGCCTGATTTTATTTTGAAAAACTTTCAAGAAATTAAATTGCAAACCAAAGTATTGTTTTCACCATGGATTAATCTTCTGATTATTTGTATTGTTAGGTTGCTGTTAGAATTATCTGGCGACCAAAGTGAAAGCTTAATAATACTCACTACTGACATTTTAAATTATGAAAATAATCATATAGAATATTGGCAAATCTTTACATTTGAGAACCTGGAATGTGGAGTGTTTTGACATGATTGCATGATCCATCAATTCATCAAATTAGTCAATTAATAGTTTTGGCTGTACTTATATTTTCTGTATTTCTATGTATGAAAGATATTTGCTTACGATGTCTAAACCTAAAGCAGAGCTAAAGGTGGTGAAAATATCATAAAGTATTTGGTTATGAGCAAAACTGTTGGATATGTGGGTAATGTCTTTAAAAGAGATTATGCAGAATCTCTCTGCAATGGAAAAATGTCATTAGTGGAAACGATTTTGGGACCAGAATTCTTTAGTTTCTTTTCTCGTTTGACCAATCACCCAGGTAAAGAGTGGAGAGAGAAATAGCCGTAACAAATAGACTGAAATGCATCGACACATTTCCATTTTAAAATATACTCGTTTTGCAGAGCAGGAACCAGTCAGCCAATGAATATAGAGTAAATGAAGACAACAGGTGGACAAGTGAGACAGCTGGCTCACAGTGTAGGAATGATCAATGACTGGAGCATGGTGGTATAGGTAAAAGCCCTGGGGGTTGCTGTGCACAGACTTACAGACTGAAGAGATGTACCAGAGGGCCAGAGGCTGAATGGGTGTGGTAAACATCCTGTTCTAAGGGCACAGGTTGGGTTAAAAAAAAAAGAAGAAAAGTAAGTGTGTTTGGATCAGGATTTTTGGGGCCGATCACCAATAATTTGAATTAGTTTCGGCCGATATATATATATATATTTACTATATATGCAAATAAACACTACAGGGCTGAATCCTGCTCAGAAGTTTGTCAGTAAATGTCCATTATTACTGACACTCTCTTTTCAATTCAGTGCCAAATTCAACTCCTGTATCAGCCTGTGTCTGTGCCACATGTTTCACCTGTGCTGTCAGCAACCGCAGGAGTGACAGGATTTCATAACTGAAATATATGAGCAGGACACACACTCACAGATAGATGATGAAGAAAGGCATTAATACCAGAGAAAGGAGAAATGTGCATCCTGTTTGCATCATGCAGCTTTTGTCCTGCCGGGCTGCGACAGGCTCTCACCATGGAGTCACACACAGCAGACCGCAGTAGAGGAGGTTATACAACCCGATCACACAGACCACTAGAATCCCCCACTCTATATGCAAATAAACATGTACATCACTCTGTTTGCAAAGAGGAAATGTGTTTAGGGAAAAAATACATGACGACAACACTACTGAGCCAACACACTGGGACAAATGTTTTTCACACAAAGAAATAATTTAATTCATGTATAACGTTTCCCAGATTTAACTGAAGGCTTGAGCAATTAATAATTAGTTGTAGGCAGTGTTTAACAAAGTTTATAAAGTTTCTCTTCACTCAACAACTCTCAAAAGTGCACGAAATTAAAGGGAGTCTGCTGATATCGCAGAACACAAACATTTGCCGCTTAACACAGAGGCAATGCTGAATGTGGTCCAGCGATCGGATCATAATTTGAAAGCCATGTATCATGTAGCAATATTTATTTAACTATATTAACGTTGCATAAGATCAAGGAATGAGAAAGTATCATGAATTCAATTGACAACTGTTTATTATTGGCCCGGCAACAGCTGCTTAACTTTAGCTTAACTTCCCTGTGGAATCAATAAAATGTGCAACTGTGCAACTCTCAACAGAGATGAGAGAAGAAACAAGATGCTTCACTCATTAGCTATTTCCACCATTAACTCCAGGAAAAAACAAATCAACAAAAAGTATTCATCAATTAACAAATACAAAAGTATTTACTGAAAAAGAGAGTGAGCCATCTCAATTCCTTCTCATCTCAGTTGAGTGACAGCTGTTTGTTTTGTCTAATCCGATCGGCCTTTACAAAGATCGCTGATCATACTAATCAGAGGGACCGATCAGTGGCCGATCAATCGGATCACCCTGAGAAAAAGTGACAAATGGTGGATTAGGGTGTTCAAAAACAGTAATTGAATTCAAAATAATTAATATTTTATTCTAACTAATGAGTTGCTGGGATAAAATTATGTCAGCACAATGCGAAGATTGAATTGACTGGTTAATAGAAATGTTTGATATATTTTGGAAATATGCTTCAGTCTTAAACCTGGCTCTGTGTGAAGGGAACAGAATCATCCGATCGCCATGTTTAAATGAGAACCAGGTTTGCAGCTTTCTTATGGTCTTTATGCTAAACTAAGATTACTGAAGGCTAATTAAAAAAATTATTTCAACAGATAATGCCGACTTCAGTCCATCCATCCCATTCTTGTGAACACAATATGTCAAGAACACCTTAATGGAACACAATGTACATGTTTGCCTCTTGAACTTGATCTGTAAAGTCTGTCTGTAGAGAATTGCTTCAATTTTAACCAGTTGTCTCTTGGACTCTATCGATCTCAAATCATTTTGATATTAATGATTAGTTACTGATTCAGATCCATGGAAGAACAGAAAAGGCTGTAATGATTTTAGTGTTAATGTGTTAGTCCACTGTCCACTCGAATTGTTACATCCTCCCAAATTTTTTTCATTATGAATAATTCATTGTGCGTGGCAGCAGCAATTTATGTCAAGATCAATTTCAATTCCTGGGAAATAAATTAGATTTTTAGCACTGTAGCTTACCTTTTGAATGAAATTTCGACTGTTTTACAATTGTACCTCTGCTCCCCTTTAATGCCAGCCTCATGTCTTTTGAGTTACAGTCTGTCATTAATGTATTTTAACAGCAGCATCGTTGGACATGTTGCCATGTCATAATCAGCATATTTTAATGTTATTACCAATCCAGTGTTAGATTTACAGTGACCTTCTATCTTATTACTTAAATGTAAAGCAGTTAGTGAGATGGCCAGTGTCTTGTGCCTGCAGCTATTAATACCAAATTCACATAATCATGTAGCTCCCCAAGCTATCTCTGTCTTTTTTGTCCTATTTCATTTCCTCCTGCTGCTGTCCGTCCCATTATTTCTCTGTTTTTACAGATTAAGTCCTCGTATCAATTTTAAGCTCTAAGTATTTATTGAAGAACATCTCTTGTGCTCAGTGGCTCAGTCTGTGAAGCTGGTCATTTTAATGATTATAGTATTTGCACTCCATTATATGTTCTACTTCCTCAGCTTAACATAGAGCACAGAAAATAGCAGGTTGGTGGAGTCAAACACAACTTATAGCTAATGGAAGTAATTGTAAAATGGATCTTGGGTAAGAACCAATCTGGGGAGGGTTTATTCTTTTGTTTGCAGACTGAGTGCCCATATAATACCCAAGGGATTTAAGAAAGTGGAAGATTAATTTAAATCTATCATGACCTGTCATGGTTTTTGGATTAATGAGTGTTTCTACCTATAGTGGGGAATTAAATTCAGAGGTGACTTCCCCCAAAGTGGATGAATCTATAACTCTAGAGAAACAATAGAAACTGTTCTTTATAAAAGAAACATTGATTTGCCATCAAGATGGGTGTGTGTTTGTTTGTGTGTGTGTGTTGGTAAAACACTAAGTCTAATGGTGCAGTTAGCATATATATATGTATTTGTCCTTTTTGCTCAAGATCCACAACTTAAATTGGTCCCAGCTGGTCAGGAAAATGTCTCTATATACCCCAGTTTAGACCTGATATTAACGTCAGTCCTGAATGATTCCTGTAAGTTCAGCTGGAAACTGAACTGAGACACATTGAGACATTTGAGAACTGATTCAGAGGCAGTCGGAGAAGCTTGTGGCTTTTACCAGTGTGAACTTGAAATACGTTTTTGGCCACATTAAAGGACTCAGCAGACGTCCCCTAACCCACTGCAGTTTCACAATGGAGCAAGAAAAAATGTACACATTTTTTTTGACATACATTCATTTATTTGTTGCCACAACCAAAATATTAACACTGACCGCCAGATGTTGATCTTTTTGTCTTTGGGTAAAATCTTGTTTCATTGTAAAGGCACAGTAGTTCATTAAGCCCTTTCTTGCTCAGCTTGCACTTTTCTCTCTCTCTCTCTCTCTCTCTCTCTCACAGACACACACACACACACACACACACACACTGAAAAGTTGGACTTGAGGAAGCTGCCCTGTGGTCTCTACCCACATACAAATAAATAGGCTACTATCGCCATATTACAGAAATGCACACTTCAATTAGGGAGCAACTACATAGGCAAGATGAATTGAACGAGGCACAGCACCCTAACTGAGGAGCAGGAGGCAAGACGGTAGGAGGTTAGCGATATATTACAACCCAGTCTCTTTTAATGACGTGGTTTTATTTGCATAAATACTTCTGAGTGAGTTCTACAGTCACACAGATACACAACCAAACTCCTTATACTAAGTGAAGTTTGACACATGGTCTTTGATAAGGATTTAACTCAAGAAAAAAAAGGTCCACCCAGTTAATGCAAATTAAGTTTTATATTCATGCCCAGTGAGATTAAAGTGCTCATTTTGAACTTTACGCCCTGTTCAGACCTGCCATTAACCTCCATCTTGAGATGGTGTGTGTGTGTGTGTGTGTGTGTGTGTGTGTGTGTGTGTGTGTGGGAGAGTTAGAGCATGTATGTTTGGATCAAACAAGTGCATGTGTGTATGCACATTGGACAGCTCTTTTTTGCTCTTCTTCTTTCTTGTTACTTCGCTCTCTTTTTTTATTCTGTTTATCTCATACACACAGTTGCTTCCAATGACTTTTTCCTCTTTTTTCCCTCAATATCAATTTTTTTTTGCAACAATGTTAGTGCACACACGTTATGGCCACATGCAGAAGTTTTAGCGTGTATCCCAAGAAAATCAAATAATAGCACACACGCACGCACGCATACACACACACACACACGCACAATGCCTGATTAGTTTTGTGTACCCCATCTTCCTCCTTTCTTATCCTTTTCTTCTTATTCACATTACATATTCCCTTTATTCTCCTCTCTCCCTGTTGTTTTATGCTCTCTTCCATCCTTTACTGCTATCTCTCTCGTCTTTTTTTTTTTTTATCACTTTCTCATTTTTCTCTTCTTGAATCTTTCTCCTCCCTGTTGTTCCCATAACATCACATTTTTCCACAGTCGATGATATATGCCGGCTTTATACACCTTTTCTTCACTTATTCTTTCAGCGTCACTTTTCTTCCCCAAGGGAGACTTGTTCTCTCTCTGTGGCTCATGCTATCAATGTGAGTGATTGTGCAATCCTGTGGTGTGTTAAAGACATGACAAGACTGTCAAACAGATCAATAGACGGTGTCTGACACTCTCCTTTTCACACACAATATGCACAAAGACGCATTTAAAAGAAATCCCACGGCAGTCACACATGCAGGTGAACCAATGTATTCAATCATGACGTGAAGTCAGAAGTGCAAATACTCACATTCAACACAATGTGTGGGTCACCCTGGCCAGTCAGTGATTGGTGTTCTTTATTGTGACTGATTTCTGAAGCAGAGGATGTCAGTTCACCTGATGGAAGACAGACTGAGAATGAAAGACTGCGTCTCTTGCTCTCACACACACACACACGCAGCATGGAAATTAAAGTGTGGCAGCCAACCAGTCAATTTTAAATCTCTGTGATGACAAACCAAATGACAAACAAATGTCAATCAGGGGCTGAGGAGTAGGGGCGGTCTTTGCGAAATGTTGTTAAGATACATTGCCTTATCTCCTTATGGCTCAACCATCCTAGATCAAGAAGTGTGATAACACAGAAGTTGTGTTGTGGCACCAGGACCCTGTCAGAGGCAGGAGACCAGACGTCATGGACCCACTGGCGAAAGATAGGAGTCTAAGTGTGTAAGTTGATTAAACATATTCAAATAGGCATACCAGTAATACAAAACTTAAAATGTGTCTCTGCAGGACACTTGGCAAATATGTTCAGTAGAACTTCATTATGAAGTCAGAGTCAGGGGGGGACAACCCATCACTGGCTGATTCTTAGAGACAAACAACCACTCATTCTCCCATTCACCCCCAGGGTCAATTTAAAGTCTACAATTAATCTAACCGTGTGTGTTTGGACTGTGGGAGGAGGCAGGAGTACCCAGAGACCACCCACTCAGATACAGGGAGAACTTACAAACTCCAATGCACCATTGTTTTTTATTCTAATTTGATTGAATTAATTTATTAACCACGGATTAATGTATTAAACCATTTAGCCAGGCTCTGTATTTCTTAGACCTAACTCAATAGAAATGTTTTTTTATAGTGAGCACATACACACACACACACACACACACACACACACACACAGAGTGAGGAGAGTAGGGTGAGTAGAAGGAGACTGTGGAAGAATATTTGTCCATACCATCATGTGCAGATTGAGGTGGCTTGTTTTTCTCAGTGTTTTATTTCTTTTGTCAGCTCCTGTGTTAGTGTCTTTGATGATGTGCTGTGAACTGTGCCCAGGGTGGGAAGCAGGGTGTAGCTGACGCGGCTGAACAAGTGTGTGTCGGTGTTAAGGGCTATAACACTTGCACGTGTCGTGAGAAGGTTCTCTAATTTTTTGGCAACAATGAAACTGAAAGTAGTAATTTTTAGTAGTAAGTTTTTTTCATTGTAAAAAAAAACTCATGTGTCTAATAGCCTTCCAGAGAAGAAATGATTGTGGAGCTCCTGCACTCGCTGAAATCTTTTCTGCAGCTAATCTGGCCGTGTTCCACTACTAGTCGTCTGTGGTTCTTTGTTTAAAGTCGCTGGTCTGTTTCATCAAGTGGGTAAAGGACCAAAAGGAAAAATATTTTGGGTATTTTCTCTGTCATGAACCGTAAGCAAAATGAAGCAAAGAGTGAAGTAAAAGAGTCAATGGGCTAGCTATTTTAAATACCCAGGAATTATTAGATTAAGTACCTCACAATTTACATCTGAGTTCCAGTGAGTGGTGCAGTGAGTCGTTTGTTTAGCAAACTTGAGTTTGAGACCTTCACCTTTTTACTAACACAGATACACAGATGCAGTGCAACAGTGAGAATTTAAAAGTTACTAACATTCATACAATCAATGTTCAAATTCAAGGTAATCGCTCATGTTCATTTGCATATAACAAGGCATGCTGTATGTTGACATGGTGACCTGCTCTCTAACATGTATACTTCATATAAAAATCATGCTTAGAGCTCCCGCTGTGAGAGTTCGATATATTACAGCCTTGACTCAAGCACTGCAAGCTGGTCTACAGCTCGATGCCATAGCTGTAGGGTGTCATGAAACTCTCTCATACCCCACAATTTGAAGTTATAACAAGGCTGGTACCATTTAGGAGAGACTGGAATTTCATGACAGGCAATATCACTAGTACGCAACTGATCAGGTAATTTACTTTGCTAAAAGTTTACTATAGCTGGAGGCGGCTGTTGGCTTCCAGTTCAACAGGCGTCAGTTCAGGCCTTTTATGGGTCTTCTGTACACCCGAGGTTCATGTGCTCCCATGCTTTAAACAACAGAAGTATTAGGAAAAAAAAACCTGCAGTGAATTTCAAGAGCCAGAGTCAGTTTAGAACATCTCTCAATATATGCCAGTTGAGCATGAACTGAACCCCAGAGTGACTCTCAAATATACATTTCTTTTCCCCTTCAACTCAAACCTTTCCACTGATGAAATGCTTTTTTGAATATATTTGAAATCATGTTTTGTTTCCCCAATGATATGACTAAAGTAGTAGAAAAGAAAAGTAGGTTTACCTTCTCCTTCAGTTGAGGTGTGTATTACACTAAACAGAAAGACAGCCAGCATCAGGATTTAAGAATAGCGCCCTGAGGGTTTCTGAGCAGCAATCCACATAAGAGCACTTTTGCGGGTTGAGAACTATTTTGAGATTTCAGCCATAAAACTTGCACTTAAGGTCCACTATGGAGGAGGATTTGGGGGATCTATTGGCAAACATGCTAATATTCAGGTATAATCATTGCACCAAATGCAGACAACAGGAAATATTTTTCGTGTTTGATGTCTTCCTCTTTCAGGGTTGACTGCATCCACCTCAAATTTGGTGAGAAAGGCCTCAAGACCTAGATGATGCTTTATTTTGAAGATTTCTTGAACAGCATTGCCTTGGCGGCGCAGCAAATTTCTGTTCCTTGTTTGGAATGGTAAAGTATGTGCAGGATCTGCATGTTCTCCCTGTGTCTGCGTTGGTTCTCTTCGGGAACTGCGACTTCCTTACACCATCCAATGACATGCAGACTAGGGTCAGGTCAATTGGAGACTCTAAATTATCTGTAGGTGTAAATGTTAGTGTGAATAGTTGTTTGTCTCTGTATGTTGGCCCTGGGAAATGATGTACCCCACCTCTTGCATGTCAGCTGGTATGGCTCCCCCTGTTTCCCTCAAAGAAGAACAGGTATAGATGATGGATGGAAGTTGATGTAACTCAAATATACATTGCCCAATCTTCCTTAAACTTCACATGTTTAATAAGAGTCTCAGTCTGAAGATCTCTGCATGCAAATATTCAGTTATAGTCATAGCACCACCTCAGGGCAATAGGAAGTAATTCTTATTTGACAGTCATCATTTGATTGAACTTTGGACAAAAATTGATAGTGAAATGACACGTTTCATGCGTTTTCTCCAGTGCTACACAAACACACAAAATGATCACATAGACATAACATGTTATGCCTTCACACTGAAATGAAAGAGTGAGTAAGTATCAAATATTCAGCACTCAATTAGAACGAGGGTTCTTGATTCACTATAATTACAATGGATTTAAAAGGCAACCCACAGTCAAAGCAAAAAAGAAACCTGCACTAAATATGAAAATATCAACACCTTAAGTTTAAGTAGAAAAACAACATTGCAACACATCAGCAGTAAGTCATCCAGCAGCAATAGGAATCATGATTTTTGGCCATTGGCAGCAGAAAAATGAAACGATGTGATGCTGTCATAGAGCCACACCTCAGGGTGGTTGGATGATTCAACAAAATGTCAAACTCTCACACCTCCTGTTGCCTAATCAAATCTCAACTATAATTGTGTCAGATCAGAAAATAATCTTAGTTACTGTCCACCATTCCTCCTCCTAATTTTGTGTCTCTGTACAACAGCAAATGGAAAACAATCAGAATACCAATCCTTGGCAAAATGCAAGTCCCCACAAAGACATATAAGATTATCAACAACCCCACACATGTTCTCTATGGCTGCTTTGAGCTAATGCCATCAGGAATGCACTTTAGACTGCCAGCATGTGAAACAAATTTCAGAAGGCTTATAGTTTTATTCCAGAAGCCAATTGGTTTATGAACAGGCAGTCTGCCTTGTGTGTAGACTTACTAGACATTTTACTGGTACTTGGTGGGAGAACTCTTTTAATATCCTTTAACATGCAAGAGGGAAAACATGGCGAAAGATATCACTGCCCCTGTGCAGCTCTGAACCCGCATGAAAAGTGTGAACATAGTCAGGGTAATCTTATTGAAATGATCTTATTGACACAGTAAATTCCTTAAGGTACTCTAACAAGAGGCAATCTCACTTTTAGAACATAAACATTTCATTGTGTGTGTATTTTTGGGAGCCAGCAGGGTGTGTATGTGTGTGTGCGTGCGCGTGTGCGTGCATGCACACAAGTACGATAACAAGAGCCCATGCCGTGAGCACTAATCTGCTAACACAGTGGATTGAGTTGGCACTGCAGGATTAGCAGTGGTGTGTAACATAACACACTCTTAATTACTGCTATACAGCCATGTTCATTGTAGAGGAAGAGACAGAGAGCGAGGGAGAAGGGGCACGTTTTTAATTGCTGTAACACATTCGTGCATAGGCAAAGGAAAATTGAAAAGATGAAAGAGGAATCCAGGGCATCAGTGTTTGGACACTCCTGGGTGCAGGAGTTGAATATCACCAATGAAGCTGCCTGTATTTGAACACAGAAGCCCCCAGGCTGTAACCAACATACCCACACACAAGTAAGCCAAGCGTGCAGACACTCATAAACATGTGTCTCCAAACTATCTGCCAGCCAGTTGTTCTCCACAGCAGCCACAATGAGATGAAGCTGTTCTGTCATTGTCACCACCATTTTCCTATCAGTGTCTCAGTGCGTGTATGTGTGTGTCACAGGCACAGTGAAAGAGAGGCTGTCAGTTGGAGTAGATCGATATCACTGACTGAGAGATCACAGCAATGCTTAGTGCCATCAATGACAATGTGTGTGTGTGTGTGTGTGTGTGTGTGTGTTACACAGTATCTAATGACAGAAACGGGGGAAATGGGTGGAGGATGGAGGGTTTAATGAAAGAGGGAAACAGATCAGCTGGTGAATCCTATTTTCTGCTCCAGCTTCTCTCTCTGTCTGTCTCTCTCTCTCTGTCACTCTCCTCCTTGTTCTCTGTCTTTGGTTAGTGTCGGATCCAGCTCATGATGATGCTGTTACAAGATTGGATAACAGAATACGAGAGAGACAGAATTGTGACAAAGATTTTTCAACTTAATTCAATTATTCATCCTGTCTTGTTCTTTGGTCTTAGTTCTTCTCTACTCTTCCTCTTCTTCTTCCAGGCCCCTTTGTCTCATCATTTCTAATTCTATGTTGTTTTGACTGTTTCATTCTCGGCCATCTTTTCACTTTTCATGTCTCTTAGTGTTGAATGAATGGAGACAATTATATTAGTTTGCTGTTATTCTTCATGAACAGATTTCAGTTGCTTTGATGCTGTCATGAACATTTAAAATGAGGGAAACCAATCCTTGGCTGAACTAAGTAACTTGACTGATATATTGTATTTCAACGAAAATTTCCAGTGTTGCATTTATAGAAGGAAAAGTGCCACACCAACAGCCACTCTACAAAAACACTGAAATGTACAGTAACTGACCGCCAGCAAATAATTAAGCATTTCAATTTAGCATGTTCCTGTAATATACTGGTATCTATAAAATAACAGTTATAAAAGTTACAATCATAGTACTGTAAATATTATCACAGAAACAAGTTCCTCTGCTCACCAAGGTTATTATAGTTTTGAAATTTTCATAAATTTTTATTTAGTTTTTCAGTTTGCTTTTTTATTTCAGTTTAGTTTTAGTTAGTTCAACAAGTGATTTTGTAGTTTTAGTTTAGTTTTTATTTTGAGGAATCGACTAGTTTCACTTTAGTTTTTGTTTAGTGAAAAATGATGAAACAATGTGTGACACAAAATATGGTTGATCAAGTCCTTTAATTTCATTCTTTAACCATCACCTGCAGGACAGGCAGGAATCGAGGGAGAAAACGAAACGACAATGAAACTGAATTTGTCTGCAATTCAGTTTAGTTTTAGTTAGTTTTGTATTGTTCATTGTAGTTTTTATTTCGTTTTCGTTTATTTTGTAATTTTCATTTTTATTTTTTCATTGCTAGTTTTAGTTTTAGTATTAGTTTTCTTTAACTATAATAAGCCTGCTACTCACCCAGACCTTGGTAGCAAACATCTACTCTGTAGGGCTGGTGATATGGAAAAAAAAATGTTATGGATATAAATCAAATAAACAGAAAATATTTTTTTTGCACATTTGTGTTAGTGTACAATGTTCTTCTAATGTACAAATGTTTTTTCTTATGCACGAAACAGAGTTTCACTTGCTCGTACAACCTTTCTGTGCCACTGCACTTTATTTATAATATTTCATAAAAACCTCTATAGTCAGAAGGTGTATGTAATGTACATACTCAGCAATGTTTTAATTTACTTGTATATAATTGTATAATTGTATTCTATTGCCTACATATTTCTTTATTCTCTTGTCTACCTCATTCTGACTTGCCTGCTGCTGTAAGAACTGACTTTCCCTGGTGTGTGGATCAATAAAGTTTTATCTTATCTTCTCTTATCTTTACTTAAATCAGCACCACTGCACTGAGGCACCAAGTCAACAGGTGACTCTGCTCCTCTGATGTTTTCTAATAACTCACACTCAAAACTGATCCTTTCAAAAGCCTGCGCATTGGCTGTTTGGGTTGTCTGTCAAAACTTGGATGGGGTGAGTTATATCGACCATGTCCTACAGTTCTATCTATCTGCTTTGGATTTATCCTGAAAAGTACAAAACAGATTTTACATTAATCTAGCTGAGGAGAAAAACTTGCTTTTACCTGTGTAGTGGTATTTGCTGCTCTGTGCAAGTATATATAAGATTAGTCCATTAACAACCTTTCTGTCATGAGAACAAGAGCTGCAAAGGTGCTCCTCCAGAATGAATAGTGTACGTGCACAACACCATTATGAGCTGATCTCCCGATGAAAATAAATGCTTGTAGTGGTTTTCTGTATGTTTAACTGTGCAGTACTGTGCTGCAGTGGTCTGGTCTCATACTCAACCTATGGGGTGATACAGAGTCAGAACTACTGTGTGAATGAGCTGAATCAAAACTCATACACTCACGACCTAGATTACATAATGATTGACTTTCGATAGCATTTTGCTGCTGTTAAAGACTTCTCCACCGGATCAGTGACAAGTCTTTGGATTTACAGTTTACTGTGCAGCTTGTAAAGTTGTAAAACATTCTATATCTGGGATTCAAGTCAGCACACAGTGACTACTACTACGATAAATATATGCTCTATAGGCAAGTAACCCTTTGAGTCAGCTTGTGTTGTGTCTTACTGGGCATTAATAATTTTGGAGTTCTAGCCATAGGCATCTGAGATGTACAAAAATAATTAAAATCTCTCAAGACTAAAGGGCATCTTCCTTTTCTTTGAAGTACTCAATCATCACTAGTGTTGTGGCAAGTCCAAGATCCATGTCTCCCATTTGTCACTCAAGGCTGTGAAGAACTACCTATTTCCATTTCATAAGTTGATTTTCAAAAGATTCATAGCTCTCTTTCCCCCTTTTCAGCAAACCATTATCACGTACTTGATTCTACCTCAATATCTCTCAATGTGTAGACGTGCCGTTGTAAAACGTCGGCATGAAGAGTAATGGCCACTCTTCCTTTTACTCTGACATACTTAGTCAAGGAGTTGCTTTGATGCTGGGGCTCATACAATAATGTCATGAGGTCATTGTCTGCACCTCTTTGTCCCTCCAGGAAATCGTGGGATAGTCGCTAGCTCTCTGTTTTCTTCTCATGAAGAGAGACACTGTTTTCCACAAAAGATAGTTGTTGACATAGCCACATGTCGCTGTGTTGATGGTCCTGTATAGCTTCATCCACCAGGAACCAGTTGTTTTTTCTTTCAAAGGGTATTGTCAGGGTTGTATCCATTATCCATTTGTTCTCTCTTCTATTTTGTCTTTAGAAAAGGTTATTTATCCACAATGCTCTTAGCCAGTTCAGAAGACTGCCTTATCTTATTGCTTCTGCAATGATTCTCACTATATGCTGTCTTCCTGCATTTTCTGGTCTTTTCATTCATTCTCAAACTCTAAAGTGTTCTCCAACAGCACAGAAAATGTTGGTACCCAAGTGCTATTCTGCGTAAAACAAAACTGGGCTTGTACATTTTGGCTAAGCCCCTGAATTCTGTGAGGTATCAGGATAAAGTTAAGACATACGACTCCATTGTGCACCTTACTTAGTGTTATGCTAGAAATAAAAAAATATTGACTACATGTATAAAATAATGCATTGATATAATTTGGGGTTTTGAGACTCATTTTACAACTGTTAACCAGAATCATGTGCATACTGTACTGTACTGTACTTGCTGTAGTACTGGCTGCACTGGTGACTCAAATAATCTTCTTCTATGAAATTTCCTCTAGTTTGACAAGTGTTGTTGAATTTTTTTCACTTACTCATTTTTTAAGGTGAAGGAGGGCATTCTTAAAATAGGGGTCTACCTGGCCAATTATTAGTGCCGATATTTGACTTTTTTAGATTATCTGTATTGGTAATTTTTTTGTCTGATTGCCCCTAATATTAATTCATTTTAAAATGTGCTGTTTTGGCTCAAATACAGCCACCTCTCTCTGTGTATAGGCACCACTCTGTGGTCTCGAGCAATGTCCCGTCCACAGCTGATCTGATTTGTTAGACGTCACGCTTATCAGCACTGAAGGCCTCTGAAGGGCCACAGGCCGATGCAGAGGAGCAAATTTCAGACTGGAGCACCTTTGGTCACAGAGCAGAGCTGTGTTTCCAAGCTGATGTCCAGGCCACACTGGCTGCTGAACAGCATGTCGCGGTTTGCTGTTTAGCCGCAGTTCTGCAGAAGAGCTGCTTCTGCCAGTGCCATAAATAATTAAATTTTTACTATGACATCATTAACATTTCGTTTTCTTTGGCGTTATTTTTTTGCCACATTAGTGAAACCCAGTGGCATGAATAGAAAATAAAAGCAAACAAAAATTTGTTCTGTGTGCGCACAACTCTGCCCACATGTTCGCTTGAGTTGCACTTGCAACTGTACCACAAAACCAGCCAATCACAGACTGGGAGGAAATAATTCTAATTGGCTGCAGAACTGGATGTACAAAAAGCATAAAAAGTAAACTTTGGTGGTGCTAGCGCAGAGAGGGAAATAATGCTTTTGGGGAAATCAGTGCAAACAAGTAATCGCGGCAGTCAGTCATCGTCGATGTCAGCCTAACTCTACTTGCTACATCAAAAAATCCTTCTTTATTGATCAGTCGTTTTCAAAATCCATCGCTTGCTTTTTGTGGAAGCAGCCTGGCAGAGTTGAGAGCGCACATGAGATGTTGAGCAAGTGCACGGGTGCCTGCCAGTGCACAGAGCAGAGATTGAGCGAGCGTGTAGGCAGAGTTGAGTGCTCAGGACCAATTTTCTGTTCAAGTTATAAACTATGTGCTTGTGAGAGTGCCAACGCACGCTCACTAATGTGGCACAAAAATAACTTGAGTGGTCCGAGATGGTTGTGCATCAGTGTGTTTTTGCGCATCAGGTGAGAGCTTACTGCCCATCAACTTAAGTTCTTTACTTTAACTTTTAATGTAACTTCAGCCTTTGTGAAGTTTCTGGTGTCATCTGTGTATTTCCTTGTGTAAAAGTGGTTTTATGTACTCAAACTAATACCAGTACTATACAATATGAAGCTGTGCCTTTTCCGCTCCTGCACACGTCACAATAAAAACAGTTAAAAATATTATTGGTGGATTCAGTCAGCTAAAACACTGGAGTTTTTTTCTTTTGAAACAGGGATGCAACAGGAAATGTTTAGTGAATGTATTCGAGAGATAAGCATTAGATCTGTGGCAAAAGATCATTGTCATGAAAAGCAAGTCATTCCGCTGCCATTCCATGGAGTAATCGCTTGTTATATGATGCAAGTATTAAGGGGTTGTATCTGCTGAGGAACATTGTTTAAACAGTCATTATAATAAATCCTATGTTGTGTGTTTTAGATCATCTGGCAATATATTCAGATATCGTACTGACTGTGTTTCAGTCTTGACCAAAGTAGCCTGTCTAGAGCCACACTGTTAGCTTGGCTAATGACAATTACCATGGTGGGTCCAGTAACTGAGTGCACTTCCAGATAATCAGTTGTATTTCACGTTTTAGAGTTACCTCAACCCATCTCACGCAATATGGACAAACCAATTTCTTCTTCACTCCAGACACAACATTGTCAGTCTCAAGGCTGTGTAGCATCAGTGTTAATGCCTGGTGGGGGGGTTAAAGGGTTTTCTATGGATCCTATACAATGAATTCCCCTGAGTGCTTGTTGAAAATTAACCTGAACTCTTGCTGATGCATTGATGTGCTTGAAACAAGATAAATGATACTAAATACTATTAAAAACTGAATAGTCACAGATAAATGCAGTTAACCTTAATAGTTTTGGTGTTAAAGGATTGAATAGCTTTTTATGGAGCCTTGAAAGAATATCATTAGTCGTTGGAGAGGTTAACACATGATGCTTAATAGTTTTAGCTGGATTACAGAAATAATTTTTCAACTGACACAGGATTTAACATTTAACAGAGATATGTGCCAGAAGTAATATATATACTTAAGTATAGCAGACTTTATAAATACACATTTATTGAAATGTGTGACATCAATAAGTCCTAACTGGAGTGGGACCAGGCTTCCATCTGTACATTGTAGTGTAATTTCTGGTCACTATACAATGTCACAATATGAATGTCACTATATACCTTTAATCTGCACTATAATCTAATGTGTGCTGAAGTATAAGGAGAAACACGATTACTGATGATTACAACAAGTTTAACGCAGCAATGACGAATCAAACAATATACTCTATGTGTAACAATCAGTATGTAATGTATAACTTGTGTGAAGAAATGTTAATCTTTTAAAAAAGGGCAGTCTGACAAAATGAAATATTATGGTGTCAAATCAGAGACAACTATCTTGTAAAAAATAGTAAACGGTTTGGACAGATATAATGGTGTCAAGAGTAAGTAAAACTCTGACAAGAAAAAGCGACTCCTCATGGTACGGTGGGGGCCCTCCATAGAGGAGTCCCTGCTCCAAGGCAAAAAAAGCAACCCAGGTGTTGGGAGGTTTTCTAGGAGTAAACTTAAGTCCAACGTACTAAAGTAACGTTGATGCTTGGAGACTTTCCAGGGGGGAGGTCGCAATGTTAGACCCTCCTCCTAACCAATAAGATTAGATCACGAGGTCAGACGCTGATTGATAGATGTAATGATAGACCAGTTAGATTAGTAACAGGCGTGGCCCTTAAGGATAGATAAAGCGGAACAACACGACTGATAGTCAGAGTTTTTCTGATGCAGCTCCGGCTCGCTACTGAATGCTCTCGGGTTTTCTTGTCGACAATAAAACTTTGCTGCTTTTAAGTTGACTTCTCCTGCCTTTTATTGGACTGTATTTTTTGGACTTTTGGCCCACGATTGGAACTTAATTTTAACCACAACAACATCTGGGTCTGAACAGGGTGAAGACATTCAGAGTTGCTCTTCCTCAAAGGGGACTGAAAGAAGGGGAGACAACCTTTTAACCAACAAAGTCTGTTTAATGTAGCAAGATAGAAAGAACCTTCATTTAGTTTCTTCTTAGTAGAGACAGGTTTTTCAAACAGGCAAAAGTTTAGACAGAATCGAATTAACTTCCATGATGAAACTCAATCTTACCAGATGTTGGTACAGCTACAAACCAAACTGATCTCCACTGAAGTTCTGCTTTGATGCGTCATTAATTTACCCCCAGTAGCTGCAATCATAGCTAGGCTAATGTTAGCAGTTAGCAGATGTCTGGAAGGTATTAGCCGATCAGAGGCCGGGTAGGGGGTGGTCTTCAGTCACCTGAATCTTCCCTCACTTGCTCTTCCTCAGTGACCCAGATGTGAGAGAACTGAATGTGGAAGTATATACAGTTCAGTTCCAATGGGGATCAAACTGTTTTAGAGCAAATTAATTAATGAGTTTCATAACATCCGATTCTGTTTCAAGTTCATTGGAATTCAGCTACAAACTAATACATCTAAAGTACAAATTGTTCTATTCAAATTCAGTTTTGCACTGCAATTATTCAGCATTAGCTGCTCGTGGCCTCAGTCCAGAAATAATCAGTCACACCATCAGGCCCTGAGCTTCGTCTCTCTGTTCTACATTCTGCTCTGTCGTGTCTCCTCCTTGTTTCCTTCCTTCCTCCCACCAATTTGTGCTGTCAGACTACATCCTCTCGTCATCGATCTACTCTCCATCTTCCTGTCAGTGTTTGGAAGACCTGTGCTCGCTCTCTCTTTTTTTCGCTTTCATTTCTCCACCTGATTGCTCTTTTCGCCTTAAGTCCACTTCATTCCAAACTAGTCTCGATCAAACCCACCTCAGTTCCGGTTTGAATGACTGTCAGACAAATATCACTAAATCACTGAAATGAAGTGCAGTAATGTCAATGAAGGGCTTCTTTGGAACAAAACACTCCTCAATTTTTTTTCTCCTTGCAGTCTGTCTCTATCTATCTCTTCAGCAGCCCTGATTAGGTTGTTTCCCACTCACTGTGCAGAGTGTAGCGCTCTGTGGCTAATTGGCAAGTTCAATCAGAGAGACAAATGAAGAGTGGAGACACTGACCTTTTAGAGGTAGTCACTGCTGTCCTGTCTTTTTTCTCCTCTCTGCCCTTTTCCCCGCCTTTCTCTTTTTCTGCTACATCTCCGCTCAGTTCTTTTCATCTTTTGGCTCTGCTTCTTTTCTCACCTTTTTCTCTTTTCTCTTCTCTGCGGGAAATTTGTTGAAAGTCACTGCAATGTATTTTGACAATCTGCTCTCCAGCTTGTCACTAGAAAATTACAGCCTTCGTACTGTACATGTTTGCACACAGACAGATGCACACACACACACACACACACACAGGCACACGCACGATACTGCCACCCACAACGAATAGCCCACCCCTTCCCACACCCAGCTATTCAGAGAGGAAGGAAAGCAATGGTCCGGAGCAGAACAATGGCTGCTTCTATGGTGCGGTGGACTCATTTATCTGTTTGAGGCCCGAGCGTGTCCCACTTGCTTCCCGCCTGACCGACCGTGACTGATGGTGCAACCGCACCACGTTGAGGTCTTCATTACAGTGTGACCTCCCTGTGTCAAGTGCACTCACTAATGGCTGCTGTATTGTCATTCATCTCTGCAACAGCCAGAGAGATGTGAATGATCTGGTGGAGGCATAAACATGTTCATGGATTCCTGCACATGCACATTTGCAGCACGCAGCTACAAGCACATAAGCATGAAATCCTTACCACGGGTGATGAAATGGACATCATACATTCATGAGTAGCTCACACCCACTCACACATATTCACATTATCACTCTAAAAGGGCTCTTCAAGCCCCAAAACTGCCTCTTTATGCCTCAAACTTTGTTTGCTTGAGGAAGAAAATGCAACTTCGTCTTTATTTTCTTTTCAGCCATTTGCAAGTCTATTTTGCTATTATGTTTGAGCAGCTGCTACAGCAGAATAATAATTCAGCCTGCAGCAGGTTCATGGAAGCTTTTACATTTCCTACACCGTGACTCTGATAAACCTTTTCTGGAAAAATAATGCCCTGCTGCACAGAAAAGGATGCATTTTATATCTTTGATACATTTGAAAAATTAGTAGAAGAAGAACTGGTGATTAGTATAAGAGCAACATTTTACCTGAAATCAATATTTCTGTGGAATCACCGTGATCAATCGATTTGTTCCCAGAGAGGAAGTGAACTCACACATGTCTCTCGCACAGATTTCAGTGAACTCTGACATGTTAATTTCAAGAATTGATCACTGTTACATTGCTATGACAGACCTTTAAGTAAATAAAACACAACTACAGAGATTACAAAGCTGCAACTTTAATCATCCAATTCACCATGTACTTTGCAAGCAGGTGCAAACTTATCCTTATGACCACTTTCTGCTGTGACTTGCTCTAAAAGCAACCAACTAAAGCATTATATTTATCTATCTCTTTTATCAAAAGCATTATCAGAGCTCCAGAGGGCACCTCTACTGCAGCAGAGGGAAGAGAAGTTAATGGATTCTCTCCATACACCATGAACACATTCATACCGATACTGAGGACGAGTTCAGACTAACTTTGAAGACATCATGTCATGTCCAAATATTAAAGTAGGCCACACAAATAGAAGCAAGAATGAAAAGGCACAAGAAAGAAAACTGCTGTGGAAAGCAGCTGAGGCATGAAGGGAACACAGCTTAGTTGCTCTGTGGGACATTAGTCTGATATTTTTGTGTATGAGACAGTTTAGCTAATATTTTAACAGGTAGCTGGGTGATAAATGTAGCAGCTGTGGTGTCAGTTTAAGAAGAGAGTGAATGAGCTACAGGCACATCACCACCATCTTGATAACAACTATGGTTGTCAAACAAGCTGGCCTCATAAAGTCTTCTACATGTCTCACTAAAGAGACACATGCAGCTGCTGTACATAGTAAATAGTGTATATAATTATTTAAAGTGTTATCAACATAATGTTCATATAAAAGAATAACTTAAAGCATACACTAGTGTTTTGATGGCATAACAATACAATAAAACTACCACCACTGTTCATATTTAAAGTTTAGTTTGAGTTAAGGCAGGGTATACTTATACTTATACTTAGGATGCCTTTACTGTGTATGGATCGTGTCTTGAGGTTTCTAAAGTTTCTAAAGATGTAGGTCTGTGTTTCAACAGATGAAATTTGGAAACTAATTCACCTTAATTCTGCCAAATAAAGATGAATCAAGAGAGAACTTATTTTTTTCTGTTATGAAATACAGTGAAAATTTAAAAAAAATCCTAAGCATGATAAGCTGTCCAACTGTTCTGTATAAAAAAGACCCAAAATGTCTCTAATATTTTTAAAGTTTATATTCATAAAAGAGATTGTACAGACCTTCCTAAATACAGTTTCTTGGGCTTAGACTGACTGATTTTAATTATCTGTACAGATGTGCCAATAGATTGTTAAATAGGCAAAAACATTTATGGGGATTTTGTTTTTTGACCCTGGACATTATGTTCATGTCAGATGGTGTCTGTTTAGCTGGGCATGGGGTCAAAACTGTCAAAACTTAGATATGCCAGCAAGACAAAAACAGATACAAAGTCAAATAAAAAGACAAGGAATTATATTTAGCTTCTGCTGCATTCAAGTCTTGAATTATCTAGTTCTCAATCTTGAAAAATATTTCCAGTGGAAAATCAGAGTCTTACACTGTGTATATTTGAAGGTTTTTTTCAGATGCTTTTAAATTGGGACACAATTGGATTTCTTAATAACATTTACATTTGATTTAATAATAATAAGGTATTCAATTAAATTGTGAATTGCCTTCTAATCGGAATAATGTTAGAAGCAGAACCTGAGCGTATGCTGAGGCTAAAGGTAAATCTGACTGGCGACTGGCTTGTATAGCAGTACTAGGAAAACCAGACATCATTACCTCTATTCCTTTTTAAACTTATCACCTACTGTGATAGGCAGAGGAGTTAAAAGCTGGCCCATTTGAGAAATTACATAAAATGTAGTTGCAATAAAAGTAAGATAAAAACATCAGTCAAAGCCAGAGTTCTTTCACTCTGTGTTATATTCTGCTCTGTTGTGTCCTGTCCTCGTTTCCATCTCTCCTCCTCTTGCTAATCTGCCTCATCAGGCCAGGGAGTGGGAGAAACACATTTGTAATGCTTAGTTGACCTGAATGCTGCAGTGGCCGAGAACAGGTGAGGTTTTTTATTCACAGTGATCGAAGCAAAATGTTGATTTAATCTGTGCAACTGTGCTGACCTCATCTTTGCTGTTTGCCATTTTGTCCATAAATATGGCTGTAATATTTCTAATGTAATATAATATGACACTTATTTGTCAATTCTTTCTCTGACAGGAATTCAGAGTTCTGGAATCTGGCCTCACTGTTATTGTCACTCTTGCTGCATAAAGAGGTTTCATGTTTATTCTACTTAATGAAATAAATGCTTTTTTGGTTTGTTAATGTTTTATCGTTAGTTTACCTTTGACCTTTTGAGACAAACCCTGAAGTATAATGCCAACTGTCCATTTCGCTTTGAACCGAGTGCGGCACACAGATAAATTCATGCAAAACCGCAAGTCTCAAGAAGAGTTGCACGGCTGCTCTAGGCTGAAAACCAAATAAAAAGCAAGACTTTCACAGACCTTCACTTGCAGCAGCACTGATGTAGATATCTTTCATGGTTTGTTAAAAAACAAAACAATGATTCAGTCTCCGAGACACAGCAAGTTCAGACACTTAATGGCCTTGTGCGATGGAATGAATCAATGGTGCTTTGTGTGTGTGTGTCTGATGACTTCAAAGCCTTCTGTCGCAGAGGGACGAAGAGTCAGTGTGGTCAGGGAACAGGAACAGTTTGCCCTGTCGATTGCCTTGTTAAGCAGCACTTGTCTACCTGTCATTCTGCTGTGCCGTGTCCAATAATATCACCTCGGAACATCAAAGCATTGTGGGTTTTTTTTTAAAGGGGGCCGTTAAATAAGAGCTGCAGGAGCCATCGGTTATGTTGCCGTTTTTGCTTTCCTTTCTTTCGCTTTTTAAATTTTTTTCCTTTCTTTGTGGTGTTTGAAGTGCGTTTAGTTGCTACCACAGCATTTTGCATCTATTGTCTGAATGTACTGAGGCTCCTGCCGCTTATTTCTAACGTTGGCCTTTTTCCCCCCGTTTGCTTTTCTTTTGCCATGAGAAATCTTGTGTGAAGAGCGTTTAGAGAAGACACACTCAACTGCGGAGCTCACTGGAGCTCAATTCTTTAAAGCACGTCACCTTCTCTTTTTTATCCTTTTTCTCTTTTTAAAATCCACTTTGCCTTTGCAATTTTCCTCCTCCAACCAGCGACATCAGTTGCATTTACATATTCCGTGATGCACTGTACAGATCTCTGAAGTGTAGGTGGATTGTTTGTGTATTATGTTCGTGAATGTGTCATATTCCTAAGGCCTTTGGCCAATATCTCTGTAAAAAATAAAAAGAGCTAGACACAATATAATACAAACAACAGAAACTAAATAATAAAATTACCTTCACTTAATAAGGACATTGATAGATAGAGAGTTGTCAGACACATTAGTCATATTGTATTTCAGAAAGAGACAATGTTTGATGTGAGAGCCAATTAGATGATGTCTTCAGTCAACTTTGTTGCTGTCTGCATTTCAAATTGTTTTCCAGACACAACCATGTCATCTCCTACATCTTAATTTGCCCCCCCCCCCCAGCGCACTCATCTCTTACAAAGGTCTGCAGGGATCAATTTGTATTGTTAGTGTAGTTATCAGTGGTGCCATAGAACCACAGTGGAAGGAGGAGAAGGTATTTTTAGAGGCAGAGAATATCTGCAACCCCACTTTCTGCACGGTGTGGTGACATGTATTACTTTTCACAATACACGTCCAGACAGGAACAAATTGATTCTCAGTTTCCCTATGGGTAGAAAAGACACACAGCTTGTGTTTCAGCTTCCTTTTCAGTAAAGTACAGAGTAGTTGTGAAAACGGCCTTATTCTATATAGCGGCTGAAATTAGCAGCACCAGCAGCTGTCCGGGGCTGAGGCAGCTGGCACCTTTTGAACGCTCTGCCAAAATCCTGATTTGCTTTCCTCTGCTATACAGCGATGTCACCATTAGCCTCGTCCTTCTGCCTTCCACTGCCAACAGCATTACCTGTGTTAATCGCTGAAAGCTCAGCACAAAGGTATATTTATATGATGAGATCCTTCAGTCTAGGTCCACATGTTAATTTCACCTCGTTCACATGTTTTGCATTTCAGAGCCGCAGGGCTCTATGAGATACAGATAAATCCTGTGCAGCTGTGTGCGGTGATTTTCCATGAATCATTTGTGTCTCTGAACACAGCTGCTGGTAGCTGAGTGTGTATCCTTGCTTGGAGTTTTTTTTAATGAAAATGGTTGATGAAAAAGTGTGTTTTTGTGTTTGGTAAAATGTGTTCTCGATTACAAACATTGTTTGTTACCGGCTCAACATCACAATGCCCATAGAGAAGACTTGAACAAGTGTCGAACACCCATATCAGCAGGACATAATTTGTCTGGGCTTTCAAAAACTCATGAATAAAAATAAATAAAATAAAAATGGCAATTGTAGGATCTAGATTTTATTAAGGTGCAAAAATGTCTCAGTTGGGGTCAGGACCATATTATATTTGAGTTAAAATAGCTACTTTGTAAATATTAGGGGACAATGGGCATGATATTAATTGTGATTAAGGTTAGGGAACAATCAAACAGTCACAGTTATGGATTAAAGAAACACTGACTTTCTGGAGTTTTTATTTATTTATTATTATTGCTATATGTGTTGTCCCACCCATCCCCTAGATATTCATATTTAGTAGTTTTTTTTTTTTCATGAAAGAACTTCTTTCAGGATTTTGCCTCATTTAATATTCCTATTGTTCACAAATTGTCTTCATCTCTGTCCCCACCCATTCCTACTACAGACTATCAAACACATACACACTGTTTGTATTCTGTTTTGATAGCTTTGTTTGCTACACAATTAATAATAATATTATGGGAGAGAAGAAGAGAGGGTCACGTGAATGTATTTTATGTATTGTTCATTAGAAGATGTGAAGATGTAATATATTGAGTCTTTAGCTCAACTACAATGCAAAACGGCTTATATGTAAAAACATCCTCCCACTTGCCAGAGCTGAAGCCAAAATACCCTATAGGCATGCACATTTGGAACCAGAGTCTGTGCAGGAGCAATCTGGAGATTGCTTTTGATGAAAAGTAATGCACATTCTGAACATAAATTCAACAAGTCATGCGCTTAAACTGAAAGACCACACTCTTGATTCAAGATAGGAGAAAACCTCCATAATGCAGTCGTGGTAGGCCTACTGATACACACGTGTACAACTTTCAAGTTGAGGTGTGCAGGTGGACCCAAAATGCAGAAGCAAGGTTAACGAAAGGTGTCCTTTAATTATGGCAAAGGAACTTACAGCAAACAGAACAGGGTTCAAAAAACAGAGTCACAAGGTGAAGAGATCAACTAAGAGAACACAATGTACAAGAAAACACAAGCTGACACACAGCACAGAGACTTATACACGCAAGGGAGGCAGGGTTTGATGGAACACAGGTGAAACACATTAGGTGCACACCATTACAAGGGCGGGAAACAGGACAAAGGCAGGAAATAAAGTTACAGACACACGAGGAACTTAATTTCAAAATAAAACAGGAAGCGGAGCGACTCAGAGGGAAACAACTTATCACAAACCTAAACACAAGGAATCACAGGTAAAAGTCAATAAACCGAAAGAGACTTTAATCACAACAACAACCCAATAACTCTTTATCGCAGAGTCACGACAGTCTCAGCTGCTTGATGTTTCATGAAGTAACAAAACAAGGATTGTCAAAATGACTTTAGAATATATATATATTGATGTTGGACATAATGTGCCTATTTCACCTTCTAAAAATACTGTCTGCAATTTTACCACTGAAACTGACCTTAAATAATTAACCTTAAAAAACCTAAAAAGGCTTAAAAATGTTGTGGTGAAAGGCGATCGTATTCCAGCTCATGGGATAGGCCTATGATTCCAACCTCATCAAGGCCAGGCTTTCACCTAGGGGGAAAAAGAACGAGATTTAAAAAAGGATCAAATCTTCTCATAAGAGGGAGATAAAAAAACTTCTCTGGAGGCTATTGAAAGACATTCCCTTGGGTCGCTGATGGTTAAAATAAGGTATTTATCATACCAGGAAAACCTTGATCATTATGAATAGCTTCAGAGGTTCGAAAGATCGTAAACATAAAGATTTAAAAGTTTCTTGTGACAGAATGAGAGCAGTGATGAAAAAAAGATTCTCACATTGGACCTCAGTTAAATGCCTGAAATCTCTATCATACCTTTCAAAGAGACACGGCTTGACAAAAGGATGAGGCATTGTTGACTTATGTTTGTCATGTACAACACATACATCGTGGAAGATGTGCAGATAGTGCTGCACTGCATTATGTAGCAATATCTGTCAGGCTGGATCATTAAAGCGACGCAGAGCATAAAGTGGGCAAGCTGTTCCAAGGATCAGGTGAATTCATTTTCTTTATTAATTGTGTAGCACGGCCCCTGAGATACAGAGGAATGGATGGTTAGCAGGTGATGCTGAAACATCTTGTGAAAGTGCAATCTCAATGTAAAAAACAAAAAAACATATTTTAATTATAACTGACAGGGTTGTAACACAAAACATTCCAAGTGCACAGTGGAAGTCCAAGAGCAGACAATTCACAGAAAGCTGGAGTGCAGGAAATCCGTGCAAATTTCATCTTCAATATATATGAGTGCAAGCACACAGTCTGAGCAGAAGCAGAGCAAATATAAGTGCAAACAGGAGCTATTTTAGTGCAAGAGCAGGGTTGAGATGAAAAGTAATGCACATTCTGAACATAAATTCAACAGGTCATGCACTTGAACTGAACGACCACGCTCTTGATTAAAGATAGGAAAAAAACTCCATACAGAACATGCATATTCAGCAGTTCCAGGAAGCGCTACAGATGGGCACATCTGCATTCAAGCGCAGAGACGAGGCAGGGACCAGGGGGCGGCGCAGCTCCACTGGTCCAGCCAGAGTGTGCACGGCCTGGCCACAGCACCACCACCAAGCCCGGGGGAAGGCACACAGCCCGCCTGCACAGCTCTCCAGGGCCAGTCACCGTGCACAGTGCCACGGGCAGTGTCAGTTACTAAGCAACATCCAAGCAACATTCTGACGCCCAGGCCACACTGGTTGTGGTACGGAACAGCTGCACCATGGTTCTGTTGCGTGGTGCAGTTGTTCACACAGTGTGTATACATGCAACCATAAGGGCCAGTGGATAACAATGTAGAATGTAGATCATTACTACTGTGGACCAGGACTTTAGATGTAGACTCCATGTCTTCCCTTTGTATGTCCAGATGTGTGTGTTAATTAGAAAATAGCAAACAAAATGCAGGAAGTTCAATAAGTTGACTTAAATGATTTAACTGAGAATCTAATAATTAACTCTGTTGTGCAGAGAGTGAAGGATGAAAACTGTCTGGGGTGACATGGACCAAAAACATGTCCCCAAATGTTCATAATGTATCAAACCTTTATTAGACTTTACCCAAGGACAGACAACCCAATGTGATTCATTACACAAATGACAGCATGTTCACACACACGCAGTCAGAAAAGGGAACAAACTCTGTTTAGTGATGGCGATAATGACTTCGCCAGTTCATTATGACACCATTAAAGGTTTTTCTTTTTTAATTACAGTGTCATGCTGATGGCTCTATGACATTTAAAACGCTTCTAATTATTCTTCGCGACAGAGGGACGATTAGAGGTGCTAAACCTGCAGTGATTTTAACATTTTAATATAGCCTGGTGGTGTCACTCACAGTTGGCCTGCAGATAACAGACAGTGATGGTTCGGAGGAAATTTCTGTCGCACAAACACAACTCATCTACCGAAGTGATATGCCTCAGAAAGTAAGCTTTAGTTAAGATTAATAATCCTGTCAAAGATTAATATATCTAAACATCCTACATCATGTGGCCCTCACTGAAGATGGTTCAACACTTGGTGTTGTGCTTGTTAAAAATATCATAGCGTGTGAGTTTTACACTTCAGAATCATGACAGATTAATGCCAAAAATAAGTGAAGTGCCTGTATGCAGTTTAATTTGACCTTTGAGAGGAGCTAGACTGTTGATGTCCGCACCTAATCCTCAGGCAAACAAAGCTAATAAGTACATTTTCCAAACGTCAGACCATCATTATATGTATTATGCTTCTCATATTTGTGACTTTTCTCTCGTGTGACATACACCTTTTATGTTTATGTAAAGGTCTGAGGCAAAGTAAGTCCTTTTCTTCAACAGATAACGCTGGTCCTGAAGAGTCTGAAGACACCTCATTCGTCTTCCATGAAGCGTCAACATCACCAAGTATCATGTAACATGACCGACCAGCTGGTTTTTATCACATTGGTACAGCACAACTGGGGCCATTGTTACTGTGGTGATAGAGTGGTGTTTACAGCTGATCACAAAGCCTCTGGATAAGAGGCATCCAACTAATGACTCAGCAAGTGGTCGCCAAATTACAAAAGTGGTCCAGATGACCAATTAGAGAGAATTTCAGACACAAAG
Source organism: Paralichthys olivaceus (assembly GCF_024713975.1). NCBI lineage: Eukaryota > Metazoa > Chordata > Actinopteri > Pleuronectiformes > Paralichthyidae > Paralichthys > Paralichthys olivaceus. The sequence continues at coordinate 5,156,758 of NC_091093.1, read as the reverse complement.
TGAAAAGAAGCAATGTAGCTCTGGACAGTATGAAAGAAATGATGTGTTCTTTGAACATTTCAGCATGTAAATCAGTGTCTTCTTCCTCTTTATTCCAAAAAGGCTGCAAGTCTCCGAGCCACAGCCGAGATTATTATGATGACATCTTCTGGGATATTTTCTCAAACTATAAAGCTCCTCTTGAGCCACGGGAGACATTACAAACACGCTAGGTAATACCCCTCATTACCTTTATGTGTAAAACCAGTTGTTCCTCCTTGAGGAGCATTGAGAGCATCTCCAACCAAACATTTCTAGTTTAAGTGTCTACCATACAGAGGTGGTGTATGGAGTAAAGTGCTATATATCAGTGTCCTTCCAGGAAAATCACAGAATCGTTTTATTTTAGTATCATTCAAGTGTAATAAATGCCCTTTAATAAAATAAATTAACTAGAATTGTACTCTCGGCTACACACTGGGAATAGTTCCATGTTACTAGCCCTATTTTTTACTGCGTTACAGTGTTGTTACAGCAGCTGAGACAACATTGAAATCCACTAGATCCATATTTTTATTTGAGTCCTCTAGGAATTGCAAACAATCATCGATAACATCCCCCTAAATATGTGTGACTTCCTTCATCCAAACTCAAATAGAATTATCTGAAAAATCAACAAAAATGTTAAAAACGCTCACAATGGTTGAGAAAAATTCCTGAAGCCAGACCTTGATCCAGAGCCACTCTTAAGTTTGATGGCTTCTTCCCTGAATCATAGAACATGACACCTCCGTTATAGCACCTGAGTGTCTTTTTGCAGTTGATGCCGCACCTCTATCTTCAAAACGCCAATCAAAAAAAAAGTAAAATGCAGTTGATTATTATAGATATAACTGAAGTACATGATCCTTGTGTATATAACAATAACACAATGACTGTTTCTGACTGACCTTGGCTTCATGTTCCTTTGCAAATAAAGAAGTGTAAGGATGTGGAAAGCATGAGAGTCAGGGCCATAAATCTAAGAGACTCATCACAAGTCATTTAACTTTTCTCAAACCCTGTTGTACATCATTCCCCCTTGAGCTATTTGCTGGACAGAAATGTAGGAGGTACCTTACCCTTTTTTTCTTAATTAAATTTTCATGATGGAAAAGCACCTCATTTCATGCTGCATAGATTCTCTGAATTGTATAAAAAACGCTTCACCAATTGCACAAATAGAGCTAGTCTCCAACGGACTAGTGTAATATGAGTGCAGCAATTGGTCTTTCAGGCTTTATGTATGGAAACCCAATTTTCAAACCCTAATGTTCCTAATGCAGTTGGCCCATAAGCATTGCTGTCCATAAATGGGAATAGCAAGAAGCGTGCACCTCTTGAAGCCGAGTGTTTACAGATGATCTAACCAACTAACACAACTTTAACACCATGCTAGTGATGGAAAAAAGTCACGCATCTTGGTGTCTCTCTGTCACAGCTGAGTGAGGCGATGCACGTTAGAGGTGCGGAATCACAGTTCACATGTTGGCAGCATGAGTAGCATCTGTGTGCATGTGAGCCTGAACCGAAATGTCAGTGAAACCAGTTGCATGAGCCCTGTCAACCTACGTTCACACCCCTGCAAAGTGCTGCATTATTCCAACTCGGCACTGTTAGACAACTCAGTATATCACAGCTTTTGCATAAAACTGATGTCTTTATTCATCTGTATTGTCATTTAAACTGCAAAAAAACCAGCAATCTTAAATTTGTATGATGTTTTATACCCATGAACGAAGCCTTGAAAAAAAGATGAGATTTCCAACTGAAAGCCGAAATTCAGCTCCCCTTCTTTAATTCCTTTGTCAATACATCCCTGAATCAGTTCCCTTTCATTCCTTTGTTTGTCAACACTTGCTCATCTGTCCCCCTCTTATAAGAGAAAGTGAACAGAACTGATCCGATTTACTGTATATTGAGCATGTTAAAAACAAAACCAAATATATAAGCAGGGAAAAAACACACAAACCTGAGTCTCAGTAAGTAAGATTCTCATTCTCAATAATCACAAAATCTCTAAAAGTGGTGATTGACTGAGGCGAAGGGTAGGAAGGGCACCAACATTTGTCGTTTCACAGCAGCAAACTGACGTCCATCTCCACGTCATAGCTCTGCTTATTTCTAGTAGTATGATTTTAAATGCTAAAAGTATCAGAAAGTAATTTGTACTGTACTTACTGTAAGCGTTCACTCTTCTCACCCAGAGAGAAGATGTTCGTCAGGGTTAAAGATCGACGTCATTTAATCCCTGTGAGTAGTTACTATGTGACCAAGCCTCCAGCATGTTGTGAGGACGCACATTCATCTACTAAAAGACAAGTCAGTTGGTGAATTATGGAGCTAGATTATCTCCTTGACTCCGTGTGTGTGAGTGTGTTTGTTTGTGTGTGTGTGTGCGCGCGCGCGCGCGACTGCATCAGTGATTGTGTGATGGATCAGTCCTGTTAAACTTTGTGCACAAGCTGCCTGGTGGGGACATGATCAGAGTGCAGATGTCTAACTTGTTATCATTGAGTGTGATGACGTGCAGGCTTCTGTGTTAGTGCGTCTGGAAGAAGTATTACCCTGGTGCCATATGTTGACAGGAGAACAGATGTGTGACTTGCACGTAGGCATATGTGCACATGTACTTCAAGGGATCTGTGGAAGTGGAATCAATAATTTTGCATTTGCCCTTACTTAAAAAACACTGATGAATTGAATTGAATATTCAGAATTCATTCAGAATTTGGGATCTTTATATATTTCGTTGCTTTGCAAGTAACTCTTTGAAGTGATACTGCACGCTTTAATATGTTTTTTGAGTTGAAAACTATATAATGTGACTGTTCTTTGATGAAATACATCAATGCTAGATTTAAAACAACATTTATTACAACATTTATAAAAAAATCTGCATATATGGGTTAAACATGTCTCATAACGCCACCCAGTGTTTGTAACGCTCTTGGACCTTTAAGGGCCAAAACGTGCTTTGAGTCAACTGTTTGGATTGTCTCTACATCATGACATTTATATATCTTAAAGATTAACACCCTCTAATCAAAGGTTGGCAGCCCACCACTGTCAGCGACAGCTCGAGAATGGGAATCTGGGAATCTCCTGCCCCTCAGCTGTTTTGCGAGACAATCGCCTGGGCCAGTGGTTCAAACGGGTCAGGACAACCTCGCTCCTTAAACACAGTTTAGTCCCGCCTATCTCTGCACTGCCAGTTTAATTGGCTCGGTGGTCTTGACCATCAGTAAACCCCTGGGGACAAGAAGCCTCTACCACATTTCTGTCTTAAAGTGTTTAGACAGTTAGACAATGTAGATAAGTTAGCTTTAGCAAGCTGATTGATTTCCGTGGCGTGAGGGATAGGGAGGGATGCAGGTGTGTTCATTTAGAGGATGCTTTGCTTTCCTCCATACAGGAGGTTGAATGTACCACAGATCAGGGGAAACCCAAACAGAAGGACAATAGAGGATTAGTACTTCCGTCACATAGATGTGGTTTGGCTCTACAGCAGTGGTCACCAACCTTTTAAAGCACAAGATCACTTTTTAATTCAAAACGTCAGCCGAGATCTACCACCCCGATGTCTTGCAAAAAACCCACTTAGGAGGGTCATATTTATTATTTCAGTATGAATTCATGCATCATCAGCTCCTGCAAATATTTCACAATAAAAAACTTTTTGAACAAAAGAATGGATTTGGTCAACAGAAACGCTGGAGTGCTTTTCTTTTGTGTTTGTGACATAAATTCAACAGATAAACATTCAAACTCAGATGAAAGATCATTTTATTCTACAGTGAATCACAAAATTGATCTGTCTATGTCACAAATGTATTTACAACACTACTTGAACCTGTTTCAAAGTAAAAGCACTCCAGCGATTCACTTCAGACCAGAAGATGCAGGACTTCATACCGTAGAGTCCTGAAATTTAGTTCAGTGCATAATCCGACTTGTATTGAAGGAAATGCAGGAGATAAACCTGCTGAACCGCTGCCAGGAGCGGACACACAGCGGGTGTGAACCACAGACAACCGACCCACAGCTGATCTGCCGCGCAACGGCAGACTGTGAGTCCAGAGAGTTACAGAGATCGACCGGTAGATCGCGATCGATGGGTTGGTGACCACTGCTCTACAGCATCCTGGGTTTCCCCCCACTCTCTGCCCCCACTTCACCGCTAGCTCTCTCTGTCCTAAATATATAAATAAATAAATAAAAAAGCCAAGAGCCCAAAAAATATATTTTACTACCTTTGCAAAAATAATGTCAATCAGTACAGAGAGAATCTGCACATGAGAGCCACTAAAGTACCATCAAATACACAATATGGATGCCACACTCAGAGGCTTTTACTCACGACACATATGACAGAGAATCAAAAAGCAGCTGGTGCAACTTACATCTGCAAAGTCATATCCTCAAATAACACAGACTTTCACTCACTGCTACAGAAAACATGCTATGTTGCCGTATGTGTATGTATATGGATATATAATGAATTATGAGATATAACATCATCCAGCACAGCCCTATGATGAATATAGAAATGTGTCAGAACTCATCAAGTCTGGCCTCAGTGAGATGTAGGTGAAAAACGCACTGGTGGATCTTTGCACACAGCCCATAGCTTGGCACCAAGCTTCCATTAGATTCTCTTTTTCCAATGCAGAGGATCAGATGGGAAATGGCTCATGAAGGGATAACAAAGAGAACATAATGATAAATATATGTACCTGAGGAAAAGCAGAAATTTAATGTAGAATAATCCTCATGATGTTTTCACTAGTTTGTTTCATCTAAAGTGTTTGAATTGTAGTTTTCTTTACCCTTGAAAAAGCCCTTTATATTTAAATTATTTATATTTGCATCGAGGGGGTCCTTTTAATGGAGGCAGCCTTGTTTTTTTACATTCGTCCAGACTGAACAAACTAAACACCTTTTGAGTTTTTATTACAACTGAAGTCTACCACAGGTTCTTTTTTATGTTTGGAAAGGGAGGGTGAAGTCAGGGGTATTCCTCTGCAACATGCAATTTTACCACTAGATCACTAAATTCTACACACTGTACCTTTAAGAGAGGAGGTTTCTTGAGTGCAGGACGTGTGTCAGGGGGGTAATAAGGAGAGAGCGGAGGACAGAGGGAGAGTAAGAGGAGAACCCTGATTGAACAATTGAGGATGGGAGGAAGAGTAATGGATAAAAATGGCTTGTTGCATCAGTTAAGATGCAGCTACAGTATAGTACACAGTGGAGTACAGGAATGAAAATCGTTTCACGTTATACAGGATGGGGTTGAGGTGGGTATGTTGAAGTTGGCATGTGCACATGAACGTACATGTCATGAAAGGCACATTTCCTCTAATGGCAGCAGCAAAAGAATGTAATAATACTGTCTCTCTCTTCCTCTTGCACTCTGCGCACATTTTGCTTTTACGGACAAATAACAATGCTACACAATTCAGTATTCAATATGTACATTTCTGAAAATACAATGTGTTTCCCGCTAAGCTGACAAACTGTGATAAATTAACAAACACTTAGAGAGAGAGAAGAAGAAAGAAGAAGGTGGGTCATTGTCAGTCACTCACATATAGACACAGTAAACACATGGATCACTTCTCTTTTACATGTTTTAAAATTGCACACATACACACAGACACACACACACACACACACACACACACACGTACACACACAGGCACAGAGGCACATTCACTGTGAAAGACAGTTCCATCTACAGTTTCTTGTAGCTCATTTCAACATTGTAACAAGCAACCAGTTTGCTCGTCTTTTTCTGTGCCACAAGCACAATTACAATTACCCCCCCCCAACACATATAAGCTGCACAGTGATGATTCTAAACCTGCCTATTTGGATCGGGCTGCAGGAAAGGAAGTAAAGGCCTGCAGCAGGACTCAGTCCACAGAATCCTGAGGCTGCACCACTATTTGGACTGTATGGATGTGTGTGGATGATTTGTCCATGTGAGCCATGTTTGACGACCCACTTTCTTCAAATGCTCCCTGAGGGACAAATAAAAGATCTGGAATTGAATTTGGGTTGAAAATTCACAGATATAAACTGAACATGAATCAGTATTTCAGTCAACAGTTTCATTTCATCTGACAGGTGAAGGATGCTGGGAAGATCCACTCATTACTAAGAATCAGTCCCTTAGACTTACTTTATACCTCATTTAGTCGGAAGTAGGGTTGCAAAATTCCGGGAATTAACAGGAATATATGGGAATTAACGGGAATAAATCTGAAATTTACAAAATTGGAGGTTGGCCCTCAACAGGGAACTTAAATATAGTTGGGGAAAATATATTGTAGCATAATCTTGGCTAAAACAACCAGATTTACTTCAGGACTATCTGAAGTCCAGTAAGTTTTGATAATATTATGGGGTAAATATATTTGATCTCTAATAGTATTGATGTTTAACTTGGAAATATTAAGTAAAAATAGGTGCTAAATGTAAGTTATTTTTCATTTCATTGACCATTTAAGAGGCTAGCTTATTATGGTGGTGGTAGCTACCTCAAATGTGATGCTGTTTCTTCAGACTCCTGCAAGATGGTTTTCTGTAACCATACAAGAATTCATACATCAAAAGGTTTTGGCAAAAATGCAGAACATGCAGAAACTAGGCTTGTGGAACTTGAGGGAAGAGGCTTTTGTTTTTCATGTTTGGGGGCTTCTTGTAGTTCATACAAGAAATAAAACTAAAGTTCTACTCAAATAAATCTGTTGAAATGTCATGTGTTTTAATTGTATTATTTTGCATGGATGTCTGCTTATGACAAAACAAAAATATTTACATTTATATTTGGATATGATCCAGTTTGTTTAAATTACCCCCAATTTACAGTTACTTCCCATAAATTCCCAATAATTCCCATAAATTCCCATAATTCTCATGGAAGGTTTCCAATTTGGAATATTTCCAAAATTCCCCACCTTAACTTCCCATGGAAAGTTTCCGGAAATTTACCGGAAATTTTCCGCTCCTTTTCAACCCTAGTCGGAAGTTATCAAGCTTTGTATCTTGTACGTGTAAGTGTTCGATAAAGACTGAGTGACTGCTGAAGTGAGAGAGATTTTCATGTGAACTTATAAATGACATATTTTCTGTTTCCATCAGTGTGGATGTAGATAACAATCAGAAAAGATAATGTATCATCCCAGTTTAAGCCTTTTAAGGTATAGCAGCACATAAAACAGGGACTAATGCTCGACTCGTATTTACTGAGGAAAATCTGATTAAGCCTCTTGAGGAAATTACCATGTTCACCACATAGTAATTACCAAGTTGCTGTTTTGATGGTTATGTAAATGAGTTTATTAACAAGTGATCAACAAAACTGATTAAACAAGTAGAGCAGAGCTTACATCCTTTAATCACGCCCCAGATGAACTCTGAAACTTCACATAATATGAACTCCATTTTGTTGTCGTGTTCTACTCACAGACAGGGATGATGAATTTCCCTCAGTGCGCGGTCTCACGCTGAACGAGTCATTCAAAGATTTACTGAAAAACGGTTTATATATGAACACTTTAATTTCACATTGAAACAGTGTAAAGTATGTTTAAATTATATTCAGCATTAATCCACCCACACAGGCCTTTTTCACATATTATCCCTGATTAGAGCTCTTCTAAGGACCGTGTGGGTGTGTGCAGGCTGTTTAATTGTAGTGCAGGTCAAAGTTTTTTATTACATGCCTTGGAAAAAGTAACTTTTCATCCACAACTAGAAGTTGATCTGCTATATAATTGTATTTTCTACTTTTCTCTGAGTCAACTGTCAATATCTTTCTGAACAAAAAAGCTAAAATTCCAATTTGGGAAAAAAAAATACAGGCAAACCTTGTTATCAACATTCTAAAACTTCAAATGGACGATGAAGCTGCTAATAAAAGATGAGAGGCCAGGGTAATTACCGATTATAGTTTGTGTGCAGAGACATAGGTTATTTTATATGACGTAGATTATCGGCAGACAGAGTATAAACCCTTTTACCACTGGTCAAAAAACCCCACTAACATCTGGCTTTTGTCTGCATTCAGCATTTACTCTGCAGGGACAAGGTTTATCTGCTCTGGCTCCGATCAGCACTGATGGTGATCTAGACACCCAGGCGAATGCCCTGAAGAGCCTCAGATTTTGGTGTGTTTATGTCGTTGAACATGATGCACAGGTGAGAAAAAGACTGAGCAGTAAACTCCTCTACAGGCAATGGGAAAGGAGTCAAGCAACTTTATTGTGTGGGTTTACCTGCATTTAAGAAACTTTCTTATACCTGCTAATTTTGGTGTCATAGACCTGCACTCTAGATAGTGTGTGTGTGTGTGTGTGCGTGTGTTTGTGCGTTTGTGTGGAGGATGGGGGGTGAATCATAATCACGGACTAGTATTACATGTAAATCAGCCTATAATACAAAGCCCATCACACACAAGTTATTTATAAACAAGTCTGAATGCTGGTTTTGTCCCTTTGTTGACCCGCGGGATCTGTAGATTATGGCTCCACGCTTACCTCACCATTTAATTGACGTCTTCCTCTGGGTTCTTTGTCCTTTATCACTTATCACTCACTCCTGAGACCAGACATTTGCCATTCACTTGAATGGCAAATGTTTGGGATTACAGTCCAATTTGTTCTCGTCCCCGAGCCCTGCGGGCTGATGAGAAGTCTCTGTAGTGGATCTAAGAACAGTGATTGCTCGAGAAGATAAAATTACACGTTATCTGGACCCCTCGCTGACAGTGTCCTAAAAACACTCTCACTGTCGACCACTTCCAGGGATTAAGAACAGGAGCCGAACAGATGATTTCCCCATTTCATTCTAATGATAAATACTGTCTCATCATGGTACTGTTTATATTGATGATAAATAATACAAAATTTGAGTGAAGCCTCTGAGCATCTGTCGTAGAGATAATGATATTTGTGGTTATGTGTATGTAATTGTGTTTTGAAATTTTTAGTCTGTGTTTCCAAGAGACCCTTCATCCTTTTATTGCATCCACTTGCAATCATTATTATCATCCATACCATCATCACAACTACTGGCAAAATCATTATCCTCATCACAGTTGTCATTATGATAATCTTCATCATTCTTTGAGTCATCACTGGGATCACTGTCAGCACGAGTGGCGACGCCATCGTTCATCACTATTACAACTGCAGTCGTCATCCTCATCCTCACTCAGCCTGTGCCATTTGTTTCTGCCACCTTCTCCTCCTCCTTCGTCCATCCCTCATTCCTCCCACCCTGCTCCCATTCCCAGCTCACAAATCCCTTTATTAAATCAATTCCCTGGACTCCTGGAAGCTGCAATACAACCAAGGAGCGGTTAAACCCCCGAAGATAGCATAAGCTCTGTCCATCCCCGTTTTCTGCCTGCCTTATTGTCTGTTACTGTGTGTGTGTGTGTGTGTGTGTGTGTGTTTGTATTAGCTGCACACAATCCATCTGAATTTCCCATGGCCCCTTGATACAACTTAGCCAGAGGGAAATGTTGTGTGCATTTATGCTTGTGCGGGTAGAGGTTATAAGTAGGGGCCTATAACAGATTAAGGCTGCACAGTCCTAAGGTTAGAGAAATGGGAGATACACAGTTCTGCAACACTGAGATGCCAAATGCCTACCAGCCATTCTGTGCTGTGTGTCTACTCAGACACAAGTGTGTAAACATAATGGTTTTAAGGTGCTCCATTTCATTTTTTGCCCCCATTCCTCTTTTGCCTATCCATCCGCACCTTTTTATGTCGGCTTCTTTCCTGTGTTCCTAACTCTCTCTCTTTTTCTTTTTTTTTTATCCCATGGCTCTTTCTTTCTTCCCCTCCTCCTTCATTTCCTGTCCTTTTCCTTCCTTTGCTCTTAGTGTCTATTTCTTCCATCACTTTCTTTTCATCTTTTATTTTTCCTTCAGCTCTCTGGCCCCAGGGTGGAGGTGGGGGTGTTTTATTAGTCTGTCTAAGACACTAGTACGTTCAGTGATGCAGACACACACACACATGCATATGCTGACCTGAGGCCTAAAGGCTGGATGTCTTTGATTGAGAGTAATGGTGAAATTACACAGGCTGCTGTTCCAAACAATGGTCTTCACTCACACTTATCTGGGACGATGGTCGGAAAGTGGGAGGCTTGCTGGGGGTGTGGAGATCAGCAGTGTGCCATCAGCAGCTGGAGGAGGGAGGAGAGATGCTGAACATGTTCCTCCATCAGTGGAGCATCTTAATACTGTATGAAGGTCCTCCCTTCAGCTCATACATACTTTTGTACTGTTACATTTATGTGTGGTACAAAATGCACCAGCTATGGCATTTAATGAACTCAAAGAGATCAGATCATCTCTTACGTTACATCTGTTCAACAAAATGCAAGTTTAATTGAAGGTATTTTTAGGTTTCGGTGACATTAAGTCTGGTCCACACAGGATTAATGTCTTCATCATCTATGTGGGCTGTGTCTACCTATACTTGACATGGATTGGTTTGTAGATGGACGTGCGTCTGACATTGACTTGTTGCCAATTCAGCTTTTATATTCACTTACTTTTTTGAAGAAGATCCAGACCCAACAAAGTCTGTGGAAGTAGTATATTCTAAAGTTTTCTGTCTTAAAGTTTGCATTGTTGATTTATTCAATTTTTATTTCTGTGTGTTTTGTAGACATTTGTCACACCTGCTAAGAAGAATACTGCAATAGGTTCAAGCTAAGTTTAGTCAAAATTAAGGTTAAGGTAAGGGTTATGCAAGTTAAAACCTTTGTCGAGGTTAAAGTAAGCCTCCTGGAAATCAATGTAAGTCATTGTAAGGTCCCCTGAAGTTATGGAGACATGAGTTTGTGTGTGTGTGGACTTGATGTAAGGGTTTGTGTACTTGCTTGTGTGTGAGGTGTGTCAAATTCAAGCTGTCACAAAATGCTGTTACTGCAGAAGGCTGACACTAGTGTGTATTAGGTTAGCTTATGAGCCATGGACCGTTTCCTGATCAAAAGAAAAGTGCAGGTAGAAAATGACAGTCCAAATTCAGACACTGTCTACCGGGGGGCATGCACTTCTCTCTGTGGCTGCACTGTGGATATTTTTCATTCACATCTGAGGTTGTGTTACGTCCCACGATTATGTGACCCTATGGGACGAACAACATGTAAGACAACTGACCATCGCTGACAAGAATCACCCACAGAAAGCCTTTAAAACAGCTGAACCAGGGGATTTATTAACATTAAATGACACAATACACACAATGTTCAGATCCCAGGCTGAGGCCCAGCAGTCCCCTCACCGGAGGCCTCTCCTCTGATCCTGACACAGGAGTTTTTAAAGACCCTCAATCCACTGGCCAGGTGCACCTCATTGATGACTGATCGGTTAATCAGGGTGGAGCTGGAGGAGAGACAAGAGAAAAACGGACACAGCACAGGTTGTGAAAGACATTCAGCCAGAAACACGGGAACCAAGGCATCACAGTGTGTCCTGTATGTAGTCAGTGGTGAAGGTTATTTTTGTTTGCAAAAGAAATATACTTGTGATGATAAAGTGTGTGCGTACAGTTGGCATTACTTTGGGTATTCTTGATTTGATTTATGATTGAAACATTGCAAGTGCACAGTTGTCTTTATATGCATAACGCATAAATGGACTTCTTTTTATTGTGACTCTTGATGGTTACCACCGTGGGTTCTCTCGGCTGGCAGCACACAGACACGGAGCTTCAGCCACCGATCTGCATTGTAAGGCAACAGATCTTAACATCTCTCTGTGGTTGGATCTGTGGGTGCCTTGGAGCAACTGTCTGATCCCTGTGTATGCATTTGCACAAGTGGAGTGATTCTTTGACGTTTATGTTTACTGGCTGCTGTAGTGACTGAGGCACATTACTTGGTTCTATCATTTGATGAAATCTTATTTTAGTGCAACTTTACTTACTGTATCTAACCAGGTTTTTATGCTCAGCGTCCAGGGCTGACAGCGGAGCACTATTGTCACAATTGAACTGAAAATATATGAAAGTGCCTCCGGCGTCTTGCACTGCACTGTGCTAAACAGAGATATGCTGCACATCTCCCTGAGTAGATTGGATGGCGTTGTCTGTGTGTCTGTGTGTGCGCGTCCACATCCTTGTGTCTCTGCTTAAGTGTATGCGTGTGTGCACGTCCCCAGAGCTTAAAGTGCCTGTAAACCATCTTCTGTCTCAGTGGAATTGTAATGGGCTGTCAGTGGCTCAGTATCCCATGAGGTTTTGTTATTCATAATGTGTGTGTCTCTTTTTTTTCTTTCTAGTGCGAGAGTGACAGAGAAAGAGAAAAAGGAGAGGGTGTAATGATTTTCTGTAGTAAAGTACATTGGCCACTGTGCAAAATGATCCTAATTGACAGTGATGGCCATTTCCTAAGGGACTCAGTGTATGTGTGTGTGTGTGTATGTGCTGATTTGTGTCTCTGCACTTGGCACTGAAAGTTATGATAGTGCATAATGTTTATGTCGTACTGAGTACACTTGTTTACTGTTTGCGATTCACTTACATACTCATCTGTTATGTACAGAAAACTGCACCTTCCTCAGAAAAACACCATTAACTGATAAAAGTATGATTTGTTCTTTTATTTACATTTAATATATTATCAGTATGGTTTTCATTTTCCGTTTTTCTCTCCCATGTATTTCTTCCTCTTGCTCGCTGTGTCCTGGAGCCCAGAGATACAAACGTCTACAATCTTGGATTGTGATATGGCGGCAGAATTGTGACAGCTCGTTCGACTGCTGCAGGTGCAGCCTGTTGAGCTCCCATTACCGAACATTGCTTATTATTTACTATAACACGTAACTTATAACATTCTTCTGGGCTATTGCGTTTTCTGTGTCACATGATTTTCTGTGTCACTGTGGCAAAGGTTTTGCTCAATCGACTCAAAATGGCCTCCCAACCCTGAGAATGTAGGCCCGCTCGCACTTTTAAGTCAGCAGTGTGGAAACATTTCTGTTACTCCCCCTGCACCTATGGAATCACAGCCTTCATGGTGCGTAATTAAGTCTTATTTAGACAGTGGGGAGGGGGGCATCATTGTTCTGATGAGAAGGACATTGTTTGCTTTAACCCCAAAACCAAGTCTGGCTCTTATACATGAAAATAATCATGCACAGACAAACACAAACCAAGCCTCCTACCTGCCTTATTGGATTGCTGAGCTGCACGATTAGTTATCCACATCAAGAACAAACTGAAGAGAGAAAATGAAAGAAAGTAAGAAACTAGTGAGAAGAAAGACGGGGTGATTTTGAGAGAGAGAGAGAAAGAGAGACGAAATGCCACAGGGGGTGAAATACTGTTTTCACGAGTTCTTTCTCTCATCATTAATTTGGTGGAGGTGAACTCAATACTGGTGTTTGGTGTCAACTTTGTGGCACTCAGTCTGCGGTTGATTTGTTACTCGTAAGTTTCCATAGAGAAAATAAAGAATGGATTGTCATGATATTTCAATAAGGAGAACCTTAAAACCACAGGGGCTAGAAAAATAAGCAAGTGAATACCTCTGCATGGGTTAAACCTTTGATATCTAGGTTTCTGCAGGTTTCAACAAGATAAATGTTGGACTTTTTAAGACTAATGAATGAATTTTAGTACCAATATTAACTATGACAGGGGAAAAGGAATATCCCAGTCCCAGGAGTCCCAGAATTACTTGAACATCCCCGTAGATGATGATAAGATGTAGTAGCTTAGTAGAGAACATGCTACAGTCGTAGAAAGAGGGTATACATAGTTGATAGAGTTTTTGTTTAGAGCGAGAGAGTTCAGCTCTGACCAGGGAGATGGTGGTTATCAGTTATCAGGTTCACATTGGTCTTATTGTATTTTTTGCAGTGGGCTAATATCTGTATCATTGAGACTACAACACATGGAGACATTCCAAAACATACATGTCACCAAACAATTTCTCTCTTAAAAATAAACATTTTAAATAGTGATGAAAGCAGCATTAGATTAACCCTAACATAATAGGGCCCTGCCTATATGTGTTAATGATCTAGTTAATTAAATTAAAAGACTTTTTGAGGCATAAAATGTAGTATTAACCTTTTGGACCCCTGCGAAAACCCTGAACACGGTGAAAACCCACGGGAACAAAATATTTTCTTCGCTTTTAATAAACTGTTTACTTCACTGTCACAACCTGAGCCTGTCTTGATCAAACTGTGGGCAGATTTCCATCCTCTTCTCTGTTTCCATCCTCCTCCGGGTCGTGTAAGAGTACTACTGCGCAGACAGCGATGATGTGCAACATACCCGTCACACTGATGACCACAGAGCTCTTTAATGGAGAGCGGGGTGTCATACTTTTTTGCCTCTGTCATCCTATATTTAATTTCATTTATGTTCGTCTGTGTGACCTTGATCGTAGTAAACTAAATTTGTCCCTTACGTTCAACTGTATCAGCGGTTTTGATTGATCATCTCTTAATTGTCTTCTCTGAATTCCTGGTCACTGATTGTGGTCCTATATAAAAATGAAGTATTTGAGTGAAAACCTCTGCATGAATGTAGATGTTCCTCATGTTACAGAAACACACAGCTATTACTGTGCAATTTGAGTCTGGTTCTTAATTTGTGCTCAGTGGCTTAATGTCTGCACTTAGTCAAAGCACACTTGATGTTTTAGACCTGCTTTCTCCAAGTAAGGTGTTTTATAAGATTTCTGCAGGGATTACGAGTGTGCTGAAAGTTAAGTAGCATTTTATGATATACTGTACGTAGTGCGATGACTGAAAGCAGATAAAATGCTTCTGTTGTATTGTTTATCATTTGTCTCTAGTATCTTGACATGCACAATTTCCCTCACAGACAGTTAAACAACTTACATTTCAGTCATCCAACTTGAACCTTTTTTGTTACCATACACAGCAAGTCCCTTCAGACCTTTGCACACTGGGTGCATGTTTTTTCATGTTATTGATTCACACATCAACATTGTTTGCCACACCTGTCTGTGGTGATAGCTGCTCTGGGGAGGTTTGGGTCACACTGTCATGTGTACTGGAATGGCACATGTGACTCTCTGCTATTATCCTCAGCAAGTCCTCAAACTGTCCCAGTGATACTAAAATACAAGCGTGGTTCAGCTCCTGTGAGGCAGTGAAACTCTCTGTCGCCGCATCTTCTTTACTTGACTGAAGAGGAGGGCGAGATCATCACTGGAGGATCATTTATTTTTCCTGAAGAATGAGCTGGTGCAAACCTATGTAAATGTATTGAAAATGTGTTGTTCCTGGAGCTAGCGAGGCACAGATGTCAATTATATTAAGATACATTACTCTTATTCATCAGAAATCTACATTTCAAAAAGTATAGCCGTATATTTGATTTAATATCACCTTTGTCACATGCACTGTGTCCCATCAAAACATGTACATACCTCAACATTAGCTGACATTAGCCATTTAATGTTATTTTCATGAGCAATTCTAGGTTCAGGCAACCAGGCCAACCACTGGAACTCAAACCTCAACCACAGATTTGAAGTCTTAATCCTCATAATGTCAAAATGTCCTCACAATGATGGTATTGAACCAAAATTGGCCCTCATAACTATAGATAGACACACACTCACACACTTCTGATGGAAAATATGAAAATATGTGCTTGACATACTTATAAGCTGTACAGTGACGATTCTATACCTGCCTAATTGGAGTGGGCTGCAGTAATTGAGCTGCAGGAAGTCCACAGAATCCTGAGGCTGCACCACCGCTTCTGCACAAAGACACATATATCACGTATATCACATACCACTACGACTGACTACGTAAGCACTGGCCCTGCACTGGGTGGTGTTATGAGCTCTGTTCAACCCAGA
Organism: Paralichthys olivaceus; assembly: GCF_024713975.1. Classification (NCBI taxonomy): domain Eukaryota; kingdom Metazoa; phylum Chordata; class Actinopteri; order Pleuronectiformes; family Paralichthyidae; genus Paralichthys; species Paralichthys olivaceus. Next base: position 5,140,858 of record NC_091093.1, on the reverse strand, counting down.
TATATAATTACAATTAGATATAATTAATTTTATTAAATGTAATTAATGTGATAGTTTTGTTGTTGCAGTCAAAACTATAGTGTGAGATTTTCTGTACAGCCAGCTGCTGTAGTTAACCTATGTCAGTGCTTATAGTTAGCACTCGAGCCTTGTTGGTTAAAACAGAATCCTGTTGTTCTTACATATAAATGGATACACTCACTGGCTTGCAATGTAACAAGACCCACACACACACACACACACACACTGAACTGGGCTCCTCTGTAATGACAGACACTCCTCGCCCACAGCGGATTGCCGGTCTGACGACTTGCCATTTCACATCACTCTGCAGAGATGAGTGGGACACAAACATGATATCGCTCCAAACCATACAGATGGAGAGGCAGAGATGCCCGCTGACATGAATGTAGATGATGTTTATGATAGAGAAAAAAAAGTCTTATGATTTGAGTGATGCTGATACCATGACACGGTACATCTATTCTAGCCTGAGACTGTGGGAACAGGGACACAGATCCCTCGGGCCTCAGTAAGGATGTCAAAGAGCTGGATCATAAGGGAGAGCATGAGTAAAAAAGGTACACAATATTTTAAAGGGGATTTACCTCGTCAGCACCAGTCACATTGTAGATTTGCAGCACTTCCTGTCCCAGGTGGCTGAAGGCTACTCAATAAGCCCACTTCCTTGCTGCCGGTTAGCCCAGGGTTAAATGGGTTCAATTCTAAAATAGTCTTAACACCGCAAGGTGGCTCATCTTGGATCACAGGAGGGTAAGCTTAGCTGAAGCCGACTTGAGTCTGAGTTATCCACTTACAGATGTGCCAGGTTGACACAATAGTTGAGTGCTTTAATGTCCATCAGCAGTAGACTGAACATTTTCTGAGTATGCAGAGCATGCAGTAAAAAGGATTTTTTTAGATTAGTAGATGTGCCTTTATGTGACGTTCCTTTCAGCTTTTCATTTACACTCAGATCGATACTGTCGGTGGTGGTGGTTCACCAGGACACTAAAAATGTTTTCCCAATTACGGAGGTTTAAGCATGTGGTGAATATGTTTGTTCTAAAAGCATTTTTTTTCAAAACAACTTGACGTGTTGGGGAGAAAGCTTTCTGATTTAAATGATAATACTGGTCTGCGCTCTATCAGTCATTAATATCATGATCAGATGTCTCTGTCACTGCAGATGAAATCCATCGTGATCGGAATTCAGGTTTGAATATACAGTATACTAGGCCTAATACTGCTACTACTCCCAACTTTGTCAATTAATGATTACCCTATGTGAGATCAGCATGTATATGAAGAATGTTTCAAAGACTTTACAGTAAAAATTAATATTCTGAAATTTAATGTTACACACTCAAAAACTGTATTTGGCCTACTTGAGACTGTTGGTATAGTTTGATTACATTTGAAAACACTCTGGAAACAGTCTCTGTTTTGTCAGAGGGGCACATTCAACCTGGGACCAAAGAGACAAAGACATACTCAAGCCAGGGATGAATGTTATACCAGGCCGCCTTGAAACTCCTTCTCCTGTCCCCTACCAAGGTCCTTGGAAACAATTTCAAGTAAGGCTGCATCGGTCTTCTTTACATTTGCTGATATCTGTGGAGAAAGGCAAGCCAAAATAAAGACAAGGGACATTTAGCAATTAAAAAACACCAATGGTTATCAATATATAGATAAATCAATGACGATGAGGGAGCATTTTATGAATCTCTATCTTAAATACAACTACACTAGTACTACATGCTTCTACATGTACACACCATATGAACTCTAATGACACATACAAGCAAATATTTTATCAACATCACAAACCTGATGCTCCAGTGCTTGTGTACTTGTCTCACACTCTCCTTGAATGTCACCCTCAGCCTAACTCTCCTCATCTGTCTCTCCTTGCTGCTTTCTGCCCTGACTTTGAAAAACAGTCTCACCAACTAATAACTCGTCCTGCTCTCCACTTCCTGCTGTTTCTCTTCAGCTCTCTCAAAACCTGGATCGCCTGGCTCTGTCTCAGTGTCCACCCCATCACTGTCTGTTTTATTTTGGGGGGTGAAATAGGATGTCATTTCCCTTTCCCTTCATTTTGAGAATAACTACAAGTTAAAGCAAAAACAATGGAGAGGAACACATCAGTAACACAAATCTTAATACACTGTTGCGGGCTTGGTTGAATTATTTTATGTTGTGGTAGCCTTTGCACTTACATTTCACAACTATATTTAAAAAAAAACTGATGGAGACGAATGTAGAGCATGCCATTAACTCAAGCCAACAATTCATGAAAGGAGACTTTTTCTTCCAAACACTTCCATTAAGCTTACATGGAGAGTTAATGCAACCAAACAGAGCTGTGTATGCTGGCTGCTGTTAAAGGTTCAGTGTGTAAGATTTAGGTGAAAGGGATCTATTGGCTGAAATTGAATGTAGAATAATCCTTGTTATGTGTTCACTAGTGTGTTTCATATATACTGTAAGAATTGTTGTTTTCTTTCCCCTAGAATGGGGCCTTGATATTCAAATACTTTATATTTGCATTAAGGGGGTCCTCCCTACAGAGGCATGTTTTTTTTGGAAGGGGAGGGGAAGGTGAGGGGCATTCAGCCAGAACATGCAATTTCACCACTAGATGTCACTAAATTCCACACACTGTACCTTTAAGTAAACTATGAAACAATAAGTCTTCCCTTGTAACAATTTCACAAATAAGACAGTTATGCTTAGACCTTTAACTCTTCGTGGTAGTCTGGCAACGTCTTCTTGCTTCTAGCTGACAGCTGGTTAGCAGCAAACTTTTGGATCGCGCTTACATTTTGTCAGCCAGTGGCGGTGCACCGCTCTAAGGGATCTGACTAGAATATTGAGCCACACACATTTGTTCCATCTTTTGCATCAGCGCCATATTATCAAAAGAGAGCAATCATTGTATTATTATTGTAGTCTTCGGTCAGAGGGGGGGGGCCACAGGGCCAAACTGCCACAGTGTCCCTCCCTTCCTCCATATAGTGGAGGGGCTGTGAGAAAGAAAAGTCTGGGCCAAGGCCAAGTACGTAATCATTGCATAAGGATTTTGTTTTCTATTAACATCTTAAGGAAATGTTTCTTTGAACAAATTAAATATATGTTAATAGTGAATGTATCAGCAAAATGTTCAAAGGCAACATATTGCTTTTCTGCCAAAATATCATGTAGTCACTGCCTTTATTTGTAGTGACGACAGCAGGATCAAACTTTATAAAAGTTATGTTCAGGCACTTGCAGCTCTGGGCTAAGGTTAGAAGAAGATTATGGTTTGTATCAACTTCAAAACCAGGATCTGACCTTTACCACAGTGTTTTTGTTAAACACTAAATCAGACTGGGGATGTGAACCCTGATCAGTCAACCTTCCAACCACAGCACCACCTCAGCTGCCAGTGAGAAGAACTCGAGCAAAAAGCACAATACGGATAATGCTTGTGTGAAACTACTGTTCATGTAAAACCTGATCATTCAGAGTAAGACATTTTTTAGTACATAACATTTACTGGTTAAACTGAATTTATTGAAGGCCTTAAACAATATACAACAATATTATGTTAATAATAATTGCGCTGGAAACATAATAAACTCATGAAGCACATATTCTGACACTCAGACAATCATGAATCATTTATATTGAATGAAATGTACTTTTATTAACTACAAAGTCCTTTAATGAAATATTTACTCCAACATTTATATATCTTGTTTTAATTATAAGTTGTCTTGTGCTGATGATTAAAGTTGACCAATGTAAATATGTCTTTGTTCGTGAGTAGTTGGTGTATTTGTTTCTCCACAGACCAACAGAAGATTCTGTCGCTGAAACGTGAACGCACACACATGCACACGCACACGCACACACACACACACACACACACTTCCTAACTCTACCCCAATACACATGTGGGGAATGGAATTTCTTTTGAAGTGAAAAATTACTTAAAGAGAAATCAGCAGCAACATCTTCTTCAAAAGCAGTGTCCTGGTTGCTCCTGATAATCCACAGGAAACAGTCCGTGTTTGAAAACAAATAAATCGTCCCTATATCTTTCCAGTATTTCATTTAGCTGTATTATGCGGAGGCAGAAACATCTGGTGTATAAATTCTAAACTCCTAAAGATTCAGTGTGTAGCATTTAGTGGTGAAGTTGCATGTTGCAGCTGAATACCCCTCACCCCCCCTCTCCGTCCAAACATGAAATAGAACCTGTGGTAGCCTTCAGTTGTGATAAAAACTCAAAAGGTGTTCCAAGCTTGCACGATTAATAGACGGTGAAGTAAGATAGAAAGTGTGCTACATTAATTCTGAAGATGAATAGTCTACCTGCCATTTTCTTAAGTGTTGACGTGAGTAAGATGTTTTGTCTGTGCAGGTCACAAGCACCAGAGTCTGCTGCCAGTGTGTCTGTCTGCTCAGTGGAAAAATACTTTTCACAAGTGACTGAATAAAGTATTTGTTTCCTTTTTTCTTTGCTCAAAAATAGAAAATAGAAAATGGAGAGAAAGCCTAGAGAGGATAAAAAAGGGAAGGACAGAACGAGAGGAAGAAGAGGTAGTGCGTTCCAAGTCAATTTCTCCTTCTGCAGATTGACTTCAAAGCAACACGGCTAATCCTCTCACGCCTGCTCGTTAATAATCCAGTTAATAATCCGTTTAGCCGCTTTCATGTCGCGCTGTTTGTTGGCATTATGATGCTGCGGCAAAGGGAAGAGAGGAGTCGTGGTGATTCACTCAAAGCAGCCACATCCCCCCTCAACCCTGTCCCCCCCGTTTAATGACACCGGTGTCTATTTGTGGCGTACTTCACTCCAGTCAGGTCATATATTCAAACACTTATCAAGGCCTCGGCAACACCTCGCATGCATAAAGATTGATTTTTTTCCTTTTAATAGCTCGATAAATAATGTGCATTGTACTTTGTACGTGTGTGTAGTTGCGTCTGTGTGTGCATACATACATATCCAACCCTTCTAAAGTTACTAGTTTGAAGTAGTAAAAGAGAAGGCCTGCTACACACACACACACACACACGCTCTCTTTCTTCTCTTCCTCTCACCCGCTCTCTCTCAGTTTCACTTTCGCTCCCTTTTTTCCTTCCTTTTCTCTCTCGTTCCATTTATTTTTTTCCCCTCACAGATGGAACTAAGCCAGCCTCGAGGTTTTGAACTGGAGTCTATATGTTCATTGAGCACTTTTGGAACTGCCATTCCCACTGAGCCAGAACAAGTGGTTTGCCAGATCCATCATGGTTTTATCTCTCATTATCTCTGAGACTCCTGGCCCCCTCTCCAGCAGCCTTCTGTAACTGCTGGAACAGAGTAGGGATGAGAGATGAAACAATTAACTCCCGTTTTCTAAATCAGGGGACTTGACATGAGAACTAAAGTCTAAGAAACCAAGAAAAAAAGAGACATCATGAAAGTAATGTCTTACTTCATTTCTGTTCTCTGCTGAGTCTAACTCAAAACCTACAGACACACATGGTGAACCAGAGATAATTGGGTAGATGGGTTGTAATTTGTGTGACTGCTGTCTGTCTGAGATCTTTTGTTGCCTTTTTAACATGAATGAAAAACACAAATACAATCTCTGCAAGTTTTTTGTTCATTTTGTCAGATGAAAGAGAATGTAGTGTGTGTAATGTTAAGTGAAAACTGTTCCTTTAAAACACAACACACAACACCTACAAATCACTGGGCATTTCTTTTAACCCCTTTCTGACATTTTGTGGACTGAGCAATTAATTCAAGAGTTTATCTATTAATACTTTTAACCCGAAGGAGAAACAAGAAATAAATTATGAAATATGCTTTTGAGGTCACAATTGTAGAAACAATAAGATAAAAGACTGGGACAAAAGCTCCAGCACACCGTCCAACTTGCAATCAGTGATTTATGTTGCTGCGATGATTAGAAGCCATTTTAAACAGGGAAAGGCCACAGGCCAGCCGATCCAAAAATAGCTGAGCACGGAAATGCAAGGATTAAACCAGAGCAGAAATCACACTGAAGATGTTCAAAAATGTTCAATACAAATTCATTTTAGAGGATCACAGGAACAAGTTAAGAAGTAGTTCATCATTCAGTCCCTTTGGAGCCACTGGATTTCCGTGCTCGGCTTAAGATATTTTTGGATTTGAATATGTACACACTTTATCAGTTTATTTTACAAATGAGTCCTGTCATTGCATCCATTTTATATGTATGCATTGATGCCACATGGGATGTGCTTTTTTTCCCTTTGTATTTACATGTTGAGATGGACATGGAGGAGGATCTGGTGTATAAAATTCTGTGAGGCCTGATTATATTCATTACAATTATGATGCATAATGTCTTCTGGTAATTTTGTGCATCGATGCAATTTCACCCCAATTTTTTTTAGGAACTTGATTGGGTGGCTGACTTGTGGCCACTCCCTATTTAAAATGGCTTCTAATCATACAAAATGTTTCCCTGATGAAGGTCTAGTGCTGGAATGTTGCAGCAGCTAAATAAATCACTGATTGCAAGTTGGAAAGTGTTTTTTCCCAGTTTTTGATCTACTCGTCTCTCGCCTACACACACATTCTGCCAAATTGAGGTGCAAAGCATTCTTTAGTTTGAGAAACAATAAGACAAATACATTTCTGATAAAAGTAAACCGGCTATTTAGCTCTTTGATTTATTTATTCATTTTTGGCTTTTAAAACAATGATTATTATTATTTTAGCATGATCATATCTGATATCTGTCACACATTTTTCAGTTTTTGTCTACAACTAACAAGCTTTGAAAATGGAAAAGAAAATGGAATTAATATATTACATCAGTGTCATTTGACCTCCAGTTTAAGCGTGAGCATTTTTGGGAGATTGTCTAAGGGAAAGGATGTTTCTCTGCTCAGTTTGTCCATCATAAACTCTCCTCATGAATAAACCTTCAGCTCAGGGATTAGTTCACACACTACAGAGGTCTTCAGTATAACATTGTCAAGAGCATTCATCCTTGTAAATCGTCCAGTGTAGCTGCATGTCTCCAGCTGCAGTGATGCTCGAGATTGGTCTTTGTCATCACTACATCCCGGAGTAGGCACACTGGCTTGGCTTGTACTTCAACAAGAAAAAGATTATTTGTCAAACGAGCCTCAGAATGTTTTTATTACTTCATTTTAGCTTTATTTGAAAGATAGAAAGCTCTGCAATAAGAACCCTGCATGCCTCGTATAGTCTTATTAGTATTTCTGTATAGTGTCATTGCAAGTCTTTTGTAGCTTGGATGGGAGATGTTCTTTTTTCAGTTTAGGTTCATGGCGATCAAGTCCTTTTCCAGTTTTTAACAAACAACAGCAGCATATTTTATTACTTTATTTGTTCATTTGCTTGCATGGCTCACTGCCCCGTCCTGGCATAGCTCTAGTTTGAACTGCTGGCTACAGTTTATTTAGCCTGTTTTGGTTGCTCCACAGTTCATTGCTCACTTATTCAAAATGCTTTGCATTACATGACAGTGACATTGCTGGAATCTGTCTACCAGAAACAAACAAATGGAGGAAAGCAAAGGTATCAAGAATCATGTAGTTAAATAAAAAAATATATTTATATAGGAAATGTTTCTCAGTACAATGATTATCTTGTTTAACCTTGTCACTGAAAGATTGCAAATATTTTGTCAAAAGAAATAAGTGTTAAAAAATGGGTTTTCAGTTTACAATGTATCCACTATAGCAGATGAACTGGGAAGCTTGGAAACTTTTAGGGTAAAGAAGGAAAAACAAGTGCTTTGAATCAGGGCAAGGGTTAAGTTTCCCCCTGTCAGCTAACATGCTGCTGTTAGCAAAATGTCTGGGATAATATGTGGCTTGAGCTCACAGTGTTTGAGACCAATGGCAGATGCATCAGCCAGCCTCCCTGCGAGCACTTGGCGCTGTCTGAACAGCTGCTGCTGTTTAAACTCTCGCTTAAAAATGCAGCACTGACTTTCATGTTAATCTTCGCTATTCAGTGAACGGTCAGGCGAAGTGTGAGAGAGACAGGAGATAGAAGGATGTAATCCCAGCTGAATCCCAGCACATGTTAATAGGACTTAGTAAAGCAGGAGATCTCAGAGATTACCTCAGATGAACTGTAAATTGAACTCATGCGCGCACACATACGGTGACCTGAAGCAGACTCTTCGTTAATTAAAGGATTCTGTAATTAGTAGATTGTTAAATAGGGGACACATTTTCTTCTTCTTGTGCTGTGCTGTTTGTGTCGTCTGTGGAATCAGGACTAATGCCTTCTAACTGGAACGGAGTGGAGGGTGTAAACTATAGCTGGTATCACAGCTGGTAAGAGAGTCTTAGATCCAAAGGTAAGTAGAACTAATCTCAGGAAGGGATTGATCAATTATTGGCTTTGGAAGGTTAATACTCTTCAATTAACAGCAAATGTATTTATCGTCTGCCTTTGTAATGCTCTTTAAAACAGGAATTACAGATGAGAACAGGCTGGTGCAGACGTAAGAAAAAAAGAGCCAAAATAAACAGAAATACAAAAAACTGTTCAATCACCTGAAACACAAAACCATGTCAAATAGTTTAACAAGTGTGTGACCAGAGCATAGACATAGTAGTCTGATACATTGGTGTTTGCTCCTATCACTGTATACAGCAGACACCCCACGGATGTGATGAGATAAGGAAAGCTTGTGTTTTAATTAAAGCAAGAGATGTGACATTGATCTTATTTTTTATTTATTGTATTCATGCCTAAAAAATAATTTATTCCTATTTATTTTGTTGTTGACTCAACATACAGTTGTTTTGCTGAACATGTTAGCAAACAGTCAGCAGAGCAATATTAGTTCATTCATTTGGAGTTTGTCTTATAAGTAAAACATAAAATGGTTTTCTTTTTGCTTGGTTTTGGTCACAATCTAGCTGCTAATTTTGTCATGTGACAGCTGTTGGTTGTCTGTTGCTGGGGAGCTTATTTTTACACATATATCTGGAAACAACACTGACAAGAGAAATGAGAATAATCCAAGGCAGAAATGTTGTGGGCCATAAAACAAAAACAAATTTGTCACTGGCTGTGCGTGAGTGTACATAAAGATGGACGATGCGTCGCCACTGCCCACAAAAATGAAGCCAGAATTTCACAGATACAGATGCCACCATCTACCTGCGTTTGACATCATTTGGAGTCAGAGACTGCACATGCTCCAACAATTGTCAATCATGACATCATAGCATTATATAGACTCCAGAACAACTTAACATACATCAGTGTGTTAATAACTTCCTAAAATCACAGAAACCATCTTTATGAAAAATTGGTCTTTTCTTTATTATTGCTCCACACTGGCAAAATTCTAGTTGACTTGTTAGTTTTGTCCATGTCCCATCTGCTAACATGGAGAAGGCAGGGCTTTTGACCTCCACTGCAGCCAGGACTGCATTAAGATGATTTGGCTTTACTTTTGGGAAGCTGTCATGTCGTCCATCTTTATATACAGTCTGTGGTCGCTCTGTAGAGCTGAGGGGAACAAAAGAGTCAGATGGTGCTCCTCTAAAGTTCACCATGATGAATCCTTCCAAATACCATTTCCAAGCCATTGCATATAAATATTGATAATGGCAACTGCAGCATAATCCCATTCATTATTACTGATGTAACTGTGAGAACTTATTGTGTAATTGATTTGAATTGATAATTTTTTTAATTGGCCAATACCATTGCTCTTAAAGTGAGCTGAGCACCTCTGTGATGCTTTGTCTCGCTGCTGGTGTTCAGGCCAACTTGTGTGTGTATTTGTTAGACCACAATATTGGCAGCAGGCAGACTTTCAATTATGAGTGGCTGTACTGTCAGAATAAGCACCAAACTATTGGCTAACCATTTGTATCATTTGTAATTAGTGTAAGAACTAAAGCTTGATTTTCTCTCTCCCTCCCTCTCTCTCTCATCCCTTAGTTTAATTGGCAGTTCCATATAAAATATGTAAAAGTCAGTAAGACAGTGGCAGCTTTCCGTTTAAACAGATTATGTATGGAGCAGTTTCCAGTGAGGGCCACATAGCCCTTTGTAATCCTCACGAGGACATTTAATTAACTGGCTTTCCTTGCTATTCTCTCTCTCTCTCTCTCTCTCTCTCTCTCTCTATATATATATATATATATATATATATATATATATATAACTATCCCATCTTTATTTCTCTTTAACTCTAACTCTAATTTTATTTCTTTATTCTTTATTTATTTTTGCCAGTCCTGTCTTTTGTCCCACTTCATTTGTCTTTTTTTCAAATATGAAAATATGATTTTAAGGACACAGTGTGTGTGAATGCTTACACACACACACACACACACACACACACACACACACACACACACACACACACAATTCAACACAAAGATATTCAATTCAAAGGAACTTTACTGGCATGGGAAACTGACTTTTACATTATAAATATGTTAAAACTGTATAAATGAGTGACAGTTTCATGGTGGTTGTATTACAGCAGAGGATCTTTTCTTGTAACAATAGCTCATAAATCTTGCTCATGTCTGATTTCACCCAGAAGATAGGGAAGTTTCTAGTTGTTAACCATCATTTCAAAGTCCCTTTTTGGTGCATTTAATTTGTATTTGCCTTGGAACACTTGGCAGGGGGTTAGAATGTGTATCTCAGTTTCCACTTCCCGCTGTGTTCAGTGGGTGAACTATCTTTCTTCTGTGGGAGGCCAGGTCTGCCTGTGATGGACTCTCTCTATGGCAAGACTGTGTTCAGTGAGTGTGTTCATGATCAAAGATTTACTTAGTTTTGGATCATTCGCAGCGGTCAGGTAATCTGCCATTGAGTACTCTCTGTTTAGGGCCAAACAGTATTTGACTTTGTTTTGCTTTTTGATTGAGTCTAATTGGTTTTAAGTCTGGGGGCTCTCCAAGGACCAGCTTGCTGAGGGGGCTTCTATTAAGGGTCCCTGTGTAGGGGAGGGCTTTGTTCTAAAGCATGTTAGAGTCACTTCATGTTTGGTGAATATAAATATCTAATCTAAAAAATCTCTTTGAATCTTTTTATAATTAGTGGATATCACCCTTGTTCTAATGCAGATTTCTATTGGACATGGACATTTGCAATAGAGGCTCAAATTAGTATTTGTCTTAGACTGAAAATCTTGGAATGATAAAGTGAAACATAGTCTTTAAGGGAGTTTAATATTGTAATACAGATTTGAATTGGATAACCAAGTAGTTACTCCTTTTGATAACATAAAAAAAGCATCCTGCTGTATCTTGCAGTCCGTTTGAAGGTTTGTTAAAGTTAGTGTAGAGGTAATATAATCATAAAGTTTTCATAGAGCACTGCTATCTTTTTGCCAAACTATAATTTTTGTAAGATTCACTGATCTACATTCTAACAATTTATACAGCGTGCCAAATTGAGTCGAAAGCTCTTTTGAAGTCAGCAAAGCAGGGAAATAATTTGCTTTTGTTTTGTTCACTTGGATGTCAATTAGGGTGCTGAGATTTTTTCTTTTCTTTTTTGGTCCAAAGAGAATGGAAAAGTGGTTTACATACGCATTTTGGATGGGAAGGTCCTCATGTTGAGAGTGTTCCAATTTCAGTCTCTACAGCAGTTTGTTTTTATGGATTCCTCAGTAGCATGTGCAACATTCTTCAGAGTCTTTGCAGAAGTTGCGACTGTTGCTTTGAGGATCTGCATTTGGTTGTAAGGACAGTGCTGGTCCAACTTGGTGTGGGGAGACAAGTAAACAAAGGTAGCGGAGTAGAAATAATTGCTTTTGTATTGTGTAATGGGGCAGAAACTTTTCTGTCACTCACTTGGTAAAGTTTCCTGTGTTCTCATGTTGTTTTTGCCAGCATGTCCAGTGTGGATGATGATGTGACCAGGGGACCACATGGTGGTAGTTCTGTAACACAGCTATTTTTTTCTCTTCCACATACCACTCACTTGATTCCATGAGGAGCACAAATTGTTGATTTTGTGTTGTGTTGCTTTCGGAGTTCTGGAAGTGGTGTTTGTTGCAATAGGGGTATCTTAAGGTGTTTGGACCTTGACTGGGTGTTGCTGTTGATTGGTTGTTTTTTTTTTTTTCTTTATTCTGTTGTTCAACTGTCTCCTCTGTGGGGGTTGTATGATTTCACAAGTTGTTTTCTGGTCAGCTTTCTCACACATGCTGCAGCGTTCACACCTTTTCCCTGAGCTGGCTGTTCTCCTGCTGTAAAGCCTCCTAATTGTATTGTATCTTTTCTCTGCAGTGCAGTGGCAAAAGCTTTACACTACCCTCCGTGTTACTGTGGCCCTATTCATACCTGGCATTAACAAGCGTATTGATTGATCCAATATACAATCTAAATCTAATCTACAATTTACTGTCATCTTGATATCAACATGCGCGATATACTATATGACTGCTTGAACTGCGATAAATGGTCATCCTTGTGTCATGCATTCACGCCCTGCATGTCAATATACAGACACACACAAAAACAGTGTCATCAGTTTGGGTCGATTCAGTTGGAATTCCACAGCACGAATGATAGAGACAAAGAGAGTAGCAGTAAATTACTGACAGAGCCAGTAAAAACTGTAAAATATAACTTTTTAGAGTCTAAACATGTATGAAAAGACCCCAACTGATCAATGTAAGTGGACCTAGTGGAGCTGTGCACAGTTCTCCGAGCGTCTGCCCCCATAGCTAGGTGGTTCAATAAACCCATGTTGTTGGAAAATAATGCTTTTCATTTTTTTCATTGACTGCATTGACCACTTACTGTATGGTGTCTATGTTAGCAGTGAAAACCAAGCACTAAATCACAAGTGATATCGTAATCACAACATTAATCAACGTTATCACATATCAGTGTTTTCCTAATATCGTGCAACCCTAGTTTCTGCATATATGTCTCAAGTAACACTCAGTATGCAAATAAACATTTACATCATCAAAAAAACATGTTATTTCTAGCCATGGTGAAACATGACAGGTCTTTTGTCAGAGGCCATGTTCACACCTGCATTAACACCTGACCAGAGATGTGTCAAGTGGATTACAAGTAGACAGCTCTTAGCGTGTCATTTCACACCTGTCAACGCATCTCCATATATGTGCAAATAAAAATGGACATCTTTTGCCAGTGGAGGAGTTTTTCTTTCTGTCTGCCCATTTAGTCATATTCAAATTCACAAATTCAACCAACAACCAACAACTGGCTGTCTTGCAAGTGTTGCATCTTGCACAATATGAAGACACAATTGCACGTTGCTCCCAACATATGGAAAATAATTAGTACACAAAACATGCATGGATATTTACACTTTTAACACCCTGAAGTTCATTGTGTGTCATAAAGGAAAAGGATCAGCTTCAGCCTGTAGGCCACCAAAATAAAGAAGACGAAGAAGAAATAAGCACATTCACCTGGGTGTCATGTTTCCATCACTGCAGAAACTGATAAAAAGTAATAAAGTGATGGAAACCAAGGTTGAAGCTATGAAAGGCAGTGTCTACTTCAAAGTATTTTCACCTGAGAGTGAATGCCAGTTGTACCCATTCCCATTTCAGACTGCAGATGTTAATGAGTTAGTGGATTTTTTAAACAGTGAAAAGGGGCTCAAGTTCCAACGGTATAGCTCTTCAGGTTCAGGTGAAAAAACAATCCTTGAGTTGGTCCCTTTCTGAATCCTTAACCTGGACTATAGTCTCTTAGGTGAATATGTTAAAAAGGTGTAAAAGTAAAAGTGGTAACTGATTTGGGGTGTGTCAGGGAAATATATTTGTTTTAAGTTATAATGACAGTTCTAGTTAATTTTTTTCCACAGGCTGAAACAATAGTGCTGCATATTAATGCCAAATAAAACAGAGAGAAAGAGGGTGGGGGGTTTTCCACCTCCAATGTGAAAAGTCCTGATTGGTGTCACTGGGGGAGAACAAAGGGCAACGAGTCTGTGTTTGATTCATCAGCCGTTAACCGAGTGTCTTCCTGTTTGATATCCTCAAGCTTCAACAAAGCTCACTACTACACATTATACACACACTTAACGTCCACACATTATGTCATGACCCAAATGTGCATTTACATAATGTGTATTTAAAGAGCACTTTTCTAGTCTTGATGACAATTCAAAGAACTTTACAGTACAGTTTTACATTCACCCATTCGCACAGACATTCATACAGTCCAGTGCATCTATGTGCAGCACTTTTCTCTATGAGAAGGGGCAATTAGGGTTTCAGTATCTTGCCAAAGGACACTTCAGCATTAGAAATGGGGAAGACTGGGATCCAACGGCTGACCTTCCTGTTAGAGGATGACCGCCCTCACCCCTGAGCCACAGCCGGCTACATACAGCACTAACAGCATCCATTAAATGGCAAGGAAAGTATCTCTTGTTGGTTTGCTCATAAACAGACTACTTACGTGTATCTGCAAAAGCCCCGTCTGACTGGCATTGTCCATGTGCACTTTCCTGGAGGAGTCCAATGACTCATATCTGTGCACTTGTTTGAGTTAATAGAAGAAGCTGAGCACTTACTTGTCCATCCAGAGTATTGATCATGTCCGTCTCATCCCGCTGCAAAACAATATCCCCAGAGAGATCTTTTTTATGTACAGTTTTATTTACTCTACATAGAGCTCAATCATTGGATACATTATCTCAAGGACAGTAAGTAGGGAGAAACCACAGAATGTATATACAGATAAATGACATAACAGCCCCCCAAAAGTGAAGACAAAGCATCTTGTTTGCCTCCTGATGGCTGGCTGTAGCATAAGTCATAAACCTTCTTCTTCCATGTTAGTGGATGGCACATGAGCCAAACTCAAAAATAGACTTACATGTCTAATGTACATTTCTCAAAGATTGTTTATGTCATTTTAGAAAGATTGTATCTCACTCGTGTATGTTCATGCGTTTATGTTTCCAGGAATTTGGTTTCAATGACTGATTTGGTATAACGTCATGAATGATGTCCGTGGTGCAAGATGGCTTCATTTCTGGATAGTGGGAGGAAGTAGAGACACATTTTTCTTCTTTTTATACAGTAGAAACCCAGCAGTTAACCCCTTTTTTAAAGTCAAATTAATCAAATTATGCTCAAACATAATGTACATTTGAATTTTTTGCACCTACAGTACTCTCAGATTCAAATTGCATGTACATGGTATTTAAGTGGACGTGTCAGGATCAGATCATCTCAGCAGCTGACTTAAAGCACAGAACGTGCAAACAAAGCATTAAAGAGCTGAAGTTCAGATCAAAGTCTTTGGTGTCACCGAAAATAGATCAGGCATCAACCCACAGCAGCTAGAACATTCACTCACCATTGCTGATAGGGAGTCTGATATTGCACATTGATGGACCCATTTTGCAAATATCTCTGCTCGCTCTGAATTTTAGAGATTTATTTCTTGCAAGTTCCAGCTGATTTCACTACTGGACACTGCATTTAATGTTGTTGTTTTCTTATCTCCAGACCCCTGGGACTTACTCCATGATTTCTGTGCAGGCATTTCTGAATCCTTCTCAGTGATAAAGTTGCAGGTGTTCTTTAAATGAAATAACAGCCGTAGAATAAAGGATTGGAATTTATGACTAATCCAATCCAGTAAATAATAAAGAACACCAATTTCAACAAATTTACAAACTTCACAATGTTAAAACCAACACTTCCATGAAGCAGTCACTTCAGCACTGTCTCTTTTCCAGGAAGTAGACATACAATTCAGCAATGAGTAGGCACAGATTACTCAAAGATCTGTTGCATCTGAAACTCGTCCACTGAACACAATGGAAATGTGATGCAGCAGAGGCCACAGTCAAAGTGTTCAGTTACACTATAGAGTCAAGTTTTATGAATATGGCAGAAAGTATGAGCGGTGTAGTGTTCTTAAATGATGACTGACAAACTTTTCTAAAATTTTCTTCACCGTGCGATTATGCAGGAATTTATACCGTCTGGTTTCATCTTCTTCAACCTTTTTGAACACATTAACATATGCCTTTATTTGTTAAACAATTGGCAACAGCATAATACACATATAGTGTAATAGTAGTAAGACAACATACCTGAAGAAGCAAAATGTTCTAGTTCTTTCATAGTATCCCAGGGAACATCAACTTAAGTTGTCAAGGTAGAGAGAGAGTGCAGAGAGTGAACAATGACAATAAGAATGATAGGTCTGCATTGATAGTCTAAAACAACATTACACAATTAAATCCACAGTTTTAAATGTTGTTGTGATATAGCAGTTCTACCACTGGATACATTAACCATTCTGTTTCGGTCTGTAAGTGAGGTAGAATAGTTTTCCAAAAATGTCACCAAAAACCAATTGGTTTGTTAGCACAGTTCTAAAAAGATGGTGGTTGAAGAGAGACATTTTGAAAAGCTAAATAGTAGTAGATGAGTTTTGCAGGTGCCTCAGCTTTTCAGAGAGATGTGTGAAAGAAACCCTTTATGAAAAGAGTAAGTGAAACAGAAAGTGGTCTGAGGTGAGACAAAAGTAAATTTTTACTGATAGGAAGAAATTGATAATAAAACTCACCTTCTAACAATACAGGTTTTTCTTTTCTTAATCGTCTCTTTTGTTTACTTTCAGCTTTGAACAGGCTTGCGGTAGCATTTGTCCAGCCACAGTAATTTAACCTTTACATCAGAGGTTATTATATAGATGCTACAGAATATGATGTGTTAAGAAGGTAAGGAAGAAACAGTAATAGTAGTGAATTCCACAAGTGATGAATAAAAGTGTAATTCCCTCAAAGGAAACAGGTCAAAGCATTTAGCCTGCAGGTTCACTTCAGAGTTATGTTGACTGACAGGGTTCAACAGGGTGAACATTACTCTTTCCACCCATCTCCCTTCTAACCTCTTCAATATAATATAAAACCATATTGAATGGAAGTGCAATGTCATAAATCCTCCTTGAGCTGCATATGGAGAAGATGTTATTTCTTTCTTTTTCCTTCTTTTTGTTTGACTCAGAATAATATAAGACTTTTAATTAAGAATGGTCAAGGTGTTGACCTGCATATACACTGTGGCTCAGACATTTTGTAAAAGGACAATGCTTCTACATGCAGAAATTGTATGTAAATATAATCAATCCTATTTCTTTGATTTATTGCCTTGTCTATTAAAGTGCAATGTGTCTAACAGGAGAATCTGCCAATTTCCAGCACGTAACGCTTTTATGTCAACACTTGTTTTTCAAGACTAATAGCTGTTGCTGGTGTTGTGCTGTCTGTCCTTATCCGTACTTCACCCCACCTTAGTTACGACACCAAACCCTGACTCCAGTATGAAAAGTCCTATATTTAAGTCAGTAATAGTGACACCTTTGATAAGACTGTGATCATGCTGAATGTTCTGGGAGCTTTCAGCTGTGTTAACTGGGGCTACTGCATCTTTCCACTGCATTTGCCCTTATCTGGAGAACACAGTGAATGTAGAGCTGCAGTAATTAACTTAAAGACTAGTTGATCAATTAATTGGTATCTACCATAAGAATGAAATAATCACTTTTATAGTTTAAACATGGCAAACAGATTGAATGGGGATGGAGATAAAGCTCAGTTGCAGTCTTAACTCCATTTACAAAGTTGTATAAAGACTTTTGTGGCAGCGGGGGAGGTGGCATGGAATTTGATTTCTTGCCGAAAGGATGATACTTGAGCATAAGTTAGAGCGAAAAAATAAAAAAAATAGAAAAATCTGTAAGTTCTCCAGATGTTGTTTTTTTCATGAAGGAAGAGGAACGCATGGAAAACAAAAGACACAATATCTGGTTGTTTTTCCAACAATATTAATAGTACTTCAATAGTAAATCAACAGAATACTCTCATAGTATAAAGTATTTGTGGTAGAATACAGGTGGAACTGCTGTCCCATGTGCTGTAAAAAGACCCAGTAGATGTCTGTTCAGGAACTGAAAACTGCAAAAGCTTCGTCATGACAATGTTCTTTTGTGTTACTTATAATTCTAAAATTGGGGTAGTAGTGTCAAACAGTAGGTTTTAATGATATGAAATACAGTGAAACAATATAGTGACAAAGATATTGTCATACAGTGTATGACTTAAAAGTCACGGGTTGTATTTAGCCCTTGCAAATCGATGAGCAGCAAGTTAACATCAGATTTTTATATTTACACAAACTATCAGGATTTATCTGTAATTTAATTTGATGGATAATTCTGATGCTAATTCTGTTCTCATGATTGATTTTTTTTCAGAAGATTTGATGGTTGATATTTCTACAGATATAAATGAATACATACTTCTATTTATTGCTGTGCTGTTGCAGACATGAGGCAGGCTGACTTCTGCCAGCCCAGTTAATCAACTGGAATGATATTAGCTTATTGCCTCAAATTTTGTTATATACAGTCTCTTGGTTTCTTTATCATATTCAGACTTTTTTTTTTCTTTTGGGGTTAAATAAATGTGGCTTGGAGAGAAAATATGAAACAAAAGTTGAATCAGCAGCAGAGGTTCTAATGACATTATTTCTAAAGTATTATCACTCGAGTTATCACTATTGCGCTACTGCTTTTCTTATGCTGACAATTAGAATGTCTGCTGTAAATAGAATATGAAACATTTTCAATTTAAAAATAAAAATGCTGCTTTTATCCATCCTTGACCACAGTAAGAAAAAATCTATTACCATGAATAAAAAGCAGCAAACCTCCACGTTTTCATTAAGGGTGTGTGAGCATGAGGTTCATGCATGTGTTCCGAGAACAAGATAACGAGAACGCTGTGACCATGGTCCCACTTGGAACCTATTGGAGCAAATAAGGTTGGTGACCATAAAAAAGCCTTCTGTATCACTGGTTAGTAATTGCAGGTCCCACTGTTTCTAGGGATTGCAACATATCATTAAATCCAGTGAGGAGCATTAGTGTGAGGGATGGCAATAGCATCAAGCTGTATCTCCCTATTGTCCTTCATTATCCACTAATCCACTGATGATTGTTATTAGTGAGAAAGAATGTGTGTGTGTGTGTGTGATGCATTTTGGCATAGTGCTCTGTATATTAGCCCAGTGATTTATTGTCTGGGTAATGCCGTCCCTTCTTCCCCAAAGCTACATTGTCCTTTTGCCAATTAATTCTGAATCTGTTACGACCACAGGGAGGGAGGGAGACAGAATGTGTGTGAGAGAGAGAGATCATCAACAAATACATTGGTTCAACCCCAGAGTTAAGTGCAGTGCTATATTTTTTGTAAGATGTGGATGGTTAATTCCGCTTTTCCGTCTTCTTTTGATGTCCGCTTATGTTTTTTCTCTGTAATGTTCCCTCGCTCTCTCTTCTCTAATGCCATTGATTTATGCAATTGCTTGCTTGTTTTTTTTTCTTCTCTTCTTAATTCTGCCATCTTTCACTTTTCATTGTTCTGCTGTTTCTATAACAACCACAGGGTCATTTCTCAGCCACTGCGTTTCACTCTTAATCCTGTTCATGCGATGCGCAGCTCTTATTCTCCTTGCTGCTTTTTCTCGCTGTGCTCTGTAATACTTGATTGCACGCATTAGCTCTGAAAATAGTTTCTCTTGCCCCTGCTCTTCTCCTCCTATCCACCCCACATCCCCCCGTCATTTATAGTACAGTCATATGCTCAAAGGCCCTTTCTCATTTCCCTACAAGAGATGCTTGTAACAGCTGGAGAAAGTACAATGTGAAGGTGGAGACAATTTAAGGACTTGCTGTTTCAGCCATGGTAAATTAGTGCAGGACAATCACAGAGATAACATTTTATTATAGAAATATTCAAAACAGACAACTGAGAGAGCCATCTAATGGGTTGCACTGAAATTACTCTGGTGCTCGCTAGCATCTTTGCAGGTCTCAAGGTTTGTGTGAAACCTTGGTGTGTTTTCCCAGTGCTACTATAATTGCTGTTGCTATACGAGTGCAGTGAGTGGTTTCATATTTCTGTTGTCTGGTGTCCACGTGACACTTTCAGGGAAGAAATGACATGAGAGAGATGACAGTGTAATTTAAAACCAAATAACCAAATAAGAGCTGCAGAGAAGAAAATTACTACATGGCTTCAGCACATACTATTTCTCTTTCATATTTCTCTAGTCTGGTTGTAGTTTTGGAGGGACAAAAATGTATGCTGGATCTAGTGTTGGCTGATCTTTACCTCATTCACATTGTTCTAACACCCCCCTGTGCAATCGCCAATACTCGATATAGACACGTCTGCGAGGGAGACGATGTGTGGGAATGAGATATTTAAAGGGAAGGATATGGGAAGTTTAAAACAATATCTGGTTTGTAAAGTCAATCCACCTCTAACAGACCCAGTACATCTCAATCGAACCCTGTTTCCAGACGCACCAAAATCAAATTCCTACAGCACTGGACATTTAACTGCGTTGCTGTGGTGCACAAGGATAGGACTCAGTGTTTTATTGACTAATAATTACAGACATTTCCACCACAGTGTGGCTTCAATCAGAGTCGGTGCAGACAGTCTATGCCTATTTGCAGCATTTCCTTGCTTATATGCCAGTCAATTGGTTGGAGTTTGAATATGTGCTGTGCGCCTGTTGCCTCAAGTCTCGCTTATGTGTGTGTGGACTGTGGAGGGTTTGTCAATGTGAATCTATAAGGTGAGGCAAAATAAACATAAAATAAATGTATTACTAGGCCCTACTAATAATTCAAAATGTGAATGGGAAAAATGAGCAAAATATCGTCTTGATATTGACTAAGCCATCAGCAATCGCCGATCTCACTCACCATCAGCGATCCCAGATTCCATCGCCTATCGGCACAACCCTAGCTGGGTCTCATCACCTCCATCTCTTATGCGTTTACTTTACCTCAGTTCTCTGCTGTATAGTATCTTAATCATCTCAAACAGCAGGAGTGATCATTATTTATATGTGGTGTAAAGTGTACTGGAGCATCGCCTTGTTCAATAGGCAACCAATCCAGAACACCCCAGATTGTGCAGGCAACCATTTGTTACTTTTCATCGTCAGCTAATCTGTGAGTGAGCTCCTCGATGAATACATTAGTGTGTGTGTGTGTAGTCCAGGAAATTTCAATGTTTATGGCAATGCTTTGGAATTGCCTGTTTTGCTCTTCCAGCTGATCAAAATAGTTTAATATTTAGAATTAGTAATGTTCCTGACCAGTATGTGTGTGTATTGCCATGGTGGGTCCTATAAACTTATTCCCAGACATCTGAAAAGTATTTACATGTACCACCTTGATTGACCCTCTCCAAACTGTGACCCTTCTCTAAACTCTCTTCTACTTTTCTTCCTTCCCAGGTTCAGAGTGGTACTTGATCAGAGTGGAGTTGACTGTGACAGATGTAAACGACAATGTCCCAGAATGGAGCATGGTTCCTGCTCCCTACCTTGCTGTGGTTTCACCTGATGCCCCTGCGGGCTCGCTTGTCTACAAGCTCCATGCCCAAGACGGGGATGAAGGCAACAACGGTGAAGTGGAGTACTTCCTGTCAGACGGTAGGTTATTTCCCTATTCTTTTCTCCTGCTTGTCTGATGGTTTTACATTACTTTTTAAAGACAAGGTGAGTTCTTATTCCTCACTCCTCACCTTGAGGTTTGGTTAAGTTCCAGGACCCTTTATGCTATGATGCTGACTCAAACTGTGGTGTCAACAAAAAAATATTTAACCCTGACAAAGGAACCACTGCTGAGTTTTAATCTGAAAGCTTCACCTCTCAACTTCAATGACATGATGGGTTTCAGTTTGAAAACACGCATGTTGAATATATGAATTGTAGTTTTCTTTACCCCAGAAAAGACCCTTTTTATTTAAATACTTTATATTCACATCGAGGAGGTCCTCTCTACGGAGGCCGCCATGTTTTTTACATTAGTCCAGACTGGACAAACCAAAGCTTTTGAGTTTTTATGACAATTAAAGGCTACCACAGGTTTCAGAGTAGAGCCAAGCTATGCTTCCAAGCTATTTCTTGCTAGCTAGACTAATGAAAGATCAGAAAACTGTGGAACCATATTTTTGCCAACACAGGATATCAAAGTAAAACCAAAGACTTTCTCCTACTCACCCTTGGTCCAGGTCCACAGTTGCATCCGTCGCAGACATTTTCATCAAGTTCACAGGATGATGTAATATAGTGGAATGATTTTATCCCAGAGAGCAGCGTCAAAGTGAGGAGAACTCACTTTGCAGCCACTGCTCAGTGAAAGTGTTCCTAGAAGTACCTGCATGCTGACTGGAAAAACAACAAAAAAAAATAATTACTGGCAGACCACCAAGGCCGTCTCCTTAATTTCAGTGAAGCTGCACCAAATTGTACAAAAAACTGCAAAGTGAAATAAAGAAAATTGCTGGATCCACCACTTTGTTTGGATCCACACCAAAATGTATGTTTTTTCTTGGCCCTTGTCCTATCCTTCCATCGACATTTGAAAATGTTTAGAAGTCTTTTGAGTAGCTATTGCATAATACTTTTGAAAAAACAATAATCCAACCAACCAACAGACAGAGGCAAAAACATAACCTCCCTGGCAGAGAGAAAAAACTGGGCCGACTGAGGGGTCCCCAACTGAGGATTTGAATCTTTGGCTATCTGCATGCAGCCCGAGTTGAGTGTTACATTGTGAGTGAATACGATACAGAGAGGGGTGAGACAGACCAAATCAACACCGGTTTAAGTGTGTGATGTAGAATCAAGTCTCCTTCTGCTTCAAGCCTCAGCTGACGTGGGGCTATTTTTTTATGTAATCTCAAATTCATTTCTGTACTGCACAATATGATTTTGTTTGTTATTGTCTGTCACACAGTGATTTCTTCTGCTCTTATTGGGATCTGTTAAACTACTGTCTATAAAGAGACCATCTTCAAATTTTCCCCCTGTGGGGCTGACAGAAAATAAATTGAGAAAATAAATTACAGGGAAAAAAACCATAAACATTGATGTCAGCGTCTAGACTCAACTTTTCACTGGTTTGAATTGATGTTTTGTCCATTAAAGGTTTAATCACAGTGGTTTTGTGAATAACTTCTGAGCGTTGAGCTCAGTTCTTTTGTGGATCAAAGAAGTCTTCCTATGGAGATCAGTTCACTCCAAAGTAAAAAATGATAGCTTTTGCAAACAGTTTGTAGTTTGGATGAAAGTCTTATCACAACCTGTTATGTTGCATACAGGTCACGAATTTTAACATCCCAGTTCCAGTTGCTCTGCTCTTTGCATTTCACATCTCATCAACTTGGAAAACTGACCGTTTATCACTTGGCCGGCGCATGCTCAACGTGATTTTACACAATTTTTGACAGCTCTCAAAGGCAGCAGGATTTACACAAACCCCTCTTGCCATATAGTCCTCTGACTGTCCAGGGGTTATGTCTTTACTTTTAAGCTGAAAGCCTTCGCAGTGTGAAGTGAGTGTGGAAGAAAAAGATGAATATCAACACAGATAAACTTGCCTCATGAAATAATCCTCAGTTAGTTCACTAGTTCATCTGCTCTTCATTTTTGGTGATACACAGCCTCACTGCTATTCTGCCACTGCAGAATAGTTATCTGTCTCCTTATACCTCTCAGTGTTTCTGTCAAGTAACTGAAGTTATTATCAGCCCTGGACTCTTTATTCCATTTACGTTCTACTTTTTTAAATCTGTGTTTTGTTTGTATTTAGATCTCAGATCTAAATCTCCTCTTTGATCTGCTTTCTGCATATTGTCCAATAAATTGTAATTGTATTGTTTCTTGTGTTGAGAACGTGGTGGAAATGTGTAATTAAAACTCCTATCGGCAAATATGTTGCTGTCATCTGCAGGCGGTGATGGTCGTTTTGAAGTTGACAGGAAGAGCGGCCAGGTACGGACTACAGGCCTCCCCCTGCAGCGGGACAGGGAGTACCTGCTGACAGTCGTGGCTGCTGACCGGCTGGGCAGCCGCAGTGCCCCTGCCGTTGTCTCTGTGGTTGCTGGAGCCAGGCCGCCACAGTTCTCAAACGCCTCCTTTACTATGGCTATACCTGAAAACACCCCTGAAGGACAGCCGTGAGTTCACACATACACACAGGAAACATTTTTTTAATCCAAATTTCTTCACTAGAAATCCACTTGAAGTGGTTTATACACATGAAAGACTCACACAACTGTGCACACACACATTTCTCTCAGACCATCTTTCTACCACAGACGTGATTGATATCTACTCAGATGAGCATTAATTTTACATTGCCTATGTGTTTGAAAAGATGAATTCATCATACATATTTGATGGGCACGCATAATATTTCTTTTCTCCCTTTGTGAGCACATCTTTGTGTTTCACAGACCGCTGCAATTGATTTCAGGAGTATAAGCACGACACATTATATGCATCGGATGAGTAACAGCACCGCCCTCATGTATTGCTCTGCACACACACACATAAACACACTTGCATTATGTTTAATTGTGAAAGTTGAGTAACGGATGCAGTGATGGATAATATATAATAATATTAATAATATAACATACATAATACATGGTCTCTGCACTCGTCTTGAAGTGAAATCACCGTGTATCAGTGTGTCATACGCATGTCTTTCTCACATTATACTGCACTGTGTGTATTATACACGCACACTGAGTCTGAGTTAAGTGGTACAGTTAGGACTGGTGTCCTTGAATTGGTCTCATTACCCATTACACCCCCTCCAGCTTCTTTAGTGTTACTGACACATTTGGCAAACCAGTAGAGTGGATATTCCAGTCTGTTGTTTACGCTGATTTCATCATGGAAATTGTGTACAGCTCCGTGATGAATAACAGACATCGACTCAGCTCAGGATTTCATGGACAACTGCCCCCACTTTAACCCCCTACCGTATTTAGTGCTACTCTAATGGACACTGTACAGAAATGTACTTGACTTTATTGTATTGTACATACCTCACCCTGCCCCTGTTCCTCCAGCCATGTTGCTGTATACAAATCTACTCTTCTCAGAACTGACCTGCTTTACTGCTCTTTTTCCTCTTTTTCCTCTACAGACACGTCCACTACAATTCTATTCTAAATCTATACTACTGACATGCATTTATCACATACTGGAATACACTTTGTAATTCCTGTATCAGATAAATCTCTGTCCTTGCTTACTTCTGAAGCGTCTGAAAATGCATATCAGAAGACCATTTGTGTACACTTGGTTTGAGCAAGCCATATTATATATCCATGTTGCATTTACCTGTGGTAGTTTTATTTTATTTTTCATTTTTTCCTGAAAAAGGCGACATCTTGAGATGATTTAGTCTCTAAAGTCTCTTGTTTCTGCATGGTCAGAAGTGCAACTGTACAGCTTTTTAATTGCATCCAGCTTAGTAAATTAAAACTACATTTACGGGGCTTGAATACTCAGTTGTAAAACAATAACCAGACATTCTGCCATTTGATAACGCAGGACACATCTCATGATGATAACATTTGAGAATTATTATGTACACAAATGAAAAAATATCCTTATTATTGCCATTTAGAACGACATTAGATATTTGCCCCTTTGACCTACAGGCTCCTCACTTAAGGTTATGGATAATTCCCCATAGTGCGAAAAACCAATACACACAATTCTTCTCAACACCTCTCTAACATAAACATTTTGGAAGACATCTATTTAACCATGCACAAATATACTTTGCACTCATCTGCCCCAGCCCTGCTACTGCACATTCAATCAATATCGACCTTTGTCTCCGTGTCTCTCCAGCTTCCTGGTTACACCTGCTGTGTCCTTCCAGAAGAAACCGATCAGCTACAGCCTCCTCATTAATCCCAGCAGCCTCTTCTCCATCTCAGCAGAGACGGGTGAGATCAGTCTGACCCGCCCTATCGACTACGAGAGTGACCAACATCGCTACTTGCTGCTGGTGCGAGCAAGCGAGGGCCTGGACAGCATGAGCAGTGCAGCAGAGGTTTGTGTGAGCATGATATGCATTTCAAGTCACAATTCCATGGTCAAATTAAGCGACTGGACAGCCCTCAAAGCTCGACCATATTTGACATTACAAGGTTGACTGGTTGTCTTACACAGTCTGCGCGGTGTACAAACAATATCTGACAAGTCTTCAACTTAACACGTCTTCTACCAATGGACTGATGCTATTTGACTGATTTCTCCTGCAGCTCAGATGATTATAATCCGCTGCATTTGCAGCTATTGTTACTTTTTGGGACCGAATTGTGGACCCAGAAGAGTAGGAGGTAGTTGGGAGAAAGCTGTTGAATTGGCCTGATTACGATACGTCCTTCAGACAACAAAAAAAAAAACACTGGGACGTAAAATCCCAGACTACTCTGTAACATCCTTGAGCTGAACATGCATTTAAGTTGCTGAATAACTGTTGGGTTTAATTGTATTGATTTACAGTTGCTGTGTGGCTGGTAATAGTTGTGAATGTTGCCGTTAAAATGATCGTTTCGTTTAAGGGCCTCCAGATTAGTCTCTTTTTTTGTTGGGTTGTTATGGGATACCCTCATCCTGAATTTATTGCCAAAGAGCATTACAATTCTCGACCCAAATGACAACTGCACATTTGCATTTTCAGTCTCAAAGCTTAAAAACTGGCGTCTTCAATTCTGAATAGACATTTCTGTGTGGACTGACTGCTGTGGGATTCCCAGTGACTTCCTCATTTTGTTAGGAAGTGAGGGAGAACAGCGGCTGACCGCTGCAGGCATTGATGCATCTGCTCTGCTTTCCATCATTACTCTGGCCTCGGGCTAAAACATGTCCTGCTGAACCGATCTGTCCTCAACTGCTCTGCTCTGGGCCTCTGTGGACTGCAGAGCACCAGCCTGTGTGGAGAGAGGGAGAGAAGGAAAAAGTAAGAGAATGAGAGGTTTGCCAGATTCAGAACTAACGGGAGAAGGTAGATTGAAAGGAAAGGGATTTGGCGGGGATATGGTACGTGCCCTTGTGTGCCCATACTCCTGCCCGATAGTGGCTGGCTTCCTCAGTCCTGTGCCTGCCCTCTGGAACCAGGGTAAGCTTTTTGAATTTTCAACTGCACTGAACAGCCAGCACCTTGTACACTACAGCCCCTGGCCCCCACACACCTCTCTGTCTGTGCAGCTTAACACCTTGATGATATGTGTGTGTGTGTCTGCATATGTGTGTGTGTGTGTGTGTGTGTGTTGTCTTGCATTACAAATGAGTGAAATTGTCTTCAAGGACAGTTTTTTGATGTGATGCTTTTACCACCGTCTCCAACGTGTTCGTCTGAATACGTTTAAACTGATCTTAGTAAAAGGATTTACTGGCCCAATACCGTGAGTGTGTAGTATTCAGTATCAGCAGTAGAAAAATGTGTTGTGAAGGATAATCTTGTTGACAGAGTAAACCTTTTACAGAGGCTCTCTGCTTTAAATCAGCTTTAATGTCCCAATACTTGCTTTTTGCTGCCTCCTGAACAGAATTACAGTATCAGTCATTGCATCACATTAGAACAATTGAGAGGATAATGGAGGCTTGAATGGCAACAACAACAAAGCTTAAGTGGTTTATTGATATAGTATATGGTTAAGGTAAGGAAGGATACACACTCAGCTCCAGATATTTGGTTTTTAAAATATTCACGCTATCTCCATCCCTATGATTGTCCTAAATATAATGAGCAAAGTTTATTTTCAACATTTCATCCAAGTCATAGTGCAGCGTCTCCTGTGATCCATGATAATACTTTAGTCAGGACTGTGCCGGTTAATTATAGGTTGCATGCACACATTTCAGCATTACTTTGATGTGATAGCAGGCATGATGCCAGTTTAAATATATTTTGGGCTGATGGTTTTAGTTTTAGATTCATACCAATAGATAGACAGAGATAATTCCATGGTGTTTATTCAGTCACAAAATCTATATAAACCATCAGGGACCATGTGTACAAACCATCCCTGCACGAGACCATACTCACGAGTGAGCATCTCTGCTCTACGTGCACAACTGTATTTCCACGAGCCCAGAGCTTAGACATGTACATCCCTACTTTCAACTGCTCAACCCCACCTGACTGTTGCTCGCTTGTCTAGTTGAATTTTGGGTATTTGGAGGTAGGTACAGTGGCTGATGCTCCCCTCCTTCGACCGGTCACTTTGAACACTCCAGTCCTCAGCCATATATCTGATCTCCTCCACTTCATGGATCATTTATAACACTGCCTATAAGTTGCATTTTTATGTTTATGCATTATTTCCTTGTGTTAAGTGCATTACAGAAGTGGTCGGTTCAATGTAAAACAATGCACAGCTTGCTGCCTTATGATACTACATGACTGACTGGTACACGGGGTCATTCTCTACACCAGGGGTCACCAACCTTTCTGAAACTGAGAGCTACTTCATGGGTACTGAGTCATACGAAGGGCTACCAGTTTAATACACTCTTCTGAAATAACAAATTTGCTCAGTTTGCCTTTAGTTATATATTATTATTAATGATAATTGATACTCATCTATGTGAAGACACTGATCACGTGAATGATTTCTCACAATAATTATCAACAATGACTTAACAAGGTGTGAAACAGATGATATCAGTATTCAACACTTTATTTCTATTAATCTCAGCAAGTGTTTCAATTTTCAGACGATCACTTCGACAACATTTCATCAGAAAAATATCCCATTTTCTCTAGCCACTGACCAACCCTTTTAACAAATCATAGTCAATAGTCAACTTCAATATTAGAATACAAATTTGATATTATAGAAAATAAATAATTAAATTTAATTACAAACGCATATCAAATTTAAGACGCAGCTCACTGGTGAGTTGTGTTATTTTTAGAACAGGCCTGCGGGCGACTCATGTGGTCCTTGGGGGCTACCTGGTGCCCACCATGTTGGTGACCCCTGTTATCCACTATCTTTAACCAGGAAAATACTCTGGCTGGCAAGCGACTATTGGCTAGTGTTGAGCAGTTGTGAAAACGTGGGAAAGGGCAAGTTCATGGTTGTCTCACCCCAGTGCTCGCACACGGAGCATAAATGCAAGCTGGTGAGTATATGCCTTTCTGCTTGCTGATACTGTTTTGTGTGCTTGCAGAATACAAATGCTCCCTAGCTAGTATGGTTTTTACACTTTGGAATTTTGAGAGTAAATTGACGTCATTTTAATCAAAGCCAATAGCTAAGTCTGAATTTAAAATTGGATTATATATTAGTTTTCTTTCTTGGAAACATAGTTGTATCATCGAATGCCAGCATGGAACAGCAACTTTTGTGTGTGTGTGTGTGTGTGTGTGCATCAAAGCTAGGTAAAACACTGCTGACTATAGATGTGTTGGTGAGTATAATTGATGGTTTTTCTTTTACCCAGAGACACTGACTGACGGGCTAGAGAGAACATGGAGGCTTACTATAGATGATTGTCGATGGGAAATGTATGAGGCAGCAGAGTAACACACTCACCACCTATCCCTTTGAGTGTTATATGTAAGTTGACGTTCAATACAAGAAAACTGCTCATGCATATAACTCCGAGACTAGACTCCCTTAAATCAATAAATATTTTAGAAAACACACTTCCTCTGGAAAAAAGAAGCAGTTGTGCTGTCAGTCACTTATGGAGAGTCTGCTTGTGATGCCTCAGTATCTCCCAACAGAGCCGAGAGGAGAACATGCAGCAATCAGCATCCTCCATTGGTGCATAGGATCTTTGCTGACTGTGGTGGCTTTTACTTTTTTCAAATGCACATAGGTGAATTCCTACTAAACAATCTATCTTTTGAATGCTGACAATGTGCAAAATGAGGATGTTTGGGCTCCAGTCATCTGGATTTGATGACCAAAAGTCAAACTTTAAATTATTCTCTTTTTAAACTCTTCTGTGAACATTATTTCACAGCTTTTAGTTCCACACCAACTCCACTCTCCTTGCAGAGCCCTCTTCTTTCCCATTTAGTTTCTAGAGATCACATGTCCAATACCTGTGCTGCACGCAGTGGATGTGATCATGACAGCTCTTAAAGTTTGTGCCTTTTATATGGCCTAATTTGTAAAATGAGCAAAGTCTGGAGACTGCAATGCTGCTGGATGAACTGTGATACTGAATCTATCCTGTAAACACTTATTTCATTGAAGCTATCTCTTTGGTACTTAGAGGCTAAGAAGATTTACTTTCCCAGATGAAGGTGTGACTTTGATTATCTGCTTAAAGTGTGAGGGATCCTGGTTCCAAAGACTACAGCCTGTGCTCCTCTCAGCCTGAACAAAATCTCATTAGACAATTTCTATTAAGGAGCTTTGGCCACTATTCTTACCTACACAGAGTAGCTTATGTTTTTGTCCGCATTTGTTTGATAGTTGGCAGTGTTACACAAAAACTACTGAGCCAATTTCCATCAAACTTTGTGGATGGGTGTGACATGGCCAGAGGAATAAACCATAATGTTTTGGAAGCGACCTGAATAAATTCAAGAATTATATATTTTACTTGATAAGCACCATTTTCCACAGAATTAATTCAAAAAAATTACAGTAGTAGGAATGTATGTGCACACGCACGGAGGTCTCTCTCACGCATAACACAGCCTGAAGTCCACAGACTAAATGCATTGCATAACACAGGCAGGTATGTGCACAACTGCAGCTTAAATTATGAGGTCTGATTGTCTGCATGGACAGTAAAAGCTTTTATGGATGAAAGTGTGATAGTGCTATTAAGCATGCCGCAAATAGCACTGCAATTAGTGCTGCAAATATAAGTTATTATGAGAAGTGCAAAAATGTTTTGGGTTTATTCTGAAACTGTTGCTGTCATAGTCTAGATAATGAATGGGAAACACTGCTTCAGCATGGCAAGATAGGGCATTAGCCTTGGTGAAGGTATGTGCTCTCAGCTTTTACTGTAAATAAAAGCGGTGGTGGCTGGGGCGCAGAAATCTGCGTCCTAAAGGAAAATCTGCATCAACCAATTAAAAAGCAGCCTCAGGTCCCATGGTTGTCAAAAGCAACAGGACCCACATTTACATCCACTTGGTCGGCGCCCCACATCCGGAGGTATTATGCATTAAGACAGATATTAACCAAATACAATTTGAAAACAACTTATTTTGAATGCCCCAAGGTTCTTACAGACAACCAGGAGCATTGCATGAGTAAAACATTATTAACCAGCCACCACTGCTTACAAGAATTATAACAGAATGCTTCAGGGATGAGGGGCATCACACAATGTCCAGTACGTCTTGCTGTGAAAAGGCTATTTGCATATATGGACACTGGCTCTGTCCCCTGCCAGGGTCATTAGAGTAAGAATTATCTCTTTGATCAATCAAATACAACAAAGGAAAACCTGTAACCATACCAACATGTACTTGTCCTTATGCCTTATGGTTGAATGGATGATGATTGATGATGTGCTGAAATGTTGACTGACAGCTCCACTGCTCAGGAAGAGTTTGCTCTCCTCGTCTGAACAGTTTCTATCGACATAGTCAGACAGCACCTCGTGATTTAAGGTGTACTATTTTATCCCCTCCCTCTCTGTTTAAAGTTTACCATAGAATTTGTTTTCCCATAAAGACTCGAGGGGTAATGTCAGTTCTGCTATCCTGCTGTTTTTTAATTTTTGCTTTTGATTTGATTCTGCTCTTCAGAAATCTGTCTGTCTCCCAGAATAGCGAACAGAGGTGTATTTGTATGAACTGGAGCCACCGAGCATGACTTTAATTTGCAGGTAGTTTCCAAGTTTCTCCCTCCAGGAGTGATAACTCATTGGCACCATTAGTTACCTAACCAGCCTCAGACCTGGCAGGAACCGTCCCATGTGTGTCTGTGTGTGTGCATGTGTATGCATGTCTGAGTGCTTAAGCTCATCTTGCTTTATTACGCCTGACTTCCCCTCTTTTCTCATTCAATCTTGCTTTTCCTCAGCCTTGTACACACACAAACAGTAAGTTCATATTGCTTTCTGTACCTTCACCATTTCCTGTCATATTGGCCCACTTGCTCTGGCATGACAAGACCAATACACACAAATCCCACAAACACACACACTCACACACACACACGCACAAAGCCAAACTAAGATTGGCAGCCATTGGCAAACACACTTACATCACCTCAGGGAGTTGCCATGGTCAGATTTTGTTTTGTTTTCCGTTGCCTCGAAGCTGATCTTTGCTGAAGGATTAACTGATATTACAGAATTTCATTTTACCTACTGGGACTTAATACCAGTGGTATTTGCACTAACTGTGTGTGTGTGTGTGTGTGTGTTGATTGGAGAGTGGTTTAGTATTAATGTGTAAACTGCTGTTTTTTTAGTGGAAAAAGAGATGTGGGGTTGGGGTCAGATAAGCTGCCAGCCTATGTCTGTATTTATTCCTCCTGAATACTGCAATCCGGCAGTCAACATCTGGTACAAGATGCTGTGCTTTCCTTCATGTCCCTAATGAACTCAACAGCATTACAGTGTCTCACGCACGCATACACCCACCTCTATGCTCACACCATACAAATCCATCTTTGCACAGTGATCCACTCTCATTTGTTGGCTCAGGGCTTCTGAAAAAAACTGCACAAGATTGCATTCTCTGCTGACCTACTGAAGGGACCACAGTGCCAGCTCTGCAGCAGTTTGCTCACTGAGGAGGGGGTAAATAAATCAGAGGGATCAGGGCGAGGGCCCGCCTTCTGAGGAGGCTGGGATGAGGCCTCCTTTTTGGTGAGGAATGGGGTTAATTTGGGTTACTCCCAGATGAAAACAACTCTGGACCCAAAGAAAACCAACGATGCCTGAAGTAGTTATCCCACATTTACATTTTCTACATTAACAAATCTATATATTTTTTTTACTTTTAATCTCCAGCTTTTCTACTTGTGATTGCCTGGAAACATCACTACTTTACATTACTACATAGTAATGTTTCGTTAAAATCCTCCACAGGTTCATATAAATTCACATTTTATCCAAAGTTAAGTTTTGTAGAATGACAGGTGAAATATCCACACCACATTGATTACATTTTTTTTCTACCTGTAATTTCCCCACTAACTTCCTGTATGTCTCTCTATCTCTTCCTCTATTCTCCCTCAGGTACGAGTTGTGATTGTCGATGAAAACGACTGTGTTCCAGAGTTCCTCCAGTCCATTTACAGCAAGGATGG
This sequence comes from Paralichthys olivaceus, assembly GCF_024713975.1. Classification (NCBI taxonomy): domain Eukaryota; kingdom Metazoa; phylum Chordata; class Actinopteri; order Pleuronectiformes; family Paralichthyidae; genus Paralichthys; species Paralichthys olivaceus. The sequence continues at coordinate 5,107,698 of NC_091093.1, read as the reverse complement.
CGTACCAGAGACAGTGACGACAGCGACCTCCCTGCTGCAAGGTTGGACATCCACACAAATCCCAAAAGACTTGTTTTGTGTTCCATCCACAACTCCACAATGTAGTTTGTCACACTGAATGCACTTTTTATTTTTCAGACAACGAACTTTTGCCCTTGTTATACAAACTTTACCTGCAAGAGGAATCGGAGAAACTGTGCTGTTCTTACTAGCTTTTGTTTCAATGATCAATAAACTGAAGGACACAGTTTTTATGTTGTTATACAATTTAACTTCATTCTTATAAAATCTCATGCAATGCTGAAACTCTTACTGTGTTCTCAATGATACCTGATACTCAAAGAAACAGGATCCACATTGTTGACATGATGTTACTGAGGTTTTAATGCTGCAGTGGTGCACTTTTCTCCACTGTGTTCCTCAAATAGGTCTCATTTAGTTTATAGCTATATAAGATGGTTTTAGAATTCAAGACAGGACATCTTTTTATATGTATACATAATTAAACCAGGTCATGCTCAGTGGGTCAATGTAATGTCAGTAATATGTACATGACTGAGAAACTCTGCTGAGACCTGGGATTTGAATCTCAGGTGATCAAAGCACACGCTGACAGCTCTTAAGGGAGGGTGTGAATGCAGTTAGGAAACATTGAGGTCACAGTTAAGACTCAGACCATGAGATTGTCTGGGATGCATGTGGCCACAGCCTTTTCGTCTGTGTGAACGCACATTTGTTCTGGGCCCCGTTATTTTATCATATAGTTGCAGCACATTGATTCGCTCAGCCCCTCCATGCCCCACCAGGGGCTGTATGTGAGAACGCAAATGTCTGAGTTAGTTGCTGTGGACTTTCTCCTGACTTTTTACCGGCAGCCTCCCAAAATAAAAAATGTAATCTCCTGTGAGAATACAGCAGATTATCCGGAGTATTCAGTGAGAGGGCGTGCGAAGATAATTCTAACATGCAACAGACGTAGAACTGTAAAAACAGAAAGAATAGAAATATCTCAAAAGAGAGCCACATAGAAGCCACAGACAAACATGTCAACTTGGAAAGACAAGATTGTCAAGACAGTGTTGATGTGCTGTAAACAGAAAGACAGCGGAGTTTATACTTTACGTCCTGTCTCCTGCACGCTGCGCCACCCCTCGCCTGAACGCTGCAGAAATGTTTCTGTAGTTTTGAATGTGCGCTGCGTTCTTCATATGTGAAAGGCGGACACTCGATGGAGCGTTCTCCAGAGTCCATGTGTGAAAAGACTCACTGTCGCTCTCTCCTTTCTCACATACACGACATGAATGATGCTCGTGTTTATTAGCGGGAGACATGTTCTAATCTCAGGTGTGAGCTGATGTACTTAGAGTGGTCCACTTTTGATTGGATCACCGAAGACACCAGCTGATGCCAAGTGTGATCAGAGCCAGGAGTGGCTGAGCTGCAACACTCCGAGGTTTTGATTGGTCAGGAAACTAAGCAGGCCCTTGTCAGCACTGGAAGTCAGGAATTAAGCACTTCTATCAGTGCATCTGCATTAGACTCTCCTTTCCTGTAAAAAACAAACTTCCTCACAAGGAAGGCTTAAGTTTCATTAAGCCTCAGAGGAAAAGGAACTGGTAGCTGTTGTGGGCACGATTCACTGCCAAAAAAACTGATGGCAAATCATCCCACTCTTTTCTGTCCCTCTACACTCTGCATTACTTCTCAGCTATAGCCCCACTCTCCACTTAAGATGCATTACTTCTCAGCTATAGCCCCACTCTCCATTTAAGATACATGTAATATCTTAAAAAGTGCAATAATCGCTCCAAATTGCACGCCTTGTAAAATAATATGACCACTTAAAAAGCAGCTCAGGATCCATCACATTTTTAAGTCAGTCATGCTCCACAACTGCTTTACTTACTTTAGGCTAAAAATGGAAACACCAATAGCACTGCGAATGAGTATTGACAAAATGCAGGGATATAAAACACATCACATGCTGGATGTAAATTATTGATGACTGCAGTCATGACATCATCAGTGCTCATTAGCTCAGGCTGCAGGCAGAAACTTTTGGGTTGGATTGGTCTTTTTTTTTTTTTTTTTGAGCCATGTACTGTTGTGATCATCACAGTCTCCCTCACCACTATCATTAACAGCATTAGTCAAATGTTTTGTTTTAGGAAACATTTCATGCAGATAGATAAAATTGCATGGTGTCAGACTAAATAACTGAATGGCTACGGCTTGTAACATCAACTAGTATCCTGAGAAAATAGTCACATTATGTTTACAGCATTTTAATAATAATGCAGGTTGACAGAACCCTAAGAAACTTATGATAAATTAGTCGATAAGGTTGTGACAATTAAAAGAAAGCTCTGTAACACATTTGTTCAGCATTTCAATTAGTTCCTAAAACACAGAGGTAGCATCAATTTGTACTGCCAGTTCCCAGGGCTGTAATAAACTGGCACGAAACGCTTGTGTGATTGATGACTCATGTTATGTGTTCTGTTACAGTAGCCATGTCACATTAGCCTGCTCTACTGTACTTTAGTACCGTACAATACCACATATAGATTAAAAGAAAAATAAATAAAACAGATTAAACTGAAGCAATTAGCAGAGAGCCTGATGCACCAGGCTCAAGAGAAGCACAGAGAAACGCTACAGTGCACAACATGATGAAGACTACATCAGTGGTGCAAATCCATTCAGGACAAGCACACAAGACAATGTTTTCAGCACAATGTTGGAGCAGCTCAACCTCACAAAGCAAATAGATCACCAGTGGAGCTACAGCAGTTCTTTGCAGTAACTTGGTTTATCTGATACAATGCAGCATAGAATATATATAAAACATAAAACATTACGGGGTGTGTGTGCATTTGGGGCCAAATTGGCTTTGGTAGAAGGTCACATGATTGAGCTTAGAGCTGTTAGAGTTCACATTGCTTTTTAAATTCTTGTGGACTTAGATCTAATTAGAAATGGGAATTTATTATTGTTTGTCTTTCATACAATCCACAGGGGCAGAATCCCCTTTTTCATGTGTTCACGTGTCAGTTACAGTTTGTGTGTCATATACAAATTCTCCAATCTTGAATTACATTGGTTATTTATACCACATATTACCTTTAATAATCAACTGTATCAGCTCCACAGGCAAATGTGTGTGCAAAAACATCTACCAACAAACAACACTGGTTCAACTTAAAGATCAGTATTTACCTTGAAAATATGTTGTCATGCTGTGAACTGCTGAGAGCACTACTGTGCTGACTGCATGTGGTTATTTCTAACATTAGCGTGATTGGAATTCCTGCTTCTGTAGCGAATCTGCTCCACTTTCATCTGCAACTGATTCACATGTTTGTGGGCTCTTTGTGGTTGTACACAGTGGAGCATGCGGCATCAAAACCTTTAACAAGAAATCAACATGGTATAAAGCGCACAACAATAGTGCTCATATGGTGATGTAAATCAGGGACAGTATGATTTTCTTCATCTCAGTTTAGCATGTTAGCATTAAAAAAAACCAAACATTTATTGTCGTAATTAGCATTCTATGGGGACCATGATTAATGGATTGCCATTAACGTTTGCATAGATATTCACGGCCACCATAGAATGCTAATTACAAGTTGTTGGTAAGATATTTCAATCTGTCTCTCTCCCTTTCTCTCTTTTAAAGGATCAATAAAAATGCTAGTGAATCCTAGTTAGTGAGGAATTGACTGAGGGAGTGAGGTGTGTGATGTAGGAGGAACAGCAGATGCTCAGCATGCTGCCATCAACAGGTGCACCAAGGAAGGCGAGACATTTTGCCCTCCTGTGCTGCTGCTGCTGTTGTGTGTGTGTGTGTGTGTGTGTGTGTGTGTGTGTGTGTGTGTGTGTGTGTGTGTGTGTGTGTGTGTAGCATGAGTAAGGACAGGCCTTTGGATACTTTTGTAAAAGGGTTCCAAATATTAAGAATTGAAACTCTCTCAGTTTCTGATATTTCTGTCAATGTTTCCTTTGTGTCTCCTTTTTGAGTTTCCACATTTTAATTTTGAACACAGGTAATTCATTTTTGAAGGACCTTTGTGTCGAATTTAGGAGGATCTGTCAGGAGACATGGAATAAAGTATTTATTTATAATTATGTTTGAAGTGAAATGAGGAATCATTGTGTGTTCATTAGCTCAGAATAGACTCTTCAGATATGGAGCAGGTCCTCTTCCACAGATTTCAACCTGATGCACTTTCAATGTCTTGGCAGGGCATTCAGGGTGCGTTTAAACCTGCAACCTCACTGCTATAGACGCCACTAAATCCAAAACACTGGTCCAGCAAATAATTATTAAAAGAACTCAATATTGCAATATTTTCTTCCAATTTAACACCATAAATCTATCGAAAATGCTTTGACATATTTTATTTTATAATAAATTGATTCCACCAGATGCCAATCTAAGTGCAGCTAAAACTTATCAGTCAAATCTCTTGAAATTAATATTGTTTTTCCCCCTCACTTCATCTAACAGGTTAAAAGACACACTACTACATCAAATGAGTAGAGAGAAAAAGGCCTCCAGCATTGCTAAATATCATAATCCGCTCCATCTTGAGAGTGGACAAATGTGTACTTTGCCAAGTTGGAAAAGAAACTCCAGAGTACCAAGCAAGCCAATTATCTAACTTTCCATAGAGATCTGAGGCCCCTGCAGTTTACATCTTCAGTACAAAATCATTATATGCTAGACAGACATGGAAGCTGCAGCCTGGACTGCACCATGTAGCGATGCCAGCACAACAATGCTGATTTAAGATTACAGAGGGACCCACTGATAAATAGATATATAGATACTCAAACGGTACTCTGAAGAGTACAAATGTGTACTTAGTAAATTAAATATTGACTCAAATGTGACATGTATTTGACCACTGTGCACAGGCACTAGTTCTCCACTTCATTTCCTACCCATCTACATTGGATGAGAGCTTGTTCATCACTTTGCAGCAAAAAACAGCAGCATTTCAGAAAGAGGACAGTTGTAACCAAGGCTGCAGGGCTGGGAAAATGTAATATCACATATACAGAAGCTATACACTAATGTAAATATCAATGTAATGTTTCGGCTTACAATGTAAACTGAAAGCATTCAAACTCCCGCTGCAATCTCACTTTACTCCTATCATCTAATATCATTTCTTTTCTGTCGCTGTGAGATAGGGAACTATTTATATCCAGTGTGCAGCATTGCAACTTTAGCAATGGAGGTAAACTGCACCCAGCATGCCCATGCTCTCCAGCCAGGCAATTATTTTATAGTTTAAACCAAAACGTTTGAACCTGAAGACACAGTGTTGAGTCCAGCTGTCTGACTCTGGTGCTGCTCACATAATAATAATCTCAAATAATGTGAAATTCTAATAATTCTGACAAAGAAGTAACTATTTCTTTGACAGTTTATTCTGACTGTCCCTTGTATCATCAGCTCTACATGGATCCTCATTGCCAGAAACAAGTCACATTGAAAACATCCATGTTTTGATTTGTTCGTGCTGCAACACGTAGTAACGGCACAATCTTCTCTGTGTCACTTCACCTTTGTGATTTAGGGTATAAAGAAGTCATATTTTACTTTTACATTTTGCACCTTCATGGGGGGAGAAAAGGATCTTTAGTTCAATTCAGAATGATAGAAGACTAAAGGCCACTATCTAAAAACTTTTCAGTTAAAAACACAGCACTCCCCATCAATCTTCTGTATATTGTGAGCAAAATAGGTGAATAAACTAATTGAAACAGTCGATACGTTATAGTTATAAAACTTTTTTTATTGAGCTGGGATATTTTTGAAGCATGTTTCTTTCCCTACGGTTTTGCAGCAGTAAAGGAACTGAAATAAACAGTGACATGTTTATATGTTTATGTGGGAGTGCATGCATTTATTCATTTCTATGCAGGTCTTGTGAGAGTTTGTTTTTGTGTGTATTGGCACATGAGCCAAATGCAATGTAAGGTGAATTGGGAGTTTGATGGTGAAATGTTCTTGTTAGTGGGAAATATGCTTATTCAAATCCCTGGTGGTCTTTTCAGTTTTAGCAAGGCAATCAATTTGTGGCCGAGCAAGTCCTGGCTCCATGGATTCTCAGTGTGTGATGTAGACAGAAATGGTGCAGAATGACAGTCCTTTCTATTCATGTGCTGCAAATAACACTTACCCTTTCCTGAGCATTTGAATCTGTGGGAACGTCACTTTCTTGTCAATCTTCATCTCTGTCAGAGCGTGAGAAGTGAATAGTTATGTTGTGCGAATAAAAAACAAAACAAAACAGAACTTGACTTTACTTTAATAAAAGAGCCTCTTGTATTTCTATTTGATTCAGCCTCTATATTCTCTTTCTCTGTGGCTTACATCAGTGGACGTTTTTTTTTTTTATTGCCATAAACAATGAGGCTTTGACAAGTAATGCCTCATGTCATTTCATTTTTCTGAAGAAACCCAAGTGGGAATGAAAGGAAAGAAAGGGAAATAACAGTTATAGCAATTTTGTACTTCTGACAACACAGCTCATGCGTTTACCCTTGTCCAAGTACAAGTAGTGCCTCCATTCATGTGTTCATGGCAGTTTCCTGCTGTGCAGCTAAGGTAGTGATGGTATATTATGGGGGTAGAGAGCAGTGGAAACAAAGCTTTAGTTGAAGTGTTTTGGGACCACGCTGTGGGAAAAGGGCTTTAGATAGTTCACTGTCTCATAAATCAGCCATTGTATTGGACTATACTTCATGAGTAAAAAAGAAAGGTTGAGATCTATGAGGCTCTGGGTGGATGTCTGAGTTTAATACTTCTAACTTCTGTCTTTCTTTTCTCCAACTATATGTTCTCCTCTTTAGTGTCAGCAAACGACTGTGACTCAGAAGAGAATGCAGAATTGACCTATTACACCCTGAGTCAGGACTTCACCATTTCCCCTCACGGGACCATCTTCCCTGTGGGGCCTCTGGACTACGAGAGGCCCAACCATCTGTACGAGTTTGTTGTGATGGCAATAGACAAGGGCGAGGTCCCTCGGACTGGTACAACTACAGTGCGCATCCGAATGGCTAATGTCAACGATGAGGCGCCTGAGTTCTCCCAACAAGTGTAAGTAAGAGCTGGGCTTGTCTGAGTCTTACGCAGTTGTTCATTGTGCAAGAGACAAAACAATGGAACGTGGTTTCGATGGTATACGATGACACTGAGTTTGTTTTTGGTATTTAAGCATTTAAACCCTCCTTACCCTGTGTCTGATTCCTCCCTGCTGGTGAGGGTGAGCCACTTAGAAGCAGATGGTCATTCTGGTGACAGCAACATGTTATACAAAAGAACTCAAGCTGTTAGAGTGTCACCCTTGATTCTTTATCCGTTCTGGAAAGCATCGTCGCGGACAAACAATCTGGGCCTGCCTCTCAAGGGTAAGATCTTCTGAGTGCCAGGATGATCTTACTAGGTTAGTCTTCACACATTCCCGTTGAACATATATCACTGACACAGTCCAAGCTGTTTGGATGGTTGCAGAGATAAGCCAACAGATGTTTTGATGACCAAGTCATTATTTATCAAGGAAAAATGCATTCGAAAGTTTAACAAATAATTTATAAGGTGTTCTGTTCTGTTTTATATAAATGCATATTGAATGTATTGTTTGAAGTGTTTGTCATACAGAACAGAATAATTGATACTGGAAATGATCATTAGATGCGTGCCTCCTTCTATTTTAGCATCTGATGAAATGCTTCGGTTCAGGGTGAAGTGTTGCCTAAAACATTTTGACATCATCAAACCTAAATACCACGGGATAACAGCTCGAATTCAGAATTTAGATTTGATGGTTTTGTGTGGGTTTGAAAAGAAAGCAATTAATAAATGAATGAAGCGTCATGCACAACTCTTTTATAAGTAAAACGTACAGTACAAAGTACATGAAGCACATCAAATTCAGACAACCAAAGCTTTTTTACTAAGAGCCCCAAGAGAGAGAGACAGACAGAGACAGAGAGAGAAAGCTTGACTGTCCTGCCTTGTCAGGTCAGTTCCTCACAGCTGCTTCCCTATCCAACTTCGCAGCTGCCGTTACCCACAATTCCAGCACACCCCTGCCCCCATCCCCCTGCAGTGCCGCTGTGGCGCCTGCATCTTTTAATTGGTTGATTTTCTGGCAGAGAGCTGGAAAGATTGGTGAGGCAGGGTCAATCAGCCATGCCCACCAGCACCCTCAGGAGGCCCTGAGCTCGCACTCAGTGTGTGTCTGTGTGTGTGTGTTCAGTAATTAGGAAGGTCCCAGCAAAGTAGGGCGTTGGTATGGACAGAGTGATGTAGTCATACAGTGCATTCATGCATCACGCATTCGATATGCATGTGTTTACGTTGTTTATGTTGTTAACAGAGGGAGTGGATTCATGTTTACGTGTTTGTGCGTGTGCATGCCTGCGTGGGTTGGTGCGTGTGTTCGGTTTTATTGATTTACTGTCAGCGACAGCCGCATAATCAGTCACTTTTTTTCCTTCTGTAACCCTCAACCCTCTGCTGCAGCTGAAACAAAACCAGGAGTGGACAATCTATGATGTATCACTCAAACACACGTACATGCTCTGCAGAGCTTCACATACACACTTGCACAAATGCATTGAAATGCTCTCAGAGACACACACACGTGAGGGCTATAATTAGCAAACACATATGTGATGTCTTTGAGGAAACAAATACAATGGGAAGAGCTTGGAACGTACAAATTTGAATTCATTACCATCCCTATAGATTCACTGTGTTTGTGTGTGTGTCTGCTTGCGAGACTGTGGGCATGTGTGTTGAGTCAATGCATGTGATGGACAAAGAGGAAAAAAAGGAGAGAGGTCATTAAATATATCAGCATCCAGGCAGGAAATCTGGCCTATTTGCATCGATTCTTGGAGTTGGAAGCATGGGATAATGAGCATCCATGTGTATGTGTGTGTTTGTGTGTGTGTGTGTCCGTGTGTTTCTAGTGTTCACAGTATCCAAAAATTATCCTGAACACTGAACAGTGTTATTTTTGATTTAGTCAAGTTGCTACTTTCTTTTGAGGGAAAGAAAGAAAGAACTACTTGTTTTTCTTGGTTTTACATTCACTAACTCTCAGATCTGCGTGGCTCTCTTTTCCTGTGAGTGACTGAATGGTTATTTTTCATACATGTGCTGTCAGGAGCCTATTACTGTACCTGCTATTGCCTTTCTGCTGCCCTGGAAACCACTGCTTTCTGCACCTTTCTCACCTGTGTGTCTTCTCATCTCATATGCACTGTGTATACACATTATATGGCAGCTTAACACAACACTGCAGCTAAAGCCTTCTGCACACCAGAGGACGATCGGTCCAATTTCAGGGTTCCAACAATCGCGGGATCGTGTTTAGATTATCCGGCCAAATGATCCAGTAAAGTGAGGGGTTTACAGGTATAATATTACCGTCACCTTCTGTGTCAGAGTCTCCCCAATCTTAAATCCTAAATCCTTAATATCAAACATGTTTTATACCCATTGTTGTCTTTTCTCTGCATTTTCACAAATAAAACATTGGTTACATCTGTCTCTTTTTCTGTGGTCTCCCTCAATTTAAAATATAATTTAAGATCTGAAAATCTAGTTTGCAGGAGACATAAGTGCAGATACATTCACTCTTTTAACTGTTCCTTACTGCCTATGTGGTGGAAAGGTAAATAGAAACTGAGTAAATTGATTGACTGAAATTTGTATCCCAAAATAGTGTAGGCTTCCTGATGCCACCTGTCTCACCCCTACAAAGAAATGGTTTAGTCTTTGCTGCACACAATTGAAGTGAGTGACTGACTGCTGGAGAAGTGGTGTTCAATATTTCAGGAAAGCAAAAGTCAGGGAAGAGAAAAAGGAAAGAGAAAGAAAGCAAACGGAGGGCAGACACTGTGGACGGATTTCTTTCCACAGAAAGGTGAGTCCAACCATCAGTTACACAGTTTTTTTTCACCTGGACGCACAGCAGCTGCATCTGTGTGTTGCAGATGTTCGTGTAGCCAAGGGTTTAAATTGCCTTTACTGAGAGCTCATAGTGAAATAAGAACTGAACAATGTGGACTTGAACCAGGACGACATGTTGGTATATTTTTCTCTAGTCAAGTCTTGCTCAAAAACAACCACCGTTGGTGACCCTTCACAATAAAAGTCCCATACAGATACAATGCTTATGATGACAGGAAACACAAATTCAGTCACCAACCTTTCACAATAAGGCAACTAAATAAAATAGCTTACATTCACACTGGCTGATGATCTACAGGTTCTACAGCTCAGCTGTGTTCATACAGAAGGTTTATCTTGAAAATGGCCATAAATATGAGAGAGAGAGAAAATACCAGTACTATATATAATGAAGCATTTTCCATCATATGTCAGTTTGTTTCATTATTGGCAAGATGTAACAAAATGAGAGATTACACCACATTCAATAATACTTTAGGTTGATTGGACGAAAGCTGTATTTTGTGTTATTATTTAGGAAATACTTGAATAAATGTTAAAGGTCCAGTGTGTAAGATTTAGGTGAAAGGGAACTATTGGCAGAAATTTAATGTAGAATAATCCTCATGATGTTTTCACTAGTTCATTTCATCTAAATTGTATGAATTGTAATTTTCTTTACCCCAGAAAAGGCCCTTTATATTTAAATACTTTATATTTACACTGAGGGGACCCTCTCTACGGAGGCCGCCATGTTTTACATTAGTCCAGACTGGACAAACTAAACACCTTCTGAGTTTTTATGACAACTGAAGCTACCACAGTTTCTCTTTCATGTTTGGAAGAAGAGGGTGAGGTGAGGGGTGTTCAGCTGCAACATGTAATTTCAACACTAGATATCACAGACCTCTTTTAACTATAGTAACTGTAGGCAAAAGTGTGGAAAGGAGGATTGAAATACAGCAAGATTTCATATTGTGCAGAATTAAGCATATCAGATCATTATAACTTACACTAAATCTGACATGTAATGTTCATTAGTGACTACCCTAACAAATACCACAGATTCATTTGTATAGTTTACTCTGAATTTTTACACGACACTTTTTAAATATGCACGAGTAACATCGTGAATCGAGAAAAGAAGGGCGCCCACAGAGACTGTATAGGGCCCAAAATCTTGTGCTATGCCCCTGAAGCTTGATAGGACTTCACTCTTATGATTTGAAAGTCACTGTCTGGGGTAGAGGTTTAGCTGTCAGTGTTTCAGTTCTTATATTTTTGTATTGTAGATCGTCAGGGAAAGATCAAGGCCAAGCCTTGTTTTTCCTCTACATGTAACGACTTATGACTAAAGTCCCTGATATAATCCCTGCTGATATCAATTTTTTTTAATCTTTTATTCATTCATTGTCTCTGTCATGACATATTGATGTCACTGTCTGGAGCCATTTCTTTATAACTCATGCCTCACCTCAGTGTTATTGTTCTGGGAGACAGTTTTTCACCAAATCAAATTTCGCTCATGCAAACATTTCTCATGCCCTGTTTGTTGTTTCCCTGTAATCACACAGTCTCCATGGAGCAACGATAACACTCTCATACAGTTAGTTCCTCTCTGGGGTTTGATTAAACCCCTCAAAACACATCTCGGTTACATATTTAGAAGTTTTATTTCTGTGAAAACATCCTTTCATGGCCTTAAAATGACTTGTATGTATCTCTACACCTTTACCTCATTTAGTCTTTGCAGTTCTATCAATATATATAAATAAGCCATGTTTCTATCTCCACCCACCACTTAGTTGCTCGCCTGCAGCTCCTTGGTCTGATCGTCACCTCGAGTTTAGCTAACTTTAATTCAGCTCAAGTTTTTTGTACAGCACAAAATCACAATACACATTATCTCAATGCACTTTGCATTGTAAGTTGCATTTTAGAAGAACCCAAGCACTTGGTGACAGCGAACAGAAAATAACTTTTAACAGGAAGGAACCTCTAGAACCAGACTTGAGTTGTCGGCCATTTGCCTCGACCGGTTGGGGTGAGAATAAAGAAATGAGGGGGAGAGGAGAGGAAGGTGGAAAAATCTCTGCACCAGCTGTCTGTATGATACATCAGTGTGATGTCATGTGACATTTGCATAATGCAATTCTATATAGACAAGAGCTAATAAGGCCACTAACAGAAGCTACAGCAATAGACAGTGATTTGTTTTCTGAATAGTAGAGCATGTAACGCAGATTACAATTTTGTACCCTGATCATCTGTTCTATCAGATCAAGTTCTATCTGAAGCAACAAAGAAAAATAATATCATCGAACAGCACTTAGTTTTGTCACCCTGTACACAACTCTGTTTCCTAGAAATGATGTTGTTACGTTTAGGAGGGAGCGGGTAAGGGAACAGGTGAACCCAAAATGGCAGAACAAAGGGCTTTAACAAAAAAGTCCTTTAATAATTAAGGCAGAGCTTTTACAAAGAAAACAAACAAAATCCAAAATAACAGTAACTCAAAATAGCTTCTCAGCAAAAACAGGGGAGACACAAGAAGACACTACACTACAGAATTTACTGGAGGGAGGAGGAACAACGACAGAGTGGTGAGACGACACTTACAACACAGAACTCACAAAGACCAAGGCAAGCACAGAGACTTAAATACACACTGAACTAATGACAAACTAGAGACAGGTGGCACAGGACAAACAGGTGAAACTAACAAAGGCAGGAAGTCCAGGTGGAAAACACAGGAGCAGGAGCAGAAACTACAAAATAAAACAGGAAACAGAAAGAAACAGAGAGGGACACAGAAAGAAACAGAGGTGGAAGTAAAACATACAGATATAATAATAATAGAAATGAAAACTCTCTTTTCATAAGAGCACACAAGACAAGGACATGACATATGTTTCTATAACTTCAACAGCAAATACATTTTGTTGGAAACATCATGGCAACTAACCATATTATTTGATTCAACAAAGTGCTACGATTATCAACTGAAGCAGACTGACCAGAAGGTGGTTTGGGGGGATGGTGGGTGTACATATTCCACCAGTGTCTCTCGTGAGTCATATTCAGATTCCAGACCAGCCCACTGTCTTTCACTAACCATAAGCGCCTTAACATGAACATAAAAAGTGCTCTTATGTTTAATTATGCAGTAGACAACATTTGCTGCTGAGTTTAGTTGTATAGAAATATACATTTTGTCAGGGTTGATGTAAATGTGTGTACATGTGAAGATTCACGCATGTCCAGGGCTACATTGATAAAATAAAGCTCTCTACTTTTCAGTTTTCAACATTCACAGGAACACTATGAGTTTTGATTCTGTTTTCTTTTGTAACCTCTGTCACCTTCAACTCAAAGTACATTGTACCTGGTAAAACATATATGATAGTAAACCGTATATGAATGTAACATTAAAGCCAAAGCTTGGCAGAGGTAATGTTGCTTAATGACTCTTATCTCCCGTCAATGACGATCAGAGGTTTGAGGTTTCTCTGTTTCATGTAAACAATCAAAAATCATTAATCAAACATTATCATACCTAAGCACTGGTGGGATTATAACAGTCCTCATACACACACTCATACATTTAACGGCATTCTCTGTGTAGAATTGTCTCTGTATTTGTAATTCTCTTGTGTTTTAGCATCAATTTGATTGTGTAAAAATGCTTGTTTCCCTTCATCTTTGCCCTCTCAGGGTTCGATCTGATGAAAACATTCTATAGATTCAACAGATTGAGCTGTCACACTCCGCAGGGAAACACACACCAGAACCCAGCAGACATGTTAAAGGAATATTAACAGCAGCAAATCTCACGGAATTAGTTCACATGAAACACTCTGCTCACATGTACACACACATTCAGCCCACCACTTTAATAAGATGCTAAATTTACGCCGTCAGAGGCCTCACTTATCCTCCTGCTGCAGCAAACACTGCTGCTTCACTATAGAAGCTGCAGCTGTGTCTGCTCCTGTTGTGACTGCTGCAGCCACCTGAAGCCTAAATGTGGGTTATTACACCTGCGCTGTGCCGGTGTATTGTAATCAGGGGCATTTGTCTGTGTCACAGTCACAGCGATAACTCGTGCTGTTTTAATCCAATTTGGATTCAACTAGGACTAGATTCAGTGTTTTAATATATACATATATATACATATATTTATATATGTATATATATTTTATTTCCGAGGTCAAGGTCACAGCATCAAAATATTGGCTAATGCATGGGAATACATTAAAAGCTCATATACATACATACAAATGTCACATAATGGTCTGTAATGGGCACAATGTATTTATAGATTTTATAAATGATTATTTACACATGTTTATATAATTAAATCAATAAAAACAAAACAATACAGAATTGATATTATCGTATTTGTAGCTACACCACACATAAAATAAATAGATTCTGCTCACCATACAATCTAATTATACAGTACCATTATCAATGTTATTTGGAGACGAATATTCCTATTGGAATGCAATTGTCAAGTAATAGTAATGACATAATTCAATCAATGCCATTCACCTGTATTTTAAAGATAATACTTTTGATATTTAAACGTTCATGTACATATTAAACAGCTCAACTTCATTGAGCACGGCATCATTCTGAATGAATTTGCTGTTGATATTGTCAGCTCATGCCAGATAATATATATAATATAAGATGGTATTCAACATGTGAAATGGAAACGTACCATTTTAATTACTGATGAATAAGGAATCAGTAATTCCAGCTAATAAAAAACACATAAGTAAGCAGCATGGAAGAATCAGCTGGTGGTTTTTAGTGGCTGATCCAGAGCTATTCAACACACAGCCTCTCTTTCCTGATTCTTATCCAAACCTTATCTGGAAAAACTAAATAGCCTCAGTAATTAAATTCAGAAATTAATTTTCACAACTGACACCAGGCTCCAGCCTAAGGGACGCATATACTTTTCTCCCTGGATCAACGGAATGAAAACAAACTAAGACAAAAAGTAAAAGAAAAAAAGGCTAAAAAGTAATTAGTGTGTGGTGGTGTATGTCTCAGGCCTTTTTCAATTGATTGCAGCATTGATCTGGTCAAATTAGAGTTGTTGTAGAGCCCAAATGTGATTGCAAAAGGCAACTTGCCTGCCGTTGCCTGCCTGCTGGGCTTTATGCATCCTCTGGGTGATCCGTCCTGAACTCTCTCCACTCTCCCTCGCACACACTCACATACACAGTCGCTCACGCACCAGACGCCTACGAGCATCTGCTTGAAAGCGTTGGAGAGTAGTGTTTGTTGAAGTTAGGTTGATTTAAGTGTCAAGTAGTATTAACCCCAAAATTCCCCCTGAAAAATGTGTCATGGCAGTGAACCATTATTTCTGAATGTGTATTTATCAAATTTACATTATGCTTGGTGCAATAGTTGAAATGGTAGATCATGGTCAGCTTTTATTCTTTGCAGGAAACTACTGCTGTTCTTTTCTCTTGTTTACCATTTCATTATTATAAATCTTCACTTTTCTTAGTTTTCATTTTATGGGAGGGTCATACACTGGATATTTGTCTGAGCAGTCCTGTCGGAACTCACAGTCACACATTCTGTGTATTTGGACTCTGTAGGACAAGAGCAGATGAAAAAATTCATACATGAGGCACTGCAGATATGTATTATGGTGTTGACTTCCACTTAAAGAAACTAAGTATGTGCAAACAAGATGGCCGCAACCAACAATTGTTTCTGACAAAACAATCTCACCCTATAGCAGCTGTCTTGGTGCATTTGATCACAGAGCTCACCATCTTTTTATGATGACAGTTTTCCCAGTTGCCATTGTCTGAGGAGGACAGTGTGAGGAGGACGCTCCACTCAGATTATTTTGTGAACTAAAACTTCTTTGTTCTTGTGATTAATACAGTCTCTTTAAAAATCAGAACAGAATACTAATAAGAATGTCCCCAGACCCCCGGGGCACTATAATCCTTGAGCCGCATTTTTCTGTCTGAACTGGACAGACATTCAAATGTATATCCAAACTACCTCGATGCAGTTAATTTAGGCTGCACTGAGTTTGTGTTTGACACACAGAGAAGTTTTCCCTGATTAGCCCAACCAATATGAACGACCTGACACAGAATATCTACTTCTAATGTACTAATGTTTTTGGCCTGTTGGCCTGTTTATTGTAGTTGGGTTATGTTTAAATTTGTTTACAGTTTAGCACTTGTTTTTTAATTTGACAGTTAATAAGTTACATTTTGAATTCCAAAAAAAAGCCAGATATTTAATTTGCAATATTAAAAAATTTAAAAAAGGGACAAAACAGCAAATGTTGGACCCTGAACACATTCACACTTAAATTATGTATTTCTAGTTTGACAAACTTCCCGTTGTTGTAGTAGCTCAGCAATATGAAAATCATAGATGCTGGGAGTTTTTTCGTCATATCACAGAGCCGATTCCAGGCCAACATCAGCTGCTGTAATCATAAGCCAGCTCTGTTTAAATGCATCATGATTACTCTGTCTGCATCTGTAATGCAAAAGTAGACTCAATTTGGGAAGTCAGGACAAAGAGTGTGAAAGAGTTATGCATGATTTCAACTGCACTGACAGCATCTATAATTTTGCTAATTGCCGTCAGAAATGCACACGGAAGCCTCAGATTGTTCTGGTTTGTAGGTGAGATAAATACAAGCAATTATCTAATGCTCTTTTCAAAAAGCCTCCTTAGACCACAAGTGGAAGCTGTTTGATCAATGCACCCTCTGAGAGAAACTGCATAATAAAGAACCACAGCGCAGCATCTCTCCTCACCTGACTTGTGTATCGATCTGCAGAGAAGTGTGCGGCTTGCAGAGCGGGAGCTGGAATTACTCAAATGCTGCAGCAGCGCTCGGCGAACGGAGCAAAAACGAGCGACATGACACTGATCGTCCCGGGCAGAGCTAGTCCAACAGTTGCTGAGGCAGAAAGACAGCAGTGACAGAACATGATCGCAGTGTTCAACTTCTAATGAGAGTACCTTGTTTTCAGTGAAAAACAAATAGACCTCTTCGCCAGGGCCGAGCGACAGATGGATACAGTGCAAGTCTGTGAGCTGCTTTTCAATGCACACATGTGAAGAGGCAATGTATAAAGGACATAAGAATGAGCTATAGTTTATTATTAACCTTGAGATCAACATGCTAAAAGGTGCATGCACGCGCACACGCACAGAAGATAGTGATTGGTTCAGGAGTCTCTCTTAAGACTCTCTTGTTAAAGCTTTTGTATGGAGGGGACAATGCCCACAATTACTTGCAGCCCAAATGACATTTTCCCTACTTCCTTTTCCTAGAGAGAGAGAGAGAGAGAGCGAGAGAGAGAGAGATGGAGAGTTTAATTTGGAGGTGCAATTCAAAATCAAATCAGTAAAAATGCTTCTCTTGTACATTGCATAGAAAAAAGCTGGAATATTGTGGCATTTAGTGGTTGGTAACAATCCATATCTTCTTTTCAGACATTTGTTGTTTGAGTTCAGTTGTTCGCTGTGCCTTTTTCTTACCTGCATGAGTTAATATTTTGTTATTCATTTATTTTTATTTCAAACATGTTTGAAAAAGATAACATGACCTTAAAAAAAACCTAACATAGAAACATCACTTAAATATTTAAGGTACACCCTGTCCCTGGTCCTGTGGTTTAAGAGTCAGCAATAGACAGCAGAGACCCTTAATATCTGATTAGGGTTCAGCCGCCGTGAGTGTGCTCCAGGTTAGTGATGCAGACCAGTGGCCAACACCACCAAGAAAATGTGTGTTGTGTTGACCCACTCCTGTGTACTGTATATTAGTTTACTGTGGGAAACATGCCACAGGAAAAAGTCTCTCTCTCCGTCTCTCTTGCTCTCTCTCTCTCTCTCACACATGCACACACACACACACATACACTGACTGATTAACACCTGGGGCTCATGATGAGAGCAATCGACAAGCTGGTTTAACAGGAAACTGTTGATGCTGAGCTCACTGAGGATATGTGTCTCATTAAAACATAAGGGATTTAACATAGACAGAATCCTCGGTACATGCAGTCTGCTCACTGTGTTGAAAACCCGAGTCAGATGTGTCTCAGTATTCTGCACCTACTGTGGAATCACCGCTGAGAGAAAGCACTTACTTTTGGTGAAAGTCACAGTTTGTCCTCTTGTGGCTGCAGTTGTAAACATTTGATGAAATTCTCTTCGGTCACAGTGTGTATCACAACCACTGGTCCAGCCATCGCCCAGCACACTGAACAGTCAGCACGTCATGTCAGAGTCAAGAGCAAACCTCAGGCTAACATGGCCAAAGTTATGAGTTTTGATCATCTGGGGTGTTTTCTCACAAGGTCTATGATGCCCGCCATCGTAGAGCTGATGCATTTTACAGCAGTATCTTTTTTTCCCCACCTTGCAGTTTCTCCAGCCTGGTTTGTGTCTGCTCGCTTTAGTTGGATTCAAACGTCAAAGAGCCACTGAATAACTATATTGGAAATGACACTAATAATGTTATTAAATAGAGTGAGGAAAATGCGCTGATACATTTGTTTGGTCTGTAAATTTACGTTACCATACAAGCATCATTGTTCTGAAGCACTGAACTCATGGTTCAATGTGAATTTGATGGAAGTGATTTAAAACTGACAAATATTTGTTTCAGATGTGTATGTTTTACCTCCAGAGCTGCCTCTCAGAACACGTCCTTTTGAATTTAAGGACTTCCAGGTGAGATGTTGATAGTTTCTATTTTTTTATTTTAGATATCGAACGTTCGTCTCAGAGGACGCGGGCCCCAACACACTTGTTGCCACGGTGCTGGCGAAGGACCCTGATGGGGACGGAATCACGTACAAGATCGCCTCGGGAAATGAGGAAGGCAACTTTGTCATTGACAGCCAAAAAGGTTAGAAATACTGCATTGATTCTGTCTTTTTGCCTCGTTCTTCTTTTCAACAAGTTCTCCTGTAGGTGATATTTTTTCTTTCTTCACAACCTCAAGACATCGCTGTAGAATATGACTGTGTAAGGACTAAAGATATGACTAAACAGCTCCACCCACAGTCGCACACTGTAGACACTTTCATCGATACATACTAAAGACACACGTCTCACCTATGTCGTATTGCTTGATGAATTATTTTTACCTCAAGGCTTAAACTTTTGTACTTTATTCTTTCAGGAAACTGTTATTATGGTGCAATATCACCTATATGAATTTAGCGCAATCACTGAAATAACCACAAAGATTGTTTACTTTCCACAGTTATTTTCACCCTGCTTTGCTGTCTGCTATATTTACGTACAGCGTATAACTGGAAAAGCCTTGCAGTTTGTCAAGCGTGCCTTCGAGAGTCTTGAAAATATGCCTCATATAACGTGCATGGTTCAGTTTTATGTCCTCCACCGTATCCGCAGCTCTGTGGACGAGACAGGCTCGTACTCTCTTACTATGAGAACACTTGGTCAAAGATATTTAAATCCTGACAGCTCGAGTCATAGAGACGTTAGAGTAATGAGCCAAAGTGTGAGGGGCATTTCCACAGTATCTTTGTAAGGAAATACTATTTGAGCGTCATAGTCACAGATCTCAATAATCTGGATTAATAATTCAGTGTGTGTGTGTGTTTGTGCAGGCAGGAAGTGGGGGTATGGTGGCAGTTTCATAGCGGTTCGACCCTTTTGTAAATTGCAGACCCCTCTGAATCTGCATATCGCATTATAGGGTAATAAGATGACTTTTACAAATTCAATTACTCAAAACTTCAAGGCACAATTTCCTCTGCTCACCAGCAATGACATTCAATGTCAGCTGATAGGGCCGATCATTTTATCGAGCAGGGGGACAACTCATAGCTCATAACTCCATTCCGTCGACTATCAGATGACAAGCGCAGGCGTGCATTGCCATTTATATTGTTCGGCTCCTGTTTGCAATTAGTCACATCGGCCAAATTTCGGCCTGCCATTCGTCACAAAAGGTCGACTATGTTACTCATTTGGTTCCTTTGACCAACAAAGTTTGTATCATGAACCTTGTTCATGCAAATTTAAATATCTGTCTGGAGAGTGGCCACCTTCTCATTTGCCTGCTGAGTTTGTATTTATTACTATATGTATGCGCTATATGGCTGCAGTTTGGATGCTGTCATGTATTTACTTTAATGGTGTTTGGGACTGATTCAAAATAGAGAAGATTTTGGAGGCTGGAACCAGCCGATTGACCAGTCATAGCAGGAACAGGTCTCACTAATACCATTAACAAGGGCTCCCTTATCTCCAAGTGTCCCAGTTAGTCAGTTCAATGTGACAGTGAGCTAGCATGAACAATACCAGTTCAATTTTACTATTGACACATGAGCTCTTCCTATTGTCAACATGTCAAAATATCCCCAGAGGAAAAGGTTTGGAATTTTCACTTGATAAATGTCCTTAAGCTCCTGAATGCACCAGAGCAGGTTCTGTTGGGGAGATTTTGCCTCACAATCCTGAAAAGATGTTAAATCAGGCACAATATGGAGGAACATGAGCGTGGGTGTAAAAAATGTGTGCAGGACATTTAAAGGACTGGTGTGGTGACATGCATCTCATTTTAAAAGATGAGAGCAAAACCAACAAGGAAATGTGTTTACTGTGAATCATTAGTCGGTTATACAATATCTTATCCCTCTTTGCCAGGTGGGTTGATGGTCTGTATTTATACAGAGCTTTTCTAGTCTTGATGACCACTCAAAGCTCTTCACAGTACTGTCTTTTGCCATTCATCCATTCACGCACACATTCATACAGTGCATCTATCTATCATCTATCTACAGTGCAGGGGCAGTTTTGGGTTCAGTATCTTTCCCAAGGACACTTCGGCATACAGATAGGGAAGACTGGGATCGAACCTCCTACCTTCTGGTCAGATGGCCACCGCTCTACCCCTAGGGCTTAAATTGTTTTCCAAAAAATAATTTATACTTCAGTGAACCACTGGGCGATGTGTATGATCATTACCATACCACACCATTACCATGCTATTCGTTTGTATACTGTCCAGCTGCCCTAAATACTAACTACTGCAACCAAATGTGTCTTTTTTGTGATAGTGAAAATGGTTCCTAACAAACCAATATTATAAGTGTCAGGATTTGCTGCTTTTTCTTTTTAATCCTATAAATAATGTTTGGTTTTACAGAAGTTGTTGGAAGAACAAGAAATCTGGAGAAGTAACCTTGGGCTCTGGGAACCTTGTGATATGCCATTGTCCCATTTTAATGAACTGCCAAGTCATTTATTTGAAAAAAAAAAAGTGACCAGGAAAACATGTTCCCAAGGACACGTTTTCATACAGACAGGAGCTGGGGATCAAACTGCCAACCTGGCAATGAGCCCACTCCACCCAATGAGCCACAGCTGATAGAAACAGGTAAAGGGTTTTAATCTGTCCAATATGTCTACAGATACAGTCACTAAATGGTATATAGTACACAGAAAAGGTTTGGATCAGCTGCTGCTCTGCCTTCCAATGCATTCCAAGCTTGGCACTCTTCATCAAGAACTTGCTCTATGTAGAGGTTTATTTATAAACCGAGAAAAGGCAGGAAACAATGCACCATTCTGTCAAAGCATTTATACTAAACAATGATGATAATCAGTGGTGGCTGGTGATAAAATGTATTTGAGGGGAGTGAAGTGTTGGGGAGACAAACAAACCTTAGCCACACTCAACAAAAACAACACAACTCACAACATGTCAATCCTGTAGCCTTCATCAAGCCGCTGAGCAATGCTAAGCCTGCCGCAAAAATCTAGCCTCATTGTGTCTAAGTGACAGTGGCAACTTGTTTGTATTTTTCAGAGAGATGTTTTAGGTCTCGCACCCCCGTCATTGTCCACAGTACCACTTTGAAACAGCAAACAGGTGAAGCAGTAAACTGCATTACTTACCACATCCAGTTAGTCACCTCTGTTTCTCATAAAAGAAACAGTGCAGGGGCAGTTTTGCCCCAGATTTGTTGTAGTTCCCCTTAAGGTCTCCATATCTATGCCAGTCAGTGCACAGCGGAAGTAACTCAGTATGTACCTGAGACAGTGTGCCAATCACATTAGATAAAAATAACGTAAACCAATACCCATTGGCTGTAAATAAAAGTGGGGTTGTCTGTAATGCAAAGAGCTGTGTCCCCTGGAAAATCTGTAACAACCAATTAAAGAGCAGCCTCAGGTCCTGTGGTTGTCCAAAGTTTAATGACTTACATTTACATTCATTCTGCCGGTGTCCCACACCTGGTAGTATTATGTATATAGACAGAAAAAATTGACCAAATTCAAATACATCAAAAACTACTTATTTTGAATGCTCACAAGTGCTTACGGCCTACCAGGAACATTGTACAGATACAATTATTATATGAGTAAATAATGTTTAACATGTTTATATAGGTTTTTTTCTCAGGATGTTGGAGAGAATATTGATGATAACACAAAACTGTCTGCGGTTTTTTATCAGCAATGCTGCTGATAAAGAATATGAACAGCCCTATAGCTAAGTGTCATATTAAACACTAGAAAACAATTTAAAACATTGTAGGAAATGCCACAAAAGATGCAGAGAGGAGTAAATAATATAGATGCTGCCTGAGGAACAGCGTCAAGTTGGAAACATGTAGCTGCCGATCCAAGACTTTTCTGTGCTATGCTCTACATGGCATGTAGCCTGTATCTGTGGACATATTGAACATATTATACCTATACTTTACCTTGATTGCAACTTGTCTTTCCCTCCTCCCTTTGTCTGAGTACTAATTAGTGACTTTGACAATCCCTTCTGTCCACTGTTTTCTGGATTCCTGAAAACTAATATACCTCTATTTTTGGGGGGGAAAGTACTTTTCAAGCTTGATGTCCTCTGTGGAAAAATGTGGGACCGGGCTCGATAGTCATAGACTGGCCAGCAAAGTTGGAAAGTAGCCTGCTAAGAGAAAGGCTGATGCTTACTTTACATTTGTAGATCCATCCATCCATATATTGCTTATCCTCTTGAGAATCGCCACTCAATCACAGGATGGACAAGATTTATTCATTCATATCATGTTTAACTGATATTTTAACTGATTAAACATTTCAGTTGGAAAGTACAATTCCACTGTGTCTGTCCCAATAAAGACAGGATTTATCAAGATACATGCAAGAAAGAGGAGACGAGAAACAAGATAACTGTCCTGCTTGCCCCATCCTCCTCTTTGTCACTATTACAGTACATGTCTTTAATAAGCAGAGTGTGACAATCAGTCATATTCACACAGGCACACTCACGCACACACAGACAGAAGTGAGCCTAAAATAGAATCACACAAAGGCTTCACGATTTTAGCGCATGTGAGCCAAAGTGTGACAGCAAGCAACGCTTGTAATATGATCCAATATATTGTTTCAGAGAGCCCAATATTTGGTCATTAAAAGTATTTTATGATTCTTATAATGGAAGGTGAGCACATTTGATTCCGCCCACCCTCTCTAAACCATCTCATTCTCCCGCTGCTACTGATGAAAATCGTTTATTGCCTGTCGCACCACCACCAGCCCATTCCCCCATTCTAAATGTCTGACAATCATCAGAGCGATTGTTTTCCTCCCCTCCAGCAGGAGCAGCCCTGCCGTCCTCCCTCTCCATGTTAATTTGACTGTAAGTCACCCTGGAATACAGTGTGTTTCTCTAAGATTTAGAGCGACCATTAGGAGCCATGCAGGCCGGTCAATATGATGATCACACTCTTCCTATTAAAACCCATAAATACCAAAACACCCACTCCGTCGGAGGAGAGGAAGGATTTCCTGACAGCTAAGGGGAAATGCTAGTGCCAGTAAACTGGCTTCAATCATTTATTTTTCTTCCCGTATATTTTTCTTCCCACATATAAGTTTTTTGGAAACCAGCAGCCTTTTTCCTTGAGAAGGATAGCATAGGTTAAACTGTGTCACTTTTTCTTTTAACTCTTTCTCTTTGCTTCTTCGTCTTTCCCTCTCAGTTAAAGCCTGCATTTCTTTGGCATGATGCTGACCCTTTCCTATACCCTGCACCCCACCCCCAACCCCCACTACTCTGTCCTCTGTCCTCTCTGTTGTATCTCACCATTGTCTTGCACCCGTCCCCTGCTTTGTCATTCCACTTCCTCTCTGGCTGCGTTCATGTGAAGTGACGGCTGCTCCCTGACCCCCGAGGAAACATCTTCTCCATCTCCAATAAGCGATGATATGTGCTGGCCCTGTTCACAGCAACTCCCACACACACACACACACACACACACACACACACTCAAACTGTCACTGTTTTAACTCACATTTTATTTAGTAATTGTAATGTATGAATAAGTGAATAATAATTGATTAATTAGATGCACACAGACATAAAATTTGACTTGCATGTGGACAGAAATATGTTGTTTCACGTAAGACATAATACTGTACATTCTTACACACATCAGAGACCATAGACACAAAAGGAAGATGGGATAAGTTGTAAAAAATTGAGGCCAAAATATCCCAGACACAGTTGCTGCCATCTTGTGCTGGTGACATCATCGGAGACAAGGTCTGCACATTGATTGTGAAGTGCGGCCGTAGTTAAACCCAAACTTACCAGAAAGAGGGACACTGGACCATACACAGTGTGATAGGGATAAAACTTGGACCATGTCACATCCACTAACATGGAAGAGGTGGGGTTTATGAGCTGTACTGCAGCCAGACACCAGGGGGCAAACAACGATTTAGCTTCATTATTGGGGAGCTGTCATAGGCAGGTTTTTAGACTTGACTTTGGGAGGAACTCTGGAGAATTGGGTCCTGACTTTTACCAGACGCTTCCTTTCATACGTGCACTACACAGCGGGAGATTCTTTGCTCCAACAACAGCAACAAATTCTCTATAGGATTCATGGTGGTTCAGCAGTAAATTCATGCTGAGATATTTGTTTTCTTTGTTTTCTTTTAAGTCTTTGTGTTCTTTTTTTTGTTTCTTTGTTTTTTTTTCATTTTAGCATCTGTTAGAGACATCAACAAGTGAATTCTGCTGTGTTCTCAAATTTATACCAGGGCACTGGCAGGAGAAAGTCTGCAGAAATTTCCGAGCCTTTCACATTAACATTTTCGTGAACACATACTGCCCCTGTGGAGAAACTCAGGCTTCAGTGCATATCTGAAAGTATCCTCCCTGTTATAAAGTCTATTCTAGAGACACACAAGCTCTCATAGATGCAGGAAAATACTCATAATAATACAACTACTAGCGCTAATATGAACACTATCAAAATGTATAATGGGGACGATCCTAAAATTAAACAAAAGCTCAGTCTCTCAAATATATAAATATATACGGACACACACACACACACACAGACAAACAAAAAATACACAACAAGAGTGTGTCCCATGCACTTACACATGCTCTTGCACTGTATGCATGTATGTCACAGAAAAGGACGAACATCTATAAATATGCACAGATCACACAGAACTCTATTAATGCATCCAATCACATACAGGCCAGTACACACACACACACACACACACACACACACACACACACACACACACACACACACAGACACATACATGTATTAAGACATTTCTTCTAGATGAGAACAGACACTCGCCTTGTTCTTGGAATGTCCTAAAACCTTTTCCATGTCCCATTTTCAACCACTTACTCAGCATGTGCTGCTCTCATCTAAGGCTTTTAGGTCCCATTAGATGTTTATGCCAACCAGAGGCAGAGTAAAGCAGGGATCGGACTACAGGGCGCCTCCGGAGCTCCGTGTAAATGTAATAGCGAGCAGGCCGTAGCCTCTCTCTGTGGCTGCCTGCTGCCTTTACTGAACTGGTCACATTTTTCTGGCCCCCTGTCTGAATGCATTAAGCATGAGTGCCCTCCTTGGCACAGTTGGAGCGGCGTGGGTGGACGGAATGAAGGATGGACTGGTGTATACATATTATTTTAATTCATGGGTCTTTGGAAAAGGAGTCCAGCTTTCTGGGTCAGTGTACATTTGAATGGTTAGATTTCAAGAGTGACATTTTTCCAACAGAACACAGAAGGCAAGAAGGAAATTTAAATTCTCCTCTTGAGGCTTATATTGAAAACCCACAATATAACTGGATTTGATTAATGAGGCCCATTCCATTATTCGGCAGAAGAAATTAGAATGTTTTTACATTTTCTTAAGAAAACGCAAAAGCAAAGATATATGACCAAATTTCCCTCAGTATGATTAACCATGAGTGAATGACAATATAAGTTGATTATTAGAGTATGTTGTATGTACTTCTTTGATGATATAGTAGTGATGAATAGTCTTAAAACATGAATAATTATATATGATCAAGAACAGATAACTGACAACGTGCTGTCTGGGCTTCAGTTGCTGGGAGGATAAAGGTCAAGTTATTGCATATTGCAATAAGGGAGATCAGACTTAGATTTGAAGTTCATGTTCCACAATCTCATCAATATGTCAGTACATTATCCTATATAATTTTTTTGAAACAGATATTTTCCCCTTTATGTTTTGTACCAATATATGTTTCATTACCTTATCCAAGACCTGACCCTGGACCCATATGGGCTCAGTAGCAGCCGCAGCAACAAACTAAGTCCAAACTATCTTAATTATACTGAAACAAAACTGCAATGCTAATTGCAAACCAGTCACATTTGTCATCCGTCACAATAAATAGACCTTTAATCTGAAATCACACATTGATTAAGTTAGCCAAGCTGCTATTTTAACCAGCAGGAGAGGAATAACAGAAAACCTGGATGTATTTTCAGAATTTTCTTGGAGGAAGGATTATATGTGCCTCGGCCAGGCTGCTAAACATCAACTTGTTAAAGTAATCAGATATGAAATCTGTGTCTACTGGCCAGTGTTTCTCGGTTCCGTACTCATCCGTGTCCCACTTTTCAAATGATAGACAGGTCCTGGTTAAGTTTGGTTGGAACATTTGTATGTCATTTCAGAATCACTATATAAAAACACCTGTAGCCCACCCACGAAAACCCCCAAAACATTGTTTTTTTTAAATCCTTAAAACTTTGGAAGGCAGTAATAAAAATATAAAAGTGCTGTGTGATATTGTATTTCACTAATGAAACTGATGGAACAACATCTCTTGAGCTATTCGCTGGAAAACTAAAAGTGCTTCATCTCCACGTCCAAGTCCCCCCTGGGAAAATCTAAATAGTGTTGCGGATGTCTGCTGGCCTTTTCCTGGAATAAACTGCATGAAAAGGTTTCACATTCAGTTTCATGCTGATCCCGCAGTCAGAAGCTGTCGTCCCTACTAAGCAGCTGATCTGCCAAAACATCAGTAAACACTTCTTCAAATAGACATTTTTGGACAAAGCTGCATTGGCATGATTGGCTGTACGCTTTCAAATTTAAAGCAACTAAGACTCCAGTATTCGAAGATTTACACATGCACAAATTAGTCATGACATTACACATTGAGTGCAATGGACAGAGAGAAATATGAAAATAGGAGGCAAAGTCAAAGTCAAAGTGAACTGTATTGTCATTCATGACCACACAGCAAGGAGTGCCCAGCAGAATGAAACTGCTCGTCTCCCAGAAAACACTGACACACAAGGGCACCACACACGTCTTAAATATACATGTAGACAATAACAACCACAGCTTAACAGAATCGAGTGCTGGAATAATAGCAGCAGATTCAAATTATTGTAATATATGCATATGATTATCAACCTTATGATCCAGGATAACCCACAACCTTTGAGACGACCTAAGAAGGGACAACCTGGTAACGGCATAGTTAGAGTCCAAACCACATGGATGCATCCACCATGAGTTGCCAGCCAGCCAGACCATTTACTGTGCGTTTCTTCCCACCTCCCCCAACCTGTATCGTGTCTCCTCACTGTGTCTAAAGGTGGTGTGGTGGCAGAATTGCCTCTCTTATTTGCAGCAGTTAAACCTAACAAGTTATCATAAAGAAAGAGTAATTGTGGCGCTCAAAGCATTAAAAAATACAAATTACAATTTACACGTCTTTTGCCCCTGCTACCCTGTATAATCCACAGAGCACATCTGATTTCATGGGCAATATTTCTTCAGTATAAAGAAATAAGAGTGAAAAGTGTTGAATGTGAACTCTGCAGAGTTTCGTTCACACAGAGGTTGAAACCACAAGCTGCTTTCAGACATTGATCTCAGGAGATCCTCAGGAGTTTCTCTGGAGGAGGTGGATGGGTGGATGCAAATGTCCGGGTGACAGCAGCATCCAGTACAGTGGAAGTGAATGGCGACCACTTCTTCAAGCTTAAAAAAACTATGGAAAAACATAAAATGCTTTAATTTTCTTGAGCTCCTATCAAATTGTTGTTACAACACTCTTGATATAGTCTATTTGCAGTCATAAGATTACTGTGTATGTCATTGTTCTTGATAAAGTTTCTAAATTTGATTATTGTCATTATGTATAGTGTTTAGACTCTGAATTAAGATGGATAGTTCATTTATTTATCTTTATATGTTTTATTATTTATTTTATTCATTTATTTTGTGACTGGTTTATTGACCCAAGTCGGTTGTTCCTTCTGATTTAAACAATTGTTCTAATTGTAGTCTTTATCAGCCAGTCTACAATGCAACCTCCATCAGCCCCAGCCACGCACCATACAATAGCCTATTTAGATGAGGATAATGAGAAATAGGGTGCACACCATCCTGGCTATTGTGTTGTTAGAGTATGAGCAAATTGCCTTTTTTTAAGTCATAGTCAAGGTGTCCAGGTGGGATGGTGGGTTGGAGGTCTTGCCTGAGTGTATCCAGCTGCTGAAATGGCTAAACTTCAGCTACGGTGTATGTAATTAAAAGTCACGAAAGAAGGAGCGGAGTGAACTGTTTATGCAGACTGAGGAGTTTGAGCAGAATGGAGGGCCATGAGTCAGGGTTGAAATGCAAAGAAATGTGATGCAGCCTTGAGTGTGTGGGTCATGAGCAGGTCAGGCCTCAAACAGTAGCTGCTCTGAATAGACTATCTGTTAAATATTACAAATTTGCCTATTACTGTAATTATTACTTTTCAATAAACCCTTTTACAGTATTGTTTATTTCAAATATACAGGTGATTAATAATTGGACTTGTGGTCATGGTTGCAAAGTTATTTTGTCCTTGTGCTTATCTCAAGCACTAATTAACACTCACCAAACATGCATCTTATTCATGTGCCTGAAATAACACAATTTACTTTATGTTACAGTAATAAATGTAGTTAGCAAAATCAAATATTAACCCTACACTTTATAATAACTACTTATATGAAATCAATGATTCTATATTTATTTCATACACAATTGTGTTTTAGATTTACTAACAACACATTCAGCTCTTTTATAACAGTGTTACCAATGATTATATTCTTTTTTGCTTTACATCAGTGTTCAAAGTGAAGTACTGTTTGAAACAGATAACCCTTTGCATTCATATTTCTTAAACTTTATTTAACCTTCACTTGTGTGAAATGAGCTTGCCCTGTACAACCATGGAGTTTATAGAATTAATTGTGACAAATAATAAAGGAGAATTGGAAATAACCTATGTTATATAACTATGTACAGATAATCAGGCAATTATTAAGTTATAAAATAGTCTCAGTCTGAGCTGTTTGCTTTTAGGGGCTAAAAGCTGATATCAAAACATTCACCATTTCACTCCTTCTCCCTACCCTTTGTTTTCGAGGGTTATCTTACCCCTTGAAATGTAGTTACAAGGAGTAGTGGTTGAAAGCTTCAAGCAGCTGTTACATCATCAGTAGTCATAGTAATAGATAAAAGGTTTTGCTGGTGATGTCATTGTAATAACATTGTTGAGATCTTAAATCAACCAATGCTATTGTTTGCAGTTACTTAAGTGGCAGACCTATAAAATCCAAATAACATCCATGCTAATGCAGGTGAATCAATGACACTTGCCATTCATTCGTTGATGCTCGGCATTAGTTCAAGTATAAATCAAAAGCACACAGCTTCAGGCTGCTGGCAGTGCTCTGTAAAAAACCCTGCCAGAAGGCTTTGTTATGAGAGGAGCAGTTTAGTTCAGAAACCTCTCTGCTGGTCATTCGCAAGGGATTCTGGGAAATTCTCATAGCCCTCGGTTTGAGTTTATGAAGAGCTTGTTCAGATTCAGAGCAGAGACCAACAAATAGATGTGGATTCGCAGATGTTCGGCCAGGCTATGTCTAAGCTTGGGCCTGATTGTGTAATAACAAAAGCAAGGTGCTGTGATACCTTTTATATTGTACCACCGACTGGTTGTCCATGAAATGTGAAATTTTCCTGTGAGTAATTGATGGATCCCTCTCTTGTTTGCCATCCGTTTCTTTTGTGTGACACAGTTGAATGGTTAAAAATATCACAAATCTCAGACATAGGAGTTTGTTAAAAGATGCTCTCCTTAACAGTTGTTGGAGATTGAAGGTTGAAAAAGGGCACAGGTTTCGAAGAGCAAGGCTTTGTGTGCTGATTCTGAAGGCATTCAGAAGTTTGCCTTTGTGTGCTCAATACTAAAGAAAACATTAGTATTTCACAGTGTTGAGGAATATAACATTTCTGAGCTAACAGAGCATATCAACATAGCGCTGTGTGCAGAATGTTGTGAAAATCGGGTCAACCTTGCAAGACAAACAGCTTATGAAACTGACAAGAGTATGAAACCGCTTATTTGCATTCATCCTCAGAGTCTGGAGTTCCTTAACCCAAAGAGGCTACATGTTGTCGCTTAGAAATAACAGCAAGAAATTAGGTCCTGAAGCATATTAATTATCTGCGTACAAGCTTTTGCAAAGCATCCCTTCAGTTTCCTCTGCACACAGAGTTGTGTAGTGTAGCATGAAAAGAAAAAGTCATTGCTGAACTTTATTATTCTTGGTATAAACCTCTGCCACAGCGTTTCCTGAATAGAAGTGTTTATGTGCACCAATGTGCAATTTACTTAAATTACTTTGTAGGAGTGTGTGAGTATATATATACATTAATGTTTGTATCACTCAGTATATGACATCTCTTGTCGGGCAAAGCTTCCTACTCTTAAAACTGTACAGCTGTAAATACCCCCCCCCCCCCCATCAAACTCACACGCACACACACTAAAAAACACATTCACATAACCATGGACAGCAGTGCCAGGGAACCAGCTATTGTGATAAACACCTCGAGCCAGACACCCCCTCTATGGCAATCTTCCATCTCTTGTGCAACAACAACAACAACAACACACACACAAACAAACACACTCAAAAGCAAACACAAGGGACACACTGTATATGTGTGCCTTTCTGAAATCATGAGCTTGACAGGGATTCTGCTCTTGCTTCATCTTCGTCTCATGCACAAATCACTTGATGGAAATCTTCTGTTGCGCTGTGACAGTTTCTTTGAACACACGCTGATTAAAAAAAAACCTGAAAAAATAATTAAACAAAAAAAAAAGCATACATTTCTTGGCTGTAATCATAATTTCTCTTGGTCTGGTACACAGAGATAGACGATGAATAGTACTCGCACACACACACACACACACACACACACACACACACACACACACACATGCAGTATCTATGATGAAGTGCACATATTAATTCAATTCCAGACTCCCTTGTGAAACAGGAACCAAATGAACACATGACTGATAGCACCTGCTCCTGGTTGTGAAGATAAAGAGGTGTCCACACACTAACACCTATTCACATACGTGCACCACTTGCATACACACAAAGTAAACAGGGCACCATAGAGTCAGATGAATACAGAGTGGAGGAGAGTCTTTCACAGCAGAGTGGGATGCAGATGAGACGCCTACACCAGACTGAAGGAGTCAGTGAGAGGCAGAGAGACAGAGGATGAAATGCAGTAATTAACAGGGAATACCAATCAATTTAACTTTAAAAAACTAACAAGAAACTCAGTGTCCACTTCAAACCTCTCCTGCCTTCATCGGCTCAGCTCATTCTGTCTTGTTTACAGAGAAAACTGTTGCACCCTTACAGCGAGAGAATGTGAAGGCTTATGTGGGTTATTTTCATCCTGGCGCTCACTTCACTCTGGTGTCACGCAGGGACGCTGGGACTCAGTTGTGGATGCTGAGAGAAAGCATATATACAATGGCATCGTATTAAATGCAGTGCAGCAGCACAATTTGCGTGATTTGAGTATCAATTTGAATAGCCACAACAAGTTGTTTGGGTAGCAACAATACAAGACAGACACCCAAAGCAATTTTCTTTAATTGATTTGCTTCGTAAAAGTTTTTGCCTTGCAGTTATAGCCCCTCTACTTCCAGCATCTTTGGTGTCATGTTGACTACATTGTCACTTGGTGCTGCCATGTCTTTAGAGATACAGCCACTCAATTCATTCATCTTTTCAAATTTGGCATTATCCAATTATTTAACATTTCTTGCCATCTTAAAGGTGAATTATCTGGAGAGCTATCCATGCAGTGTCATGAAATGAAGTTAGTGTTAGGCTGAACGAATCTAACCCTAACATGCTCAGAGTAAATTGGTGGAAATCTCACATTACTAGGCCAAACAAGCTTTATGATTAAGAAAATACATGCATTAAGCTGAATGCTAACTTTTGTTGCCATGTTGCTCAAAAGTCTCATGGCAGTTCTTATTTAATTAACTTTAGGGACTTTGGGATCATCTTCCCTAAAATAATTTACAGAGGGTTTATTAGCTAATCAGTTTATATTTAGTTCTTCTACCAACCTTTGCCTCCGTTTAAAGTAGTGCAATGCATTTATAAAGCATTTTTCCAGTCTATCAACCATTTAAAGCACTTTACATTACAAGTCACATTCACCCACTGCGCTAATATATGTTGCACTTTTTCTATCACACACCGTTTCCCCATTGCCAAGCATACCTGCCACAGGCAATTTATGGTTGAGTATCTTGCCCAAAGGACACTTTTCACCTCAGCAAACTGACTTCCACCACTTGAAATGAGGGACTCAAACACCTGTACTTCTGTTTGCCCTTCATCGGGTTGTTTTCATGTTGATTGCTTTTAAACTCAGTTATCTGTTCCAGCCCATGTGAAGCATGAACCAAATGTAAAGGCCGTGCCACTGATGTTAACCCAGAGAAACGACTGAAGCTTGACTTTCACTTGAATCTGAAACAACCTCACTGACTGACTGATCTGCAATGTAACAAAGCTAAACTGTGCTGGCTCTGGACTTTTTGAACATGAATGGTTGTCTGACAGAGACGTCGTCACTGTCACTAGTGTGATGGCTCTCACCCATCCCCGTCACTCTTCAATCTTTTGGCAGATGTTTTTGTGTACAAACACACAGACCAACTTTGCTTGTAGCACACCGCTGAAGGACCCTTTGACGTGACGGACTCTTTTCATCTCCAAAGTAAAGGTTGACCATGTGGACAGCGATTACTGTTACATCAACAGACAGACCATGTGTATCAGCCTCTGTCACCTTTATGTTGGATTCCAGGTTTGATCCGTTTACGCTCCAGCCCACCCCCTCGCCTCCAGGGTGTCGAATACGTCCTTAACGTTACAGCAACAGATGACAATGCCTCAGGCGGACCTCAGGCCCTGTCATCCACGGCCCAGGTCATAGTGGGAGTGGACGATGTGAATAACAACAAACCTGTCTTTGAGAAGGTAAGACTGACAATCTCATGCACATCTTAAATCCTTTCAACCATTATCTACTTCTGTCTTGGTCTTCTTTCCTTTCTTCTTATACTGCAGCTCAATCATTTCTCACTAAATCATTTTTAGTACAGGTTGTCTTTTTTGACTCTATCTATTCTATGCATTACTACTGCCCCCCTTCTCTGTCTCCCTCTCTCTGTCTTTCTATCTCCTCTATTTATTAGTCTCCCCTCTCTGGAGGAGCCATTAGCCACCTTGACCCTCATTGGTGCTCTCTCGTCTCCATCCTACATCATCTTGGTCTTTTAATTAAAGCTTTGAGGGGTGCTATGTCTCCTTTTGCTTTTTTCAAATCATGTCCCAATTTTAAATTAGGTGACTTTTGAAGCCCCCCAATGTATCATGAGCCAAGATTAGGAGCACCGGCTTGCTGAGTAAACCTCGCTCATTCCCTGCTGGGGGAAAGTAAGTGCCAAGTGTTTCTCTCTCAGCTTCACCTCTTTGCAGGGAAAAACAGAGTGATGGGCCACAAGATAAGAGCCAAGAGAAAAGAGGAATTCCTAGTCCACAGTGTTCCATGTGCTGCTGTATACTTGATTATCTTTCTCAGGAATCTCCTGCTGGCATCATAGTGCAACTATATGATTCATTATTTCCCCTCTGCTGGGATGATGCTGAATATAATGCCCCTGCTCTGAGCCCCACAAACACACTGCCATGCCGGAAAAGAAAACACAACTGAAGCTGGAAAAAGGAATCAAGCAAAATACAAATGTATGAAGAAAGAAAAAAACTTGTCAATAGATGGAAGAGTAAACACCGGACAAACACTGTTTATTTTCTCTGTCTCTGGTGAAAGATGGGCAAAGAAGCTGAGTGAAAAAGTATATGGAAGAAACAAAATAAGTCCTGGGACAGAGAAGTGAGAAGAGGCAGAGCGTTGGTTTCTCTCTTAATAAAGACGTCTGAGGTTAGCTGCTGTTTCCTCTGTGGCTGGCAGCCAGCAGCGGGACACTGGAGCAGAAAAGACCTTTTATCTTGTTTTAATGCTGAATCTTAGAACATACTGCAGCCTCTCTGGAACTCAGTGCTGGATCAGTGGACCAAGAGACACACAGAGAGGTAGATTTACAGAAAGCCAAGATCTATCAGAAAACAAGAGCAAACTGTACGGAAAAACATGAACAAAAAACCCCAAATAAACCTGCTATATGGAGAATGCACTGAATTCAGAACTTGATAGACACACAATCCCATTCATTAAGCCCCCGCCCACATATTTATGGATGAATTAGATGAATTACTTTGTTGGTTGGTTGTAGGGGACATCAGTAGGGTGGACACTGCTGGAGGCAACTGAACAGAAAGCGATAGCAGCATCTACTGAGTCTACGCTCAATCCTGCCTGCCTGCTGAAAGCAGTAAAATCGTTATGAATGGCCACCGACCTCTGGCCACCAGTTTGGGTAGGATTTCTCCCAGTGTTGCTGATGGTCAGTCTGACTGCAGCAGACAGTCAATGTGTTTGTGTGGGAGAGAAAAGGTGGGCAAGGCAAAGAGAGTAAAATAAACTGTGGATATGTGCACGCACAGCTTTCTCCCCTCATATGCATGCAGTGTCACTGTTCACCCCTCATGCATCCCACATGCTGACACAGAAGCCCCACTGGGTTTTTCTAATGTGCGTTTGTCAGATTTGCAAAACAAGTATTACTTCTCATGTCCACAAGGCACTACATGTCTTAGAGCAGCTAGCACCAAAATACACAAGCCACAATTTGGTCATGGTGGTGCAGAGACAAAGTCTAAAAAAAAAAGGCACGAGACAAAAATAAATGTATATCTTGTGGAGCCTCTGGTTCAAACCACATTTAGCTAGGGCAGTAAGGCACCATTGTCTACTCTGTTTATCAGAGGATCCTAGTAGCAGGAGGCTGGAAGCCAAGAATCCCACCTTACCATTCCACATCGTCTCCCTCTCTCCTCGGCCAGATTGGATATCACTACAGCATTTTCTTGATGTGAACAGGTGTTTCTTCCCATTTTGCATACTTCAGATGGCTCTTTTCAAAATGGAGACCTTATTAAGCAGGTTAGATGCAACTGATCCACATTAATTACAGACTTTTCATCAGTGTCATTTCAAAATTCAGTGTCCACACTGAGTCATTCCGTGCATCCCAGATGTCCTTCATCTTGTTTGCATCTTCAAACCTGTTTGATAAAACAAACAGAATCTTCTGTTTGTTTTATCAAACAGGTTTGGGTGTTTTTGAACCTCAGTGATGAGTCTCTTGGCCATCTGTCATGTAAGATGTGACGTGTTGAACGTGACACCCTGTAAATTCTGATGTTTTTTGGCTGCCGGTGTTTCTGTAGTTTATCAACTTGTTCTGAAAGTGACTTCAACAATAGAGTTTTCCATCGTTGCTGCCGTTAAAGTTGCTGTGTGGACTTCAACATCCACTTGAGTTAGAGTGATATTTTTAATAATATTTTTGTACAATGTTTTTTATAGTTATTTATAGTTATTATTGCTGTTGGTGTGGATGGCCCTATCATTTAAGCACTTGGTGAAGCATTCTTGCACAATAGAAGAATGTAGGCCAGGAGAAAATAGGGCGAATGAGAGGAGGCAGGAAGTGAGGGAACAAGAGAAGAGCATAAAAGAAGTTCCCCTGTCATTAATTAGACGTCAAAGGGAGGCAAAAACCTGCAGTACTGAGGGATCCCTTCCTCTCTGTGACTGTGGCACATCAGCATCACCGCTCCAGTGAGACTGAAAAAAAGAAAGAGTTGATGGAGACAGTGTTAGAGAACGATGAGAGACCGGAGAGAGAAGAATGAGGATAGCGAGAGTGAGTGTAACACAGACAGGGTTCAAATGAGGATAATAAAACCGCATGTCTGTGATGAGTTCACTGATTGACAGAACCTTTGAGAAACCAAACTAGGAGCACCTACATTTCATCACACCACTGAATGAATCTCTGTGATGTGATAAGTCATGAGCTGCTAAATGAAGACTAGGGTTGATTGCTCAACTTTAGTTCAGCCATAAACAGATTGCTTCCTCCTGTTGTACAAAAATAAAACCAAACTGTTCAGCATACAGCTGCCACCATCTTGCCTTTCTGACATCAATTGGAGCCACAAGTTTTAGGTCGACCAATAAGCCAGTAAGTCAGTTTCAGCAATCAATCACCCTGTTGTATACCTAATTACAACTAAAGAAACCATCTCTTGGAACATTTTTTAGTATGTAGGGTTTTTTAAATTTTTGTAATGGCAGCAATGCAGATATTAAGGGATTCAATTTTGGGAGCTGTCAGGTCGTCCATTTTTACAGTAGATACAGTCTGTAGATGTCTCCCAATCCAGGGGCTACTTCAAAGATGCAGTCTTTGCATCCCATGAAAGACGGAGCCTTTGTGGGACATGTAGATCTCGAAGGTCAAACCAAAACGAGATGGTCTGGTTTATGGAAGATGTCCTTGCTCTGTATCAGCAGTTTGTACCACCCTTACTGCTGTTTTAATGCCCCTTGCTATTTTAAAATGTGCGCTGCTAGCTGTTCCGATTAGGTTGAAGGCTGATACCATACTTGCATGCAGCATTTACTCTTTGACAAATGGTTTGTCACTTAAGCATCCAGCCATTGTAGCCTTTGTTGCTCTGAACAGAAGCATTTCTTGGCTGTGATGCAATCGGCCATCAAATGCAGCTTCTGAAGGAGGGAACACCTAACTTGGGACACAGCTTGTGAATTTAAAGATAGCAACTTTTATCAGGACAAAAAACAGTAATTCTCACCATTGAAACACCAGATGGCAGATAATTAATTGTGAAAGGTTTTATTTCTTCTTGGTGTTATCCATTTATATTCATAAACTTATGTGATACTTTTTTTCATGGAGCAACGTTCCTCTTAAGCGTTCACATCCTTTGAGTCTTGAGAGGATAAAGTACAATCCATACTTTACAGAATGTGTTTTCCAGAACATCTCCAGATGTTCAGCTCGTGAGTGGTTCTGGTGGAAGAGGCCATCCACACAGTGCTGACATGAGGCTACTACACTTTACAGTGGTGTTTCTTTTTAAACAGAGAAGCATTGTTCTTGGACCATTAGTTGTAAAGGTTGTACTGTCCTGTATGTCTTCTGACAGTTGCATGGTGAGGGCGACGATATTTAATCAGTGTGAGCACAAGTTCTCATAAGAACACTCATGCATGACCATTGCTATTTTACCACATCAGAGAAATACATTTTCTGGTAAATCCCAGGATTTTAATACAACATAATTTTAATGTAATGGTGACACAGGCATTATGCAAATATTCATGGGTTGCATTCAGTTTTCTTAGCTGTATATATATATGTACAAGATATATCTACGGTATATTCAGTGTCAAACATAAGACTTGTT
This sequence comes from Paralichthys olivaceus, assembly GCF_024713975.1. Lineage (NCBI taxonomy): Eukaryota > Metazoa > Chordata > Actinopteri > Pleuronectiformes > Paralichthyidae > Paralichthys > Paralichthys olivaceus. Next base: position 5,069,572 of record NC_091093.1, on the reverse strand, counting down.
CTAAAGAGAAATGTTGCCAAATCGAACTAAAATTTTGCTTTTATAAAATAATGACATATTTATTTTCCAACTCTGTGTGAAGTGTTTTTCCCATTTCTTTTTTTATCACAGCACAAAACAGGACTGGTTGCAAAAGATCAACAGATCCACCACACCGCCTGCCGTAAACAGGATAGGCAAATTTAGAAGATGAATGGATAAAAACGATAGACCCAGGCTTCCCACTTTCTTTCTGTTTGCTCATTATTCTGTGCCCATGTTCCACTTTTTGTCCCAGTAAATAATCTTTACCCTGTCCTTTCAAAATAAATATCATTCCGCTTCCCACACACTCCCTCACTGTTTCGATAGAATGGAGTATTGATCTAAGTTTCTCCATACTTACATTGCTATGATCTTCTCCTCCTCCCACCCATCCCCTCCGCCTGCCACCTCATTCTCCTCAGTGTCAGCAGTACCGAGAGAGCACGTCAGTCCTGGAGAACCAGCCGGCGGGGACGTTTGTTCTGCAGGTTCGCGCTGTGGATGCTGACGAGGGCTCCAATGGCAGGGTCACATACGGCTTCATGCACAAAGACTCCACCGTTCCCGCATTCAGCATACACCCTGACACTGGTACTGAAACACACACAGTCACTTCCACTTGCACAAAAACAGACGAGTGCACATACTTTTATCCCAGTGGGAAGTCTCATGCAGACATCATTCTTTTCAACATATCCATCAGGTTTGACAAAGTGCAACAAGCGCATGCAGGGTGCTGAAAAGGGTACAGATACGTTTACAGTTTAAAGCTATTTCTAAACTCCTTTTTACTAACAGACAGAATTAAATGTATTATATTTGCAGCCAAAAGAAAGGATCATAATTCAAAGCCTTGTGGTTAGACGCATCATAACTTACTTTTCCCCATCAAATATTTTTGAAGCATATTTCAACCATCTCACAAAAATAAACATCTACAGCACTGACCCTGTGCACGAGGCAGCTATCTTTCAGCTAAGCTCATAAGTTTACATTTGACATAGGTACTCAATCATCAAATTTGATTTGTGCAGCTAACAAACATCAATTTCCCTCATAGGGCTTCACAGCATCCTCTGCGCTTACCCCTCAACAAGAGTAAAATACAAAATTACTTTTCAACTTGGGGAAAAAGTGTCAAAGGCTTATGTGTAAAAAAAATTGAACATCAATACAAACCAAATAACATAACATTTCACTTGACTTGCAACAGTGTTTTTAATGGAGCAGGAAATGCTTTAACTGTCATCGCTAAAATCTTCTCTGAGATTAATAATGAAGATAATTCTCTTTGTTTTTGATGATAACTACTTTTGAAATGCTCTCATATCCTTTTCTACTAAGTGTAGTCTTTAAAGTCTGGCTCGGAGGCAAACAAAGGAAACTCATTTTTGTGTTAAATTGCAGATGCTCTGGAGACATGAGACCGAGTGGTGTCTGGTAGGGTTTACCTGTTGTATCAACCTTGATGTGTCTGGCTCTAGGGGTAATTGTGACTGCGAGGAAATTTGACCGTGAACGCCAACGGGAGTATGCGGTGACGGTGACCGCCACTGACCAGGCGGCCGACCCGCTGATTGGCATTTGTCAGCTCAACATCCTCATCCTGGACCAGAACGACAACAGTCCCAAGTTCGAAAACATCCGATATGAGTGTAAGTGGATATTAGAATGAATGACAGACACATGCAAATGGACCAATGTTTTTTATTCTGTTATTATACAGCTGAACTATCGAAAACAGATATGTTGTGAAGGAAGCACAATCCCTGGTTGGAATATAGTTGAAAGTGAAATATTGTTTTCAATGAATCAAGTTTTAATTGTATAAGCAGCAGCAGAGTCCCCAGGAGGTGTTAGTGTGGATGGTAGGTGTACAGATCTCACAACTGTGGAGGTTTGCATCCACAGTCCCATCTGTGATTAAGACAACAAAAGCACGTAGGTTAGAGAAAGATCAGAGTTTTAATGAAGTGCTAACAAACAAAATAAAAATGTTTTCCTCCAAACTTTAACTCAGTGCTGCAAGTTCCTTAACACATCCATACAGAAGTTAAAGAATGCTGTGGTCACCCTGAGTGGATCTTATGATACAAGATTGGGTATTGATAGGTAGAAAACTACAGAGTCACACCCTGGTGACATGTGAGAGGGAAAAAAAAAACTTGTTCCCATGACTTATTCACTTCATATATAACACTCCCCACATATAAGCAGGGTTGCTCCGTGGAAAACAAACACGTCAACGTTGTCCAGATTTTACTGATGATTTCAGTATGACTGTATTTACAAGATGTCAACATTCTAAATTTACATTTACACATCACATCAATACAAAACATTGTCATGTTACAATTATATTTATTTTCAAACTGAACTTGATGTCTTGTTGTAATTTATAACAAACACGTCTGACTCTAATATTACTGGAACAAATGATGATTCCCTTGTTTTGGTGTTAATTATATTCGCAGTGTGCTTCTTTATGCATAAAATGTGTTATGAAATCAACAATTATGCTGCAAAGTGTTAATTAACTTGCGTTTTAATTGTTTGCAGCACTTTTTCTGAATGTGTCACAGGTTGTCAGAGTGGTGAAGGTGTTTTTTTCTTCATTTATTTGTTTTCTAAATGTGTCGGTTGTCAGAGTGGTGAAGGTGTTTTTTTGTTTTCTTAAATTGCAGCGCGCTGCAAACACTGGACCACTGTACTGACAAAGTCAAGAAAACGAAGGCTTTACATAACCAATGGAGCACCAACCACACTCCTTATGCTTCCTCTCCCACAGACTTCCTTCGTGAGGATACCATGATCGGGACGAGTTTCTTGCGAGTGGCGGCTCATGACGATGACTTTGGCACAAATGCAGCCATCATGTACTCTGTGTCCAGTGAACAGCCGGAGTACCTCAGGGTCAACCCCCTGACGGGATGGGTTTATGTCAACCAGCCCATCTCTCAGGTATGAACCCACTGGTGGAAGCTGCATTGAAGGCAGTTCCTGCTTGCTATTTAAAAAGTGTATGTAAGTGTAAATGTTGGGTGTATGTAGGAGCTTTCTGCTTATATAACTGCTGATATGTGTAGCAGTGGTATAAATAACCTATGGGTTGTCCTTGGAGCTAATCATGCTAATGGAACCACATCAAGTAGCACGTAAATACTTCATAGAAATGATGTGATTTTTATATTTACAACCAAGAAGTCGTGTGAGACTGGCAATGAACCAAATCAACATATCAACATACCGATTCTAAGCATATTTGTAATCAAGCCTTTGATTGTTGACAGTTAGAGGGCAGAGGTCAGTAGCACAGTCATTCTGAATATGTGATAATGTTTTCACCAGAGTCTTTGGCATCGGGATAAGTATCAATGCTGATATGTTCCCTCACTTTGCTGCCTCTAAGACTTTGTTTCACCAGCAGAAAAACAATCTTGGTGACAACACGAACAAGCAGTCGAGGAAATTGCCAACGTAGTGTGCACTGTGCCTTAGATGAGTGCCACAGTGATAAAAGCTGAAAGAACAACAATTCACCATCTACTGGTGCCAAGAGGACTGAGTTTCCTCAGCACCTTGCCTGAGTGAAGGGTTCACTAGAACATATCCGTGTTTGAAGAGACTCAACTTTTCCACTAATGAGGACAACTGCATAAAGCGTGAAACACATGCAGCCACTGCCTACATGTTTATTTCACCTTCGCCTTTGCAAATGTGATGATCTCAGTTGTCTTAATTGCCAAGAGCAAACATTGCATTTTAAAACTACAAGACTGCAGCAAATCTTAAGAATGAATCCTGGGTCATGTGAAAAAACGGCTCAGTGAAAAGCAGTTTTCCATTAAAACAAACAAACCTTTTTAGAATGTGTAAATAATCAACATTGCATGTTGCCTAAAGTGGAAGACCTGAAGTAAATTGAAAAAAAGTGAACTTGTGTCTGTTGTGCAAATGACACCAATTAACTCGCACTGGGGATACTAACTTATTCTCCTTTATTTTCTAAATTAAACCATTCCCTCTGATTACAGTGGCTACAGGTAATTGCTTTTGTAAGGTTTATTAAACTGTTGGCTATGACCTTCAATCAGCGCAATTATCCCTCAGTATGCTTGTTTTTACACAAATGCAGCCAACAGTCATTTTCGTCTGCACAGAAGTGTGGAAAATGGATTGCTTTCTGAAATCTGTGTGACCTGTGACACGTTCAGCAGCCTCTACGGAAGCTGTGATTATCACTGTCACACTCATTGACAACATGACAACACTCCATTATGTGAACTCATCACCTCTCCGTTACTCTGCTCTTCATCGGTGGGGACCTCCTGCTGCAGAGGACCTACATCACCAGGGAAATCATGGCTACGGACGGAGGGAACAGGAGCAGTTCAGTGGAGCTGGCCGTCACCATCACCAACGTGAAGAATCAGCCTCCGCACTGGGAGAAGGACAGCTACAGCGTGGTCATCCCAGAAAACACCGTCAGAGACACGCCCATCGTGGTACGTTGGGTGGGGGATGTGGTAGTTGACAAACAGGCAGCAGAAGCACAGACGCTTAGGGAGGAATTGCTGGCAAATACATCAGGGTTGGACTAATGGCTGACGTGACTAGTGACTGATAGTGGCATCATGAGCCACCATTCCCTGGGCAGCAGAGCGTACACTGCCGCACTCACACACAAGCATGCACGCTATAGTGTCTGTGCTATAACATAGAGAAAATTATTTATCACCTATAGTTTATTAGGAGTCATGTCTTAATCACATTTTTTGGCCCCCATCAGAGTGATTTAATATCAGGCATCTCCCAATAATGAGGCAGATCCCATATTTAATTCACGTTTCTTACATGTTGATTAAATAGCTGGCGTATCTGACACATTGATAACATAGCTTTACACTAGTTAATCTCACTCACCTTAATTATACGAGCGTCTTCTTCAAAATACTGAAGGTTATGGTTCTAAAATATAACGTTTTGAAGCTTCGTTTTATGATTTGATATAAATCAATGTTCACTTTGGAGAATGCTGGAGATTTGATGCAAACTGCTAAGATGTCTCACTCTAATGCATTTCCTGGAAGTAAAGAACAACTCAGTTGAGAACATAGACTATATAAAGAAGAACGACATGACGGTTCCCCAAATGTGAAGACAAAACGTCTTGATTGCCACCTGCTGGCTGGCTGCAGTATAGACCATAAACCATGTCTCCTCCATGTTAGTGGATGAAACACTGACCAAAATAAATGTTAAATATAGGTGTTAAAGGTCCAGTGTGTAAGAGTGTAGTTTTCTTTACCCCAGAAAAGGCCCTTTATATTTAAATACTTTATATTTATATCGAGGGGACCCTCTCGGAGGCCACCGTGTTTTTTACATTTAGTCAACGTGTGTATCGGCTGGATGTGGATACCGCGGCTCCATCCCGTGATCAATGGATAGTGGGAGGAAGTGGAAATATATCGTGCTTCTTCATATACAGTCTATGGTTCAGACTTGGTTGTACAGTGACATGCAAACTGATCTCAGGCTAGTTTATTTAAGGCCTGTCATCAAGTTAATTAGTCACAGCCAATATGACAAAGCAGCAGCATTTGTGTTATTGTAACCAGCAACAGCGACACTCAGCACCGTTTAAAAATAGAAAGCAGCTAATGATTATAAGCATCAGAGCTGAATAAATCTGTTGCTGTCTTCCATCTCAATGTTTCACTGTACATTGTCATATGCTAGTTCAGCAGACATCGCCCAAGTCTAGTACATGAGAAGAGTTTTTGTTCTTTTTTAAAATATAAAAAAAGCAAGGCATGTTTATTTATATATCTGTGGCACTTTATACACAAGAGGGTGGTGGCCTAAAGGGCAGAGAAACAGGCTTTTGACAGAAAAGGGTTGAGAGTTCGTTCCCCATACTGGAAGGAAACATCTCAGCAGGGACAGGGACACACTGCAGCACCCCCGATCACCATCACAGAGGTGCCCTTGAGCAAGGCGCTTAATCGCAACTGCAAAAGAGAGCTTTGCCCTCTTTGAAACTTGAATGAATAAAAGTTCGAAAAAACAAGAGGCAATTTGAAGTGCTTGTCCTCTTCCTTGAATTAAAGCAGAAGCAGTAGCCTTCAGCATCCAGAAAGGTCAGTGCAGCTCCGGTGAAAGTACAGCAAATCTGACTTTATCTGTCTCTGGATCATTGCTAAATGCGGAGAAGGCATGTGCTATTTTTTTGCAGTAACTTTATTACCAATAGGAGTAGGTGGTAATAGATGCCGACACAGAAAATTATTTGTCTGCAAACTGAGCAAAATGTTAATATCTATTCTAATTCCACGTAAGAATCACAATGTTTAATATCCTGTAGTGCAGCTAAAACACACTGTGGTGTTGCAAAAATAGATTTTTATTCCACTCTCTGTTTACTGCCTTTTTCAGTTTCTCTTCTGTGGTTGAAAAGAATAAGACCCCAGCAACAATCAGCTTTGTGCAACATTAAAAAACAACCTGTGTGGATATTACTCCAGTATTTGGCAGCTCAAATGTTTCCTCAAAACTGAATTAGATTATTCACAGGCATCAACTTCTTACTCCATTAACATTTTATCGATTGTATTTTTTTGGAGGATCTCTTGAAAGCAATTAAATCCATTAAAGTTGCTGATGAATACTATTGAAAATGAAAAGACAGAGGAGAGTACTTTATGAGGCTGTGAGTGTGTGTGTGTTTTGATTGTGTTCGCGAGAGATGCTGATAAATGGAGGGAGAATGAAAGAGAGGCAGTGCGGTCCCTACAGTACAATGTATTAATCGCGATGGCAGTTCAGCGTTGATTTGACTGTTATGCAAAGATACAATAACTCTCAGCGGGTTGTAATAGCTCTGCTGTGGAAGATTGAGGTGTTTATGGCCTAAATCAGCTCATACAATAGCCAGGCATGTTTGCCAGTTCTACATGCCTAATAGGGTGTCTCATTATTGTAGTGCTGTGCTCCACAGGTTGAATGGATACAGCTAGGTCACCCATAGGAAAGCCGCATCACGTCCGAGATGGCATTTTTGATTTTAATTGGGATGTGTGTATGTGGCCTCAGCTTTGAGTAGCCTCTCCTTAATTAGTTTGGGAGAATGCATGATGAGTCTTTGATCCTGCAGGATTTCAGCAGGTTGTTTTTTATTCTAACAGTTTGAGACTTATTGCCTGGACATTTTAATATTCATTATTATGTGCATAAAACACTTTTATCCATTTGGGCAGATCATTTGTCACTATTTAGAATGCACACTTCCACTGAGGTCCAGCAGCGGTTGTCCCCGATCTCAGTTCCTGTCCAGAGGATCTCTGCTGGCATTCAGCGTTTTTTTCCAGCTTTCAAAACTCGTAATTGGAAACATGCAAAATTTCTGTCAGGTTTTCAGATCACGGGTCAGTACATTTATTCCAAAATTTGAGAAAATAACAATTATACATATTGAGTCATTGGTCAAAATCCTTTTTCAGCTATCAGGTAAGATGACAAATAGAACACCTTCCACGATGTCAGAGTAGTGTTTTGTAGTGTTATTTTACATTGTGTAGCTTGTGTAACATCTGACAACTATGTGAGTGATGGTGACCCTGGGGTTTCACTGACAACATAAAGCCCCTCAGTGGTATGCAGACTAAAATGAGTGACATGTCCTGTAATAGAGAAATCTCACTACCTTCTATCCTTGTCTCTGTTTCACACAGACCATCAAGGCCACCTCCCCTCTTGGGGATCCCAGGGTGACTTACAATCTGGAGGACGGAATGGTCCCAGAGACCAACATGCCTGTTCGCTTCTACTTGACCCCCAACAGAGAGGACGGCTCGGCCTCCATCCTGGTGGCTGAGCCCCTTGACTATGAGACCACCAGAAACTTCATGCTGCGGGTTCGAGCTCAGAATGTCGCTGCCGTGCCATTGGCAGCCTTCACCACAGTCTATGTCAATGTCACAGGTAGGCCATTTTTATTTTAACTTGCTTTAGTGGATTTTCATTCCTTCACTATGTTTTACATTGTCTCCGAACACCATTGTTTTCCTGCATTCATCTAAAAGCATTGTTGCAACTGGTCAATTGAAATTGTGTAATAAAATACGGTATGACTGTGTAAGGTTACAGGAAGAGAGGAAAAGTGGGTATTTGATTGCACATTTTTGATGGCTAAGGTATACGCTAATGGAGGAGCAGGATGGATTTTACATGGTGAGTTTGCAGGACAGGCTTAATGGACTTTTTATAACAATAAATGGACAAAGCTGTTCTCAGTCAAGAGCAGCATTAAACACTTTCCTTTTCCAATACTGAACTTGAACCAGCCTCAGGACCCAGCTATGGTCTCAACTCATATAGTGCCAACTTAAAACTACTGCTGTGTATATGCTTTTTTTTAATTCTCACCCTCTGTATTCAACATGGACAGTGGCACTGTTACAACAGTTGCTCCCCATGTGAGGCCACGGCAGGAGACAGAATAAAGAGCATTTGGTAGGAACAGATGGGTCAGTTGTATCACTGCGCTTTCTAAGACGGGTTGTGTTCTAATTTTCCATCTGACCCGTTTAAATCTTGGATTCCAAAGCTGTGTAAATCCAAATTATTTGCAGTGCTCGCCAGCTGTTGTGAGTATGATGAGCTTAGAGTAAAATACGCTCAAACCCACTGCTCCAAGAAATTTCAACACAGACCTCTAGGTTTAGTCAAAGTCTCACTCTCCTAAAATATATATTATCTTCCATCTGCAGCAGTTTTCACCTCTCTGCCCTTTTCTATTGTGTCCCTGACAATGTTCAGCACCTGATTTAGGTTGTGATCATCTCTGCTTAATATGATAGGGTTTGCAAGCTCCTGACCTTGCTCCTCAAAATAACTCTGCCTACCCTACATGCCCCACTCTCCCTGCATTTAATCCCCTGGCAACATGCAGGCATACCCACACACACACACACTCACATCACATTGGTCCTAATCCAGTGAGAAATAATTAATTCACACAGACCCACTCTCCCTTCTCTGTCTTTCTGTCCTACTCCTGACTCCCTTCTCCTCTTTTCATTCACCCCTCCAAAGCTCTTTGACTCCTCAGAGGCGATCCTGCTGGGGGAGGGAGGGAGCTCTGTAATGGAGTTAAGGCCTCATTTTTAATTTATAGATTAAGACATTTGCTCAAAGAAAGGCGAGGGGGAAAAAATGACAATGGAGCAGCATTATACTGTATTTAATCTGTTGCTCTATTCAAGTCATTTCTGTAATAATTTTGGACTATATTTAGAATTTGTCCTCTGCTATTCATGCAAACTTAGTTCATGGTTTGAAAGATAAAACCACAACAGCAAAAATGACATTGATGCATCAGTTGTCAAAGCTATAATGAATGCATGGTCTAACATAAATCAATAGGATGGCATTGAGCTGGAGTTACATCCCATGGTGTTGATACCGATGTTCTCAGTTCCCAGACAATTATTCCCCACAAATATTCTGTGAAACAAATGAATTATTCATGCAAACTAGGATGGACTCTAGTGTCCTTACCATCAGCCGGATCTTAAAATGATATGCCATATAGACTCCAAACTTTATTTTTATAGCTGTAGGCTGATGAAAGCCCAAAATCAACCACTCTCCAGGATGCTAGGAGGACCAGAGCCACTTTGAAGCCCAGTGGTGCGCCAACTACAAAGAGCTTTGATATTCATTGCCTGGTGTTTTCTTTATTTGTCCACAACCTACAAAATGACCTTTAAGAAGTATTCATAATAAAAAGAAATGCAGTATATAGTATATAGACGTAGTTCAATGTAGAGGGGCATCCAGACACCAGAACACTGCACAGGGATTTTTGATACTCAGAATCAGAATTTTTTTCAGATGACAAAACATTGTGTTTTGAAAAAATGTTTTCTGATTGTTGTTTTAGTTTAGATTTCATTAAGTTTAGTTGAGGTGCTTTATTTATCTTCACAGGAGTTTGAGTAGGGACACAATCGAGGTAGTTAGTTTTAAGTAACCATTATACCTCCGCCAAGGAGGTTTTCAAAAATGTGTACATCTTTTAAGAGAATATTTCATGGATCTTGATGAAAAAAATCTGGCAAGTTAAGAGGACTGCTATTTGTGAGAATTTTGAAAAAGAAATTTGATTTAGTGAATTTAAATTATGGTTTAATACAGAGACTGTTGGACCTTGGCTGAGGCATTAATTCTAGCTTTATACTGTATAGCAACAGTTGTTTGCTGTCACACATAAAAATAGCAATAACACGTGAGTATAAAAAATACAGATTCAATAGAAAATATAAATTGTTTCCTAAATTTCAATCGAAATAACTGACCCAATACTGACAAAATACAGAATCCATGGTACATTCTGGTCCATATTGGGGTGTTTTGGACACCCATTTTTGACATATGAACCAAAATATGAAATAATCTTTGGATTTGGTCATTTTATTTCCTGGCAGTGCTCATGTAGCAATTACTTGTAGATGAAAGCAGGAAATAGACAGGGACCAGAACAGAGTCATTAACAGTGATCAGAAGAAAGTATTTTTGGCAGCAGAACATTTGAGTGTGGTGGATGTGGAGGCACATTGTGAAGTAATTTAAAGAGATGGTGGTTAACTAATTTAAGAGAATCAGTGTGGAGCCAGCAACAGGCAAACAAGAATTAGCAGGCTGAATGAAGGATGATGGTGTGTTTTCCTTTCAACGTGATTTTACGATCATCTGACAATCAACTAATACAAAAGTTTACTTATCTGCCTTTGGATCTGAAGCTGAGTGTTTCCTTGTTTCCTTGTTTGTGGCTGTATATCATCTCTTAATCCAAAGAAACAATACATCTGTAAAATAAATGTCACTACATTGCATATTGTTTGTCATAACTTATCTTTTCAATTGATAACTGTGCCACCAACAACTGTTTGAAAACAAATTTTACCTTCAGGCCCTTCAGGCCTCGCAAAGAGCCCATTAATTGTCAGTGGTGTTTCTTATCAAATTCACCAAACATACTATGTTGAAATTATTTTATAGCCTAAGCACACGCTCTCTTTCCCTTCTCTTCCTTCTCCAGATGTAAACGACAACGTCCCGTTCTTCACCTCCTCCATCTATGAGGCCTCAGTCACTGAAGGGGCAGAAACAGGAACTTTGGTTTTCCAGGTGTCAGCCACTGACCTTGACTTAGGTCTCAATGGCAAGGTGACGACAGACGTGCATCTGCACACACACACACACACACACACACACACACAAACAATTGGTCTTTCAGCATCGCCTCAGTTGAACTGGGTTTCTTGTGAATGTTCACACTGTTGTCTGCTGTGTTAATTAATTCAGTTAAATTACACTTTATTGTATAGCACCAAATCATAATATAAGACCTTAAAAATTATAGAGAAACCCAAAGGTTTCCACAATGAGCAGCACTTAGATGACTGTGGAGACTATGGGAGGGAAAAAACACAAAGTTAGTGAAATGTAGTAAAATAAATGAATACATGTGGGGGCAGAGAGACAGTATTATTACACAGGACATAATTAGCAATAATGACCTGTGTGTCATAACCTTCCCACTGTGCAGATCTCCTACTCCCTACTGGTGGACCGCAGTGGGGACCACCAGTATTTCCGTATTGACCCGGAACTGGGATTCATCTACACTCAGACTGTGTTTGACCGTGAGACCAAAAGCTCCTATCTGCTGGAGGTTCAGTCTGTGGACGGCTGGGAGTCAGCGCGGCCCGGCAAACATGGACAGCCCAACTCTGGTAAGTACAACTGACATGTTGACACTAGCATCTTGAGACTTACAAGGTGAAACTAGGAAATATTGCTTTTACATGGGGTACATTTAATATTCCAATTACCCTAGGAAAGAATATGATATTACACTAACGACCAATTTAATATTAGCTATTACAGCGTCCTTTATCATTCCGAATTACATAATACAGGACTCACATTAACCAATCTAACAAGGTGTGCACAGCAACACGCACACTTGTACACACTCCAGCTGAAACCACACACACACACACACACACACACACACACACACACACACACACACACACACACACACACCATTTTTGCACCCCCCCAACCCAAATGCAGGATCAGGAGGCTACATTGATCAAATACATGACTTACAGACTCTGTTTTCTATACTTCCTTATCATTTCAAACCAGGCCAAGTCTTCATTATACATCATGACCTCAACCCACAGGCTACTAAATCACAATATAATTTGTTCCCGTAACTTAACCTGAGCAGAGAACAGGTAATGTTCACCTTGTGATGGCCACAGTGCTTATTTTCTGTCTGAACAACCAGAATGAAATGTCTACTTCACTGAATAACACATTGTAACGCCCTCAGACAAGAATGCTGGTGGACTCAAATGCACGACTCGGTTATAGTAGTGAATATAACAAAGGCTTATTTCTTGACAAAAAGGTGCACAGACAAAAGGCACTCTCTAAGAGGATATGAAAAGGAAGAAAATAAACACTTACAAAAGTGCGAATCAAAAAAGACCATAAACTTGACTAGAGCTGGTGATACTCCAGGTGATACTCCAATGAACACTCATGGACAGAACAAGACGAACTGGCACAGGACAAAGGGAGACCAGGACTATTTATACATGAGGAAGGGGAAAACAGGTGAAGATGATCAGCAAGGCGGGAAAATTACACAAAGGGAGGAAGTCAGGGTCTGAAACGAGAGGGAGAAGGTGAGTGCAAACTAAAACAGGAAGTGCACGACGAGACTTGACGTGAGTGAAGTTTAACTTGACACAAAGTGCTCAAAACAAACAAGACTAAACATGAACTAAACTCAGGCATGGCAAAACTCTAAACATGAACATGAATAAACCTAACATAATTGACGAGAAATAACACGCATGCAGCTAAACCCATACAAGCAAGGTAGGAAAAGGAAAATATATGTTTATATTCACACACAAAATCGCAAAGATACATGGAAAGTTCAGTCAATAGTAGAGAGAGAGAGAGAGAGAGAGAGACTAGGCCGTTCTCCTGTCTTTCATTGTGGCTCCGCCTGGCCTTTAGGTCCCCCACAACAGTGGATATTTTATCAATGTTGACAAGTTCAACCCATCCACTCAAGTCCCTCAGATGAGCTTTTTTCAATCCTTTTCAGACAGGGAGAAGAGCGCTCTGCTGATGTGCTGGTGGTGATGTGAGAGGGTAGACAGTGTGGATTGTGAAACATCATGTTGGACAGCATGTGCAACTCATTCCCCAAGTGATGTCTATCAAAGAATGAAGAATCTGCTGAGTTAACTCACTGTTGGGAATTGCAGTGGGGTTGAAGAAAGGAACAAATAATGTATGATACAGCCCTAGAAAAAAGCTCAGGCAAAGTTTTGGGTCATGCTATAGCCGACTGTCAACAATCTGGAAGTAGAGGCATCAGAAAGATGCAACAGTTTCCTGTGTCATTCTTGGTAGTGGTTTAGCCTCTGATTCAGGTCCTCCCAGCCACGATGGCAGTGTTTGTTATTTAGTAATAACAAACTCAATGTACCCATTTCACTTCCAGTTAGTAAAGCATTATTCATCAGTCTAGACTAGACATGTCAGTGCTCTTGAGTCCAATCAAAGTGTGCTTTACCCCTGGTACCAAACGTGGTGATCATAGCTCTGTGGCCTCTGCTCAGCCACTGAAAACTATGACTTCAAGCTCCACACAAAACGTTCTCATGCAAATGTTTCATCTGCAGGCAGTTTGAGACTCTAGTGAGTTAGTCCTGCTCTGCGAGCTTGGGTCACTGAATTTGAGGAATAGATTTATTGCAAACTTGATATCCTTTGACAGTAACACATTTAAAGTCAGTGAGCTGGCTCTGCTGAAAATTGTAGTAAATTTTGACTTATTGGAGTGTGTGTTTTTTATTTTTTCCACTCCTTAGTATTGACACTGCAGATCACGGAAGTTCCAAATTTTATATTCAGCATTCAAAGCAATTTCGATGAATATAATTTAGCTGCTTTGCAGCACTGAAGGATAGAAAATCCAGGATTTTCCAGGAACCAATACATTCTAAATTAAATAAGTCTGCACAGATAAATAATTGTCAAGTAAAACAGGGACTGGGAAATTCAAACTGCAAACAGATCAAAAATCGTTCAAACATTACCAACTTCAAAAAGGTAAATCAATTCAAAACAAAAATTCCAAAGCAAATCAAGACAAATCAAAAGTCCCTCGAACGGGCAGAATCATTACATTTACTCCTTTTTAAAATTAAAAAGCTGTACGTTAAGCAAAGTGTTTTTCCTCTTTACATTCATTTCATTGAACGATTTACAGAATCATCAGCTTCTATGTAAATAACAGTTTCATGTGATTGCAGAAATGAGTACAATTCAGTTGTTATTGAGGTTGTAACAGTTTATGTGTTTAATGTGTTTGCTGTTATGTGAGCGAAAAAGAGGATGAACACAAGAGGAGAGCTGTACACAGCTGCTCTGTAGTCTTGATTTAAGACTCCAAATGTTAAGTGAAGGCAGTTTTCCTCTTTCTGTCTCTGTCCCACATCTGTTCATCTCTTACTCGAGGACCATCAGCCATCTTCTTCTCTCAGTCTGCTCCCTCTCTTCCTGCATCTTTCGATTTCTCTCTCATTTGATGCCAGATGAAATGCGTGCATGCTCCAACGGTAGAATAGAGACATGAAGAACGAACAGCTGTTTAGGCAGATGGGTGGATGGAGAGGTGTTGATGAAGCAGCAAGACAGATGAGGAAATATTTTTTAATAAATATGATCATAGATTATTAACAGACCCTCTCTCAAGGCATATATTCATTTATTTAACTGGGAAGAATGAAAAAGGGTCAATGACTGGTGGTAAATTATATTAAATACAGATGCACACATGAAAACACACACATACATCTGCATGTAATTGCAGTTGTCAAAGTCAAGATCATTTCAGGGTGTCATGAGCAAATTTTACTCATTAATCTCTTGAACCTGCAGTGAATTATACCCCTTGAATGACTGATCACCTTAAAAGTCAATCTTAAATCTTTTAAACAAACCAAAAAAAACAACAACCAACAAACTGATTTGTAACAGCATGCCAATAAATGAGAGTGACACCGGTACTTCACTTAGCCAAAAAATATAGACACTGATTTATCTGCCTTCGCATAACAAGCTTGTGTCCTTCAGCTGTACCATCAAGTTCAACTTAGGGGGAACTTAATTATAAATTAGAATTATTAATTATAATTATAAAACAATAATTACTTCATTGCTGGTTTGTATTTTTTTATTTTACTTTACTTGCTTTCACCATATTCATCATTTTCTCTCTGCCAACGCAGACTCATTTTTGTGTAAACATTTCTCAGGTAAGGGAAATAGGTTATGATGAGGGTGATAGAAAACAAAGTAAAACAAGGTTGAACCTCGGATAGAGGCCGACCCGGAGGAAGTGGATACTCAGGTTGGTGGATGTAAAGACAGAGCATACAGCCGGCTCTCATGAACCCCCTGAATAATGGGCACACAGAGAGGGCTGGTAAATACAGTGACAGAGAACAACCCTTCTTACAGTTGGGTGTTATATACATTTTTTGTCTTGCTTTGGAAAGTAGCCAGGCTGGTAGCCTGTTGCTAACACTGCTAATTATTAGTATAAAAAAGTTCATGTTTACATGTGGTGGTCTTTTTAAAACAAGTAAACTTACCATATTATATTATGATTACGGAGTTGATAAGAATGGAATTTGATCCTATCCATCATTAGTGTCATCAGGAATACCACGTTGAAATAGTGGTAGTTATCTATTGCCACTTGAATTTATTTATTTAACGTGTGTTTTTATCCATAGAAAGACTTCACTGGCAAAGCTTCAGAATGTTAAGGATAAAAGCCCCAATGTTATTCAGTATACTGTTCCCTTTTTAAAAAAATTCAAAGACTTCTAGTGAGTTTAATGGACTGTTAGCTTCGTTGGTTTAGGAGTTCATGTCCTCACAATTCAGACTTTTATGACACTATAGCATGGGGGACTAGGTTTTTGTGAATTAGGAAAAAGCATTTGACCATGTTGAATTTGACTTTGTTGAAAATTATGTATGGAAATATATTTGTACAGCAGTGCTCCCAGCTCTCACCACTTCTCTTACCATAGAAAGGAAAGTCATTTCATATTGGTTATGTGAAAACACTGAAGCCTCTGATTTAGGTAAAATACCCTCTGAAGAATCTTTTTCATATACATGTCACTCTGATGATACAGAACTAATAACTGGCTAACATTAGGTTAATTCCATTTAACCATTTAACCACACACTGATCAATATTGCAGCATAATGTTGCGGCCACAGTATAACCTTGATAAACACTGTTCTCAGAGGAGGCTAATGTATGGCTAATAAATGTTTACAAGTTCTTTAAATGTAAGCAGAAGTGTTAAACCATTAGTGAACAGACAGCATTAGCAGATGAGTGGGAGGATGCGGAGATGGCTGCTGGTACATCTGCTCATCCACTTTCTGTGTGCTTCCTCCATCACTCCCTACTTTCCTCTCCCCCTCTGACACCAAGTGAACACAGGCAAAGCTCTGGCCCTAGCATCTGCAGCTTTTATTTTGAGCCTGCATTAGTTTTCTATCTGTGCTATGAACTGTAAACAATCTCCTCCACCCTGGCTTAAATTATTTATCTCATCTAAAGCGTGTATTGCAAATTATGCTCGTTTTGATAGCAATATCAAAGGAAGCGTAGTGTGTTTGGTTGCTCAACTACAGAGCTTCACACTGATGCCCTCAGGGTGCTTTGCTCCCCCGCTTCAGCCAGCGGTTGGATGTTGAAGAAAAGAAGAAACAGCTGGATTTAATGCTAAAATAGACAGAAGCCTGATGATGGATGTAATTGAAAAGTGGAAGATAGTGGAAAAAAGTGTTATTTTGTTTGTTGTTCTCTGTATGCATGAAGAAACTTGTGTGTGTGTGTGTTGCTATCCAAAGAGAGAGAGACAGATGCTCATGTTCACATTGACAGAATAAGAACAACCTCCTGTTTATGATTGTCTCTCTTTTCTCTCTCTTTCAGACACGGCGTACGTTCGTGTTTTTATCAGTGACGTGAACGACAACAAACCAGCGTTTGCGCAGACATCCTATAAAGTTGATGTGGATGAGGATGCTGACATTGGCTTTGCCATCCTCACTGTCAGTGCCAATGATGGGGATGAAGGTAGGTGACATATATACAGTATATGTGCTATATAGATATGTATTATATATATCAAATTGCTCAAGCACATGGTTGAAGTTCCTCGTTTTTTCCTCACTCAAGGAACATTTTACTTTTCACTTCACTGCTTTTTTGCGACCCCCTTTTACTGAGGGAAAAAATTGTTTTCTCTGTGAAGCAAAAAGTGAGTGTGAATCAGTCACTGTAGGAGAACCCATTTAATATAACCTTTGGATATAAGGCAAAGAAAGAGGCTTTCAAATGTTGAACTGCACCTTCACCATTTTGGACATCTAAACATTCTGTTTTCACTTTAGTCAAACATTTCTCATTGTTAAGAACTTGCATCCTTGGAAACACAGGCTGCAGCTGAAACACGTCCTTGGACTCGTCTGCTGTGACTGGTGTATTTCAGTGTTTTTCTAACCTGATGTCAGTGGTAAAGTGGCACTATTTTGTCTTTGAGGATTTCTGACTGCTATTAAAAGTGAAGATGTCATATTCATGGGGAGTTTAGGAAAGTGTATTGTATGAGTGTGTATCATAATCTCAGACAGTTTCTCTGAATGGAGCACAGGACATCACACGTCGAGACCTTACAGAATAATAAAAGAACTCATACAGCTCCCACAATGAGCTAACACGAGTATGGACCGAAAAAATCCCCCCTAGAGAACCCTCTAGCAGAACCAGACTGTGGCAGAACCGCTCACCCCAACTTGAGCAGTCGAGCAGAGAAAAATGGAGGAGTGGTGAGGTTGGTGAGGCGAGAGAAGAGAGAGGAGGGGGACAGGGAACAGTTGTAACTCATATTCAAGTAAAACCTTGATTTTAGAGATGGTGTCTGCCTCCTGAACCCAGAGAGGGAGCTGGTTCCACTGGAGAGGAGCCTGGCTACTCAAATCAATTACTCAATGTTTAGTTACTGTAGTGGGCGTAACAGAGTGAGACATCAAGATACAGCTGAATGAGGGTCAGCTAAACATGTTACCACTTCAGCAGAGTAGAGGAGACTATAGGCTGACGGCTCTATATTCAGACATCAAACAGAGTTTGGACACATTGTTCAGGTTAGACACAGAAGAACTAGATTGTCACACATTGGAAAACATGTATTGTGAACTTAGAAATCCCCAAATTTCTCATTTCATTGATTTTTGGACATGTGGGAGAAGAGTGTTCTTTTAAATAGATAAAGTTTCTATTGATTTCAAAACAAAGTTCAAAACTGTATATATCCAGGAGGAACTTTTTTTGTAAAAGTGTCAAATTAAACACAAACAGCAGACAACAAACATAATATCTGAAGACAGATAAAAGACATTTAAAATGATGTGTTGAAGCATGCTTACAAATGTCAATAGATAAACCTCAAGCTAGTTGAGTCATTAATGAGTCTGATAGATGTCGGCACAAAGCCAACTTTGCATATTCATAGACCTAATTGGGGCAATGGTGTGAAGTTACATCCAAGCTATTTCAAGGCAATAAAGATGGTTTTGGGGAGCAGAGATTTCAGTTTTCGTGGATACCACTGTGAACTCTGAAGGCTAGCTACAAGCTGAGATGGACATATTCTCAAAGAGGTTATTAAACCCCTAAAAACTAAAATCTCTGCTCCCCAAAACTACCTTTATTGCTTTGTGCCATCAGAGTATTTGATGTAGTTTATTTCTGGGTCTGAGCCCCCTGCAGTTGTCAGAGAACAGTGTGAGGAGCACAGGTGAGATAACAGAACCCCGTGGGGCTCGGGTTTGAGTAGAGACCAACTGATCATTGATTCTGACCACTTGGTGTCTCCCTGTGAGAAAAATGAAAGGACCCAGAGGATCACATGTAGGTTGATGTCCATTTCAGTCAGCGTTTGTGGTGGTGATGAACTGTGTTAAAGGTGCTTGAGAAGTCCATTCTAACATAGGCCATAGGCTTTTCAAGTTTGGTAGGTACCTGTGCAACAGTCTCAGAGCAGCGTCATCAACTGCGGTATCTCATATGCATGTACAACTAGAGCGCCTACTTCCTTCCTTCTTTCAAAGTGTTTCATTATAAGTGTAGTGCTCCCCGAGCACACTGTAACACACTTTTCTCCAAGTGCAGGAATAGAATATTTACAGATTACATAATTCAGTTGAAATTCATTTAGGTTCTGAAATATTCATTCAGGTGTATGTAAAATGCAAGAAGGCAAATACAAAGAAATCTCATCTTGACATTTAAGATGTATTGATTGATTCACAATGTCAACTCGAGCAATAAATAATTCCACCTTGAAAGTAGCCTTTAGCTGTTTGTAACCTTTGAATGGCAAAGAGAGTTATTGTCTGCCTTTCCATTACATAGCTAGTACAGATGAAAAGGTAAAACAAGTTATTTTTGTTCATCAGTCGCTCCTGATGATTTTTGCATTTACAAAGAAACACTGTAAAGCCAGCTTGTTTAACTGGGGACGCTTGGGCTGCATCCACAAAGCCACCTGGAAATCAAAGGTGTACTAGTGATGCTGAGTGTGAGAAGATGGAGACCAATACCAGAGAAGTGCACCATAACTTACAAGACCCATAACTTTTTTTTCTTTTGTCATGCTTGTCACTGTTTAAACCAGACACTGCCCTCTTCATTTGTTTTTACGTATTTTTTTCATATATCGAGTACCAGAGCAAAGTACAGTTCTAGTGAAGTTCAGTCTGATTAGATTTGAATCAAACATTCCAGCAATTTAATCTTATGTGTGAAAGATGAACTTGTCACCAATGAGGCACTGGTAAATGTCCAAACTGGAAACACCACTGCCACTTTAACTGACTGACAACTGCACCTTTAGTTCAGGCTGAATTGGTGACACTATACTTATTACCCTTCAATTGGATCAGTGGTTCAAGTCTGGGGCCCATTTTATGCCTGCATGCCATGTTTTCAGTTGGGAAAATGTCTCTTTCCTCAATGTAAATGTCAGTGTGGGAAGTGTACCCACAGTTAAACCTGTCATTATGATACACACCATACATGTGTTGGCTGTGTATTTGTATTTAGCAAAAACTAAAGTATGCCCATGAGTTGTTGAGGATTCAGTTTGAAAGTCGGAGCTGGTCAATATTCTGGCTCAGAAACATCTCATTATCTCTCATTTTCTATCTAGAGAGGAGTAATTTAAAATGTCTGCTCAGACCACACTCAACTCCTGATTGACATAACTAAGTATTGACTCACATTTCATATCACCTCTTGTTTTTTTTTGTTTTTTTTACAAGTGCCTCTCTGAACACACACACATGCAGGGCTACAGCGGGTGATGTGTCCATTGTGGATCGAGTTTTCTTAGAAATACAGAAGCAGAAAAATAGGGAGGCGTGTTGTGTATGTAAGGATGAATAGGAGATGGAAGAGGAAAAGGAAAAGGCAAAAACTCATATTATCCAGCATTTATCATAGAAGACTGCAGAGGCCTGCTGTGCAGTCCACATTTCCTTTTGAAAAAGAAATAATCAACGGCTACACACTCACATAAGATTATAGGGAGACACTTTGTACTTAGGTGTGAGTGTATGTGTAAAAAGCCTGCTTGAGTCCAGAGAAAGGTTATTAACAGTGACTCCACCGTAATGTGTGTGCATGTGTTTGAAATGACTTAGTGTGGGCTGCATAGAGGTTTAAATAAGAGAGAGCAGATGCAGTAGATTAGAGATGAGATTGTATGCTTCTGACAGTAATGTATACAGTATTATATAGATATTTTGAATTACAGTAACTGATCAGCACCATCTGTGTTATTTCATTAACATTGCATAAACTTAAAGATAGAAGCATAATTTAAAGATTTTTAAAAAATCAAAAACCAAAGATTAACAAGACTTGCTTTGGAATTATTATATGTGATCATTTCAGTCAATCTTTTTATCGATCTTCAAGATGGTTGTGCAGATCATGAGCCCTTGAAGGAATACTCCACTGAAAATCGTTTCAGTAGTGAAGACTCACCTCTTTTATAATTGAAATGTGTTCATATAGAGTTGGTTTTCCCATCTACAAACAGTCCACATACGATACAGCAATTGGGTTGAAAAAACATGGAGGTGAATTTGTGTGAGGCCCACATACACTGCTGCATTGCAAACCTCTTCTCCTCTCATCCGTCCTCCTCATCACACACTCTTGGTCATTGCAGGACTTTCTCTGTCCACTGGGAGTGCATGCGTCTCACTCAGAAACCAGTCCACTCCTCTAAAGCAATGCTTCTCAAATATCTTTTCATTGTGATGTGTAAAAGGCAAACCTCAATGCCTTGTCTCGTGATGTTGATGCTGCGATGATCAGTGATTCCAGTGCGGTGCACGTAGCTTTTACTTGATCTGACAGAAGTTGGTTTGGCCAGCTCTGTGTTGACAGCAGGTGTGAGTCTGCCTTTCTCTGTTGCTCTATTTGCAGTGAGTTCCGCTGCTCTACACCTGGAAAACTCGGACAGTGTGTTGAGTTATTTTGACAAGGAGCAACCGCGAGCAGTATTGACTCGAGCATCATTGACTATTCAGTGTAATGGGAATGTTCACTAGCTATTTCTTACAATGTGATCGACTGAAAAACGTAATAACGGTTGTTAGTGTAAATGTAAGACAGTCAGTTCATAAATTAATACAAATAACTATCTGTGTTTATGTTGACTCTGAACAGATACTATTTCTTCTTCTCACCTATGTTGCATAAATTACACAACCTAAAAGTCATGTTTTCATGTTAAGTTTCTCTTTTTCTTTTTTGTTTTAAAGCTAAAAAGTAATTAGGGAGGAATGCAAGTCATCACAAAGTGTGTGTGTGTGTTTGTGTAATACCTCGAGAGATGAACAGAGTTTTGAAATTGGCACACTTGGGAAAAAACATTAATTTTCTCTCAATTTGTTTGTTTCTTATAAGGATTGTTTTACTCCCAGCGCTGTTTTCTACTCTCCTTTGGGTCTCAGCAGTTTTCTAAATACTTAAGCGATTGAGACAGCTAGAAAAAAAACATCAAATAACAGTGAGCGAAAAAGAAGAGATGTGATTGCATATATCCCTAATGTCTCATTTAAAATGCCAACAGAGAGGGTACAAAACGATCTGGATAAAAGCATTGTCCTCTCTCCTTCCTTGACTTTCATCTTGCTAATAAGCTGCGAATCTCATCTCATCTTCAGAGGTTTCTCCATTTCATATTAACATGAGGGGTGGTGGATTCAATGGTGATTGAGATGCAGACCTTGGTTTCACCAGTAATTCCATTGAGGGGGAACGTTGTGTTGATCATTTAATAGACTTTATTAAAAATACTTCTCAGAGCAAGAAAATAGATTATTAAGTGAGGAAGGGACAGAGTACTTAGAAATATAGAGGGGGGGGTACTTCACAGTAATATGGTTTTGAATTGCTTTGACCAATGGAATATGAATTGTTCAAAGAATGATTACTGGATTTCTATTATGGTTTAGCACTTTTTTTAATTGTACAAACTTTTGTCGAAACGAGTATAGCCTTGTTGAAGTTGATCCTCGACCTTATATGACACAGTAAACCATAACAAATTATAGCTATGTGAAAGTCTTACTCATGGTGGGACCTATTGGGTTTTTCTGTTGGAAGGTCTTGACCTCTCTCTGCCTTGAGATATTATATGTAAAGTTTTTGCACTAAATAGATAGAACCAACTTTAATTAAATTGAATAAAATTGCTTTGAATTGAGTTGAAATGAAATATAAACACCACTGAATTGCCTAATGTTGGAATACCCGTGCTAATAAGTTAACTTAGTTATGGCACTGTGAAGAAAGGCACTCAAGCTTAATCACCTTTACAAATTAAAAGCTGATAATATTCACCTTGACATTATTCAACTTAAATTCAAAAGCGAGCTCTGCGCTGCCTCCTGACAAGTATGGTAATGAAACTATGGGAAATGAATGCAAACTGTCAGACACAGCTATGAAGGCAGTGTTTACAAGCTTTAGTACAGAGGACCTGGCAGGTATCCACTGTGAATGGCTTTCATCAGACAATTACCTATCTGATCCAAATTTCGGCCATCATAGGTTATAGCCTTAGTCTCAGCCATCAAATGTCTGACACAGGAAGTTAATAAATAACAGCATTGATTATAAAGATAGAGTACCTATTACACAGGTTTATCAGAGATGATATATTTCTGTTTGCACATGTGGATGACATTTTGGGGAGGATTGAAATAGTAGTAGTAGTATTGTTTTTCCCCCATTTCTCTCTTTTTTCTTTTGAAGTAAGTAAAATAGATCTGAACTTTAAATTCATTACTTTGCTCAAGTGTCCGAAGTGAATCCATCTTCTACCCCCAAAAATATGAAATGTCATTGTAATCAGCTTTTGATGGCTAAAAAGGCAGAATCGGTATACTTTTAAATGGCAAGTAATGTTCACCACCTGACTTAGCTGCAGCACATTTGACATTTGGCATTGACATTTTTGATACAGTCCCCTTCACCATTTCCTTTCCATCTTTTGCTGTCAAATTGCTTCATAATGAAAAAGTATTTAAGTCATAAAAAATTATATTAAAAAAACTGTAGTTTAGACAAATAATAGTTGTGAAACTTCAATTAAATTTTTGTATAAAAGCTGCAGTGGAACTGTCAAGTCCTAAAATCTTGCAGTTGCTGTAAGTTGATTTGTGTGACAGAATAAAACATAGGTACAACAGTTGCTACACACTTGGTGTCTCTGAGCTGAAGTGTCTGACCTCTTAATATATTTCCAGTCATGATGGTGCTTCTCTAATGCAGCAGTTATAGTAATCATGGATGTAAGGGTAGAAGTTATCTGTTGTTGAAAGACTCACACGAGTCAGATCACAACAAAGACTCCATATCTGGTGCCAACAGCCACAGCAGGCTGCCGCTCAGTAAGGGGAGAGAGGGATCGATAGGGACTTCCAAATCAGGTTTTCATGAAAGCTCTTCAATGGCACAAACAGATAAAATCCTGACTCTTCTTTTCAGCAAAGCTTAAACTCAAATTACTGCACTCTACGTCATCAACATCTAAGCTTCATTAACACTAACTGTCCTTCCTCTTTCACCTGCATTGATCTACAGGTGGAAACGCCAAACTGCGCTACCAAATCACTTCTGGGAACACAGGAGGGGTATTTGATGTGGAACCAGAAGTCGGCACTATCTTTATCGCCCAGACTCTAGACTATGAACAGAACAAAAGGTAGGAACACACCCCAGGGAGGAATCCTTTGAACCACCATTTAAATGCTTGTCAAAGGATTTTATCTCAAATACATGATGTTATATTTCCCTGTCATTGTTTTTTTTGCTTTAAATTTCCCTTCTGAGACTTTAAATCATACCAAAGTAGTTTAAGTGATTGACAACAAACAAGTAAGTCCATTTGGATTATGCATTTGTTTATTTTGTGACTGCTCTTTACTGAGCTGAAACTTTTGCTCAGGTACAAGCTTCATGTGCTGGCCTCAGATGGGAAGTGGGAAGATTACACCACAGTGACTGTAAACGTGGTCAACAAGAATGACGAGGCGCCAGTGTTTACTGTTAACGAATACTACGGAAGCGTAACAGAGGAGCTGGATGGTTCACCAGTGTTTGTGTTACAGGTAACATCCAGTTGTTGTTCAGCTTTGCATTTGGACTTTAGGAAATTGCAAGTGAATAAAAACCCCGAAGTATAATCCATTGGCTCAACAGAACAAAACGCAAGTCCAATCTAAACATGCTTGTAGGACAATCTACATTGCAATACAATTTTGTGTCTTTATTTTTATGTCTTCTAGTGTACTCAACTTGTGAAGATGTTGCATGAAAATTAGCTTTGCCCCAATCTGTTGCACAATATTATGAATTATTTGATTTTATCAACTAACTAACTTGTAGTGCTCATCTAAATTTGTTGGCTAGCTGTTCAGGCTGTGACCTGAAGCTGATCCATACCCGATTGCTAGAATAGATTCCATTGCATCTAAGGTTTGTTTTTGCCAGAAATTTGAAAGTGTGCATTTTGTTGAATGTGTCTTAATTAGAAAAATAAACACTTCAAAATGTAAAGGCTTTATTGAGTTGTAGTTGTATAATTAATGGATTAATGTCTTTTGCCTTAAGTCAGCATCCTTTTCTTTCATAAGCTTCTTTAAGAGGCAGCAGAAATGTAATCGAGTGTGAGTTTACAATTATTTTGCCCTGTCCTTTTTCCTGTTTGCATTTCATTTTGAAAATTGATTTTAGTCTTTACCCAGCAATTACTGTGCAGCCACGGCCAGACACGGTCTATTGCTAGATCATTTGGGCGTTGACCCTGAAGCTGTATCTTCTATAAATTATCATTCTGATAAATAAAACATTTAAATTTGTGTAG
The DNA here is from genome assembly GCF_024713975.1 of Paralichthys olivaceus. Taxonomy (NCBI): domain Eukaryota; kingdom Metazoa; phylum Chordata; class Actinopteri; order Pleuronectiformes; family Paralichthyidae; genus Paralichthys; species Paralichthys olivaceus. The sequence continues at coordinate 5,043,902 of NC_091093.1, read as the reverse complement.
ATTGTCACACTTGTTCAGCCCTGCTCGAGCTCAATAACACATATTTTTCTCACCATCATTAAGCCGTTCTCAATTACATAAGACTGAATACACTTTGGTTTGAAAGTTGTTCATTGAATCCCTGGTGCTCTCCTCCCTCTCTAAACATGTAAGAGCACATTTCTTCCCCTTTTAGAGGAACATAGTTAATTTTGGCTCTACATCACACTACAATTACCGTGCTAAATTGAAACATCTTGCTGAGAGTATAATTGCTGCTTATGTTCAGAGGATGAGTGAGAAGTGGTAGACAGAGGAAGAGAGGCAGAGGAGGTGTAGAGCATGGGCACAGGAGGTTGGATCTTGGCCAGATTTACCTACTGGAGGGTTCATAACTGCACAGAGCAGTTGTCAAGTGTGTCCAGCTGAGACATCATGCCAAGTCAGCAGCTTTTCAATTATTAAATAGTGTTGGAAAAAACTCAGGTGATTACACTCTCATCTCCCTTTCTCTGTCTCACTGTGAATTTGATGTTGTAGGTAACAGCGTCTGACCCAGATAAGGATGCCGACCCAGAGGCCCTGCGTTACTCTCTCCACGGCCAGGGTGCAGAGAGCGAATTCATTATTGATGAGGTCACAGGCAAAATCTACGCCCAGAGGACTCTGGACCGCGAGGAGCGCGCTGTGTGGCGATTTGTCGTCCTGGCCACAGATGAAGGTGGCGAAGGTCTGACAGGCTTCACTGATGTAATCATTAATGTTTGGGATATCAATGACAATGCCCCGGTCTTCACCTGCGTCCCCAGCTGCCAAGGAGATGTGGCAGAGAACTCGGTAGTAGGGACGTCTGTGATGGAAATGACAGCCACGGACCAGGACGACTCCGCTGTAGGGCAGAATGCTGTGCTCTCTTACAGGATTGTGGGTAGTCTAGATGGCACTAACATTGAGGTAGGAGGAGTGCCGACTTTCTCAGAAATGTTTACCATAAACCCCACCACAGGAACAATCACTGTCGCCATGGGTGGTCTGGACCGAGAGCAGGTTGAGTCGTACCTCCTGGTCGTGGAGGCCAGAGATGGTGGAGGGATGACTGGTACTGGAACTGCTACCATTCAAATCAAGGATGTGAACGACCATGCTCCAAGGTTCACGGATCACTCCTGCTTAGCAAGGATCTCAGAGAATGCAGACCCCAATGCAGAGGTGGGTAGAGGCCTCACTGTTGAGGCACCATTTCAGTGGGTTATACCATGGACGCTGTTTTGTGTCAAGTATTTTAAATGACCTGTGCAAATGTAAATATACCATTTGGTGGATAGAGATAAAGTTTAGAGTTCAGTATCTCCAACAAGGACTGCACACAAGAGAGGAGGGAACCGAAGGAGTATATACCTGGTATAGACAGGGATAGCCGCTCATATTTAGAGCATATTGTCTTTGATTTTGAGGGTAGTTCATGTGATAACATAGTTTCAGTTTATTTTACTAGATTAAAAAAAAAGATTAAGGGGATACACAAAGGTATCTGCTGTATTTAGGACAGGCATCTGTGTTACAAAAACGTTTTCCCCAAAACAAGTTTGAGTATTAAAAATGTAGAAAAGTAAATGAAAAAAGCCCTTTTCCATGGAGGAACAATGTCCTGTCCTGACCTTGAAGAACATTTGCACATTTATTTGGTATCTCTTACTCAGAATAGTACACAGTTACAATTCAAGTACCAACAAACATAAAAAGGCTGTCTGTGGTATCATCACAAATTGAAAACACATTTAAGATCCTCCAATGAACATATTTCACTTTTACTTTAGATGAGAACTCTGCAGCTCAATGCAACTTAATTCCCTTTCAACTTTCTATTTTAGTCCATGTAAGATCTAGACTGTATGGCTCCCTCCCAACAGCACAGGACACTACCTGCTCAGGACATAGTGCTAGAGAGCCCAAGTGAACTAGTTACTGGTGTAGAAATTCATCATTCAACATCTGTCAAGCTGCAGTGACCTAGATATTTTGATAGAAAATATGGGCTGGTTTCATAAAGATAGAGTTTGACCACAGCATAGCTCAAACTAACATCCAGATTTCAACAAATTCATTTGTTGAATAAACAAAGTTTAAATGATCCATCTGTGTGTTTTCTTATTGCTACTTAACAAATGTAGCATCAATTTCAGCGTTCAATGTCCAGCATCACACTTGCTAAGAGCCATCTTTGGTGGTAGAGAGCAATAGCTTGTATTTCTGTGACTTCTCAGCTTCCACTAAAGGTTGTATTCAGAAAATCCTTACAAATTTACAAAAAATACCTTCCTTCGCCAAGAGGTTATGTTTTCACTCCGTCGACTGGTTTGCTGGTTGGTTTGTTTGCAGGATAATTCAAAAACAACACTGGGTGGAAGGATGGAACAAATTGGTGCATCCAGCATAGTTTTTCTACTTTCTTCAACATTGTAAGAAAGTTGATATTTTCACAGATTTTCCAGGGAATAATTAATGGATTTTGATGAAAAGAAATCAAGCACGTTTAGGCAACTGATATCTATGATTTTCTGCGATTTTGTGCTGCTTGATTGAATTTAAAGAGATTGTTGAGCTAGGGGGAATGCATGCTCTCTTTTAAGCGCCCTTGCTTGTACTCTTTCAAGCTCTGCTAATCTGCTTCCGTCGAAAACATTTTGCCAATTTGCAAGAAGCCAGCATCCCTAATGGGATAGAGCCCACAAACTTTATTCACATCATCTTCCTGCTTCTTCTAAGGTATTGGAGCTTGCTGCAGAGGACAGAGATACTGGAGAAAATGCCCAGCTCACTTTCAGTGTTGTGTCTGGAGACCAAGAGCAGAAGTTTTACATGGTCAGTCACAAGCAGGAGCAGCGTGGCACCCTGCGGCTGAAGAAACGCCTGGACTATGAACGCCACAGCGAGCAGAGGTTCAACCTCACTCTAAAGGTACAGGAAATGGAAGCAATTCCAAATACACATGCACTATCGAAGATTACTCTCATTCAGCTTCTGTCTTGTTTTCTCTCAACTGACAGAAATGTGTCTCAGGTATCTGTTGAAGTGCTAACAATAGAAAAATACATTTTAGTATTTATCTAAAAGTTTGATACACACATACAGCATGTTCCTGGATTTTTTTGTGCATTATTGTTACTGAAGAAAACAGCAGAGGTTTTGAGAATTTTCATAAATTCATGACATTTTTTGTTATTGCTCTAAAACTTTCAAATCAGCCTGTCATGTCTTCAGAAGCTAAGTCAAAGAATTAAGTTGTTAAGAGAGGACTGGGAAGCCATTCAAACACAAGGTATCAGTTGCAGACAGAAACTTTAAAGCTTTTCAATGCAACTTTTATATATTAGCTGCAATGTTGAATCTTATTATCATTATTTATCTTTAACTCAATAACTTGTGTTTGTAATTAACACAATTTTCTGTCTAATCACAATTACTGCAGTGTACATTGGCAACACTGCAGCTCAGCTTTACGCGTAGGCTTGATCTTGTCTATGCAACACTTGAGTATAATTTGAGACCTATTGTGGTTGCTGTTTCAGGTTGAAGACCTGGACTTTTCCAGCCTTCTTCACTGTGTGGTGGAGGTAGAGGACTACAATGACCATGCTCCTGTCTTCATTCCACACTTTCTTTCTCTCGCTCCGCTACCTGAGGACATCTCCGTTGGTACTAGTGTGGCACGTTTGGTTGCCAGTGACTCTGATTCAGGCCAGAACCGTGACATCACCTACAGCCTATCAGACGACTCAGATCCTGAGGGGCTGTTCACCATTGACCAATCCGGTGTGCTCTCTGTTGCCCGGCCTCTGGACCGGGAGAGTATACCCCAACATCACTTGATTGTCATAGCAACCGATCATGGGGTCCCACCTTTATCAGGGAGTGCAACAGTACAGCTGCCTCTGTTGGATGTGAATGATAATGGACCAGAGTTTGAGGCAGCATACTCTCCAATGGTATTTGAGAATGTGGCGGGACCACAGGTAAGCCTGACTGGGTTTGATCTCATGTAACATGTGTCGTACTGATTTGATGCAGTGAGTTACTGAACAGGAAGGAAGTTAGGAAGAGGCTAAGGATAATCTTTGTTTATAGTTGGTTCGGATGAAAAAATCCGACCCGAGTTAGTCATAATGTCTTATGCTCTCCCTCCTTGTTTAGGTAGTGAGGTTGAACCAAACTTCGACCCTCCTCCGAGCTGTGGACCAGGACTCTCCAGAGAATGGCCCCCCCTTTCACTTCACTATCCCCCCTGAGTATCGCCACAACAATGACTTCTACCTCCAAGACAACCTGAATGGCACTGCCACACTAACAGCTCTGCGGATGTTTGACCGTGAACGCCAGAAAGAATTCCTCATTCCTATTATCATGAGTGACAGCGGCCGTCCAGCCAAAACCGTGACCACCACCCTGACAGTGACTATAGGAGACCAAAATGATCATGCGCATGTGGCAGGGGAGAAAAAGATATTCATCAATAGTCACCGAGGTAAGAGGGTCGTCTACATCTTTAGAATGTATCCAACTAATATTCAACATTTTCTAGCACAGTTTGATTTTTGCTATCTAGGGTAGTTTTCTCTGTAGGTGAAACATCACACTGACAGCCATTTACAGTAATTACTAATCAGTGTGCAATAATTTCAATGGACACACAATGAGATATATACACACACCTACACACACATTTTTACTGTGTTATTCACCTCTGCCTCAACCCACCCATGTTACCTGATTAGTCATTTCTGCATGATCGGTGTTTAATCACAATGATTCCAATAGTGCTACACTATGGGTCACACTGTAGCTCAACTTGATGCAGTTAATTACAGCTATATTATTTTTGATTCATTTTTCAGGTTTGGTACAGGATACCAAACAGACCACATAATAAAGTATCACGGGCTAGAATACAGTGAATATCATAATTTTATACAGACTCTATTGGATTCTAAACACACAGTTTTGTCAGTTAAAGGTCCAGTGTGTAAGATTTAGGTGAAAGGGAACTATTGGCAGAAATTTAATGTAGAATAATCCTCATGATGTTTTCATAGAGTTCATTTCATCTAAATTGTATGAATTGTAGTTTTCTTTACCCCAGAAAAGTCCCTTTATATTTAAATACTTTATATTTACATATATCCATGTTTTTTACATTAGTCCAGACTGGACAAACTAAACTGAAGGCTACCACAAATTTTACACACTGTACCTTTAGGTGTTAGAATTGCTTTAGAAGAACTGTTACTTGTATGGTGTTTGTCACAAACTGTAGTGCGGAAAAGTAGTAGCATCATTATTTCTATTGCTGTGTAACCTTTTTTCCTCCAAAGTTTCTGGCAAAGGCAAACAACAGGTTAAAACTCAGCATGTCATGGGCTGCCTTTAAATTTGAAGGGTACCCTCAGAGTAATTCCCACATGGCTCAGAGTGTGAGGAGCTGGAGGGGAGAGAACAGCAGTTCCTTCCCCATGATTATAATCATTGTGCATTCAAACAGCATTTCTGTTATGCATTTCCCTACCCCTGTGCCAATCACCTGCAATGTCACTTGTTAGTTCAGCTGAAAGGAAATGGCGAATGAAGCCTGAAATCTGCACATTTCTCATCAAACACACAAACACATAGCCAACACATGCAGAAAGGAAACACACATTCTTTCACCAAACGTTTTACTGAAGACATGGAGGCCATTGTAGGCCAACACGTCTTAAACCTCTCCAAGGTGTCCTGTGTCCATCACATTCAGACAAATCTAAATGCAACTGATGGCCATTTAACCTGGTAATCTCATAAACTGGTGTGTCTTCTGTCATAAGGCCGTATGCCAACCACAGTGCTTGGTAAGGTCTACTCTCCTGACCCTGATGACTGGGACAACAAGACTTACGTCTTCGAAGGACATGTGCCAAGGTAAATAATATTGTGTGATGAGGGTGAAAGCTTTGTAGTAGTGAAGGTAAAATGCTTCACCTTTGGATTGTATATGTGAACAGGTCATCTTTCAGTTGTTTGTGTGAGAGTGTTTCTGTTTGGTCTAAAAAGTTTTCATTTGAATGTGTGTTTTCAATATAGTTCAAGAATGAGTTAGGTTTAATTTATGTATATGCATGGTAATTCAGAATAATGTCCCTGATGCCGTGTCATTAAATAATAAGACTCTCCATGAACCATTAAAGCTGGGTACTTCACATTTGAGACCTATGACATCAGAAAAAGAAAACTGCACAATGGAGCATTTGTAAATGAAAATGTCAGGAAGGCCCGATTTTTCATTTTTTCCAACTAAATTGAAACTGTTGCCTTTTTTCCTGCTATTTGCCAATTTTTTTTGTTGGTTCATAATTTTTATTTTGTACATCGCAATTATATCAAAACTTAATTCGCTTAATTTTTTTTTTATTCATTTCGATGATTGCTTGCCTAATTTTTTGTTACTCAGCTACCAACCTCTCCTCCCTGATTTATGGATTAAGCTGCAGCAGTTGAGTTTCTTTCGGATCTTTCTTCAAGAGTGTGCGCTTTCATTTCGTAGCATTACTTCTTTATTATACACAGCGTCCCTTGAAGACAGTTGTGTATTCAGGTTCAGCCGATCACATTCACCAAACCAGATCATATTTTATTTTAATATTTCTATTACTTTCTTCTTGTTCTTTAATTGGTAATGTCATATTGTACTTGCAACATGGGAACCCTGGTGTTTATGGACTACCTATTGCTGGTTTTCCACTTGACAGCTAACCAGGTTCCAGAGTTCTCTTAGGACATTAACTGTATTCACTGGGAACTCTATCTGCTCTGCCACTGGGTAAATCTACATTAATGCATTCATGACAACACATGGAGTGACATTCTATGTAATCTGTCCTAGATGTGACATGTCACAGAAGTGATGGGCTCTGTAGGGAAGGTATGGTAGATACAGAACATTCTTGTTACATAATTTATGCTTAAACCAACTCAAAGAAATTATGAACAGAGTTGTGGATCTTAATCTTCAGTAAAACTCATTGTAGCATTAACTGAGATTGAAATAATATGTGTTACACATTGTAAGGAATTTTATGCATGCCAAATAAAAATAATTTTTATGAATCTTCATCTTTAACCAGAGAAAAACAAGAGCAGCATTCCAAGAAAAAAGTCTTATGCTAATGGTAAAAACAAATAATCTATTTTAGCTTTCAAAGGAAAGAAGTGAAATCAATTCAAAGTATAAACCCTACGCTTAGTGGTTCTCTGCCTGAGGCTGTACAATCCAGGTGGTTACTGAACTGGACGACATGTGGCGAATCACTGAATCCCCGCTCAACTGTGCTGCTGGGAAAGTAAGAGGAAGCAGCCTGGTCCTCTTCAGCGCTGGATCCCTGTGTATATTTGACCCCTATGCTGCCCCAGCCAGATGTGTGGGCAGTAGCCTGGGCGTTGTCGGACTGGATTTCAAACAGGATGCTCCTGTATTCAGTTACGTCCTGCTCAAAGGCTGCATCACACAGAGGGGAACATCTAGGTTTAAGAGGGTTCTGATCTCCATGTTGTCCTTAACCATCTTCAGGTGATCAGTCTGAAAGAGGATGCACCCTCGGTAAAAGTCTCAGACACTTGAGAGAGCAACAAGATTTGAGCGTGAAATGAAGTATTCCCCTCAAAATTAAAGACCTTGGTCTTGAATCAGGACAGGAAAGAGATTTATTTTAAATCAGCCTGATAATCTGTATTGTGTTCTTTAATTATCTTACATCTGTTTACCATCTTCTTTTTCACCACTACCTCACCATTCTGTTATTTGTTTTGTATGTTGTTTGACCCCCTCCGGCTGATAATGAATTTCCTCATTCTTTCTCTTTCTGTCCTTATAGTCCCTTCTTTGTTATTTAACAGGCTGTCCTCTCTATGCTAAAAGTAATATTTTGGTTATCTATGTTTTCAGTTGCAAACACAAACACACACACACACACACACACACACACACACACACACACACACATTACAGTGACACTCCAGTATCACAAAACCTTGGCCTTCATCTTCCAAACCGAGCTTAACTTACAATGACACATTTTTGTTCTGTCTCTATCAAAGTTGAAGTTCAGCCCCGTGGAGGACTGGGTGTAATATACAACATCAACTTTTCATGACATCTCTCTCTCTCTCTTGGTCTCTCTTAGTCTCTGTATCTCTCTCCCTTCTCTCTCTCTCTGAGTTGAGCTCAGAGCACATTGCCTTATGCCTGCTGTCCTGGCTTCTCACAAAACAAATCCTGTCATAGTTTGTTCTGGTCTGCTTTATATATTTTCATTTCACCAAATCAAATCAAGCACAACAGCTTTTGTTCAGTGTAAGTGTGCACTTCAGCAGCTCAATTCTGGGAGTTTCGGATCAAGAGGTTGTATTGTAGTAGGTTGTAACTACCACATTGCACAGCACTGAGGATTTGTATTTTGACTGCGTACAACCGTGTAGCAAGAAGAATAGTTTTATGTGTCCTACTTTTACTGGAGTAGAAGTGGCCAGTAATTTAAGTAGTTGACATAAATGTCTATAAAACATGCTTCAGTAGATTGTGAAGTACTAAATGGAAAAGTATTGGTATTTTACTAGACATGTAAAATAGTCTTAAAAGGGGCTAGACCTATAAGGTATAATCTACACACCATAACATGTGCTATAAAATTAGTTAATGTGGCCCTTGTGTCTACAAGTGGTTTATTATTTGATTTGCCAAGGTTCTTGGATTTCCTCTCTAATTAAACTTGAATGAGCTCATTTAATGTACAAGGGGAGCATGTAGACAACAACCAAGTGAAATTGCTTCCTCACATGTCTTTGTGCCTATTAGTCAGTCTCATTTTCCCCCTTGCCTCGCTCAGCTTAATGTATCGTCTCTGATCACTTTCTGTTATTGTCCCAGAGGGGAATTGGTTAACAGCGTTAAACAGAGTAAACACTAAGACACAGAGTGAAATGCAGAGTCAAACACATGGGCGAGGGGGTTGGGAAAGTATTGCCCCTGTTCTATCTTAATCCGTCTGGCAATAGGACAGGAAAGGGTATGGAGCCTTTACATCACACAGCCCACATAGACATTATATTTGTTATACATATTTTGAACATTATGTTGTTTAGGACAATTGATAACTTTAATAACTCTATTTTTTATAAATGATACATGTTTATGTATAAAGGTAAGAGTATTTTACCTCATGTTCTTCAGAAATCCCAGTTCATATGTAACATATTGACTCCCCTATCAGAGCTATAAAACACAGTGTACACCATGGATTGGTAGGAAGGGAAGTGGTTGCTGTATATTATATATATATATATATATACACATTTGGAGCCTGCAAAGTAGTGATCATGGTTTGGAGTGCCACATGAGCGCTTAATCAATTATTAGTCAGTCTCAATATTGATAATTCACCCCATTTTTATAACATCAAATAACTATTCTAAAACAAAACCTACTGCATTAATTGAACGTGTACCCTAAACTTGACTTTACAGTTTTTGGACCATGCATTGATCCCTGATTATTAACCCTTTAGTATAGTAGCATGGTACTCACGGTGACACACTGATGATGGCCTAATGACATCACTACAATGCAATGGGTCAGCCCTGCAGATTCAGCAGCTTGTCCCTCTCAGGCTCCAAACCTTTTAATCTATGCTTATGAGGGGATGCAGCTGTGTTTTTGTGAGCTGATCTGGTTGATCTGAAAACATCCATTTATTGTGTTGGTTATGAGGGTGAGAGATTGCATCTACTTCTCCTGTAGAAAGCTCAGTTTATGTGAATTAGTAGAAAGGCATTAAACCTATTGTCATCTGAATATACTTCCTATTTTACTGATGTGGTTGTCTTTATGTATGTATTTTCCTTTTCCTTTTTTCCAGTTACTTTATCCTGAACAAGAGAACAGGTTTCTTGATCATCAAGGAGAATGCCCCACCTGGCACCTATCAGTTCCAGGTCCGCGTGTCCGATGGAATTTGGCCCGATGCTGTCTCCACTGTCACTGTGCATGTGAGGGAGCTGCGAGACGAGGCCATCTACAACTCGGGGTCCCTCCGACTGGCAGGTAAGACTGACCCACAAACCTACGGAGACGCACAAACACAAACACCTGTCTCTGTTGAAAAATGGTCCCTGATATCACACGTGAATGTCTTTCCTGATATCTCTGTGGGTGTCCACTGACTCCTGGTTGATGACCTTTCCCGAAACCAGTCAATGCTGTGTCTGGTTTTGGTCTTACTCTCACAACTGTTCCCAGTTTTCATGCCATCTCTCTGCAGTATCCTTGCTCTTTCAAAATTGTAAGGTCCCTCGCATCTGTGGATTGTGATGTCATACACCTCTCCAGTTTGATTTTTGCGTGTTATCATATGACTGATGTGTGTAGTTGACATAGTTGAACTGTTTGACATTAGAACCCCCACATTCACTGACAAACGACCTCAAGATGTTGAGATGGGAACAATTTTTACTGCCACAAATCCACTCTTCAATGGATCATGGAAGTGGAACATTAGGGCAGTGTCAGGAGTAAGCAGATGTGGTACTACACGGTCGTAGTGAAGCGTAAGCTCAATCTAAGGCCAACGCCCCCACATTACCGATCAATCTTTTTGTCAATACTTCTCTAAGGTTATGAGATTTGGGTAGTGACCAAAAAAACACGATCAAGTTTGAGACCCTGTAGAAGCTGGGCAAAGCCTTGAAAATAGGTTAACGATATATCAGGGAGGAGTTGGAAGTTGAGTAACAGCTTCTTTGCTTTGAAAGGAGTCAGTTGAGTTGGTTAGGCCATCTGATCAGGATGCCTCCTGGGTTCCTTCCATTACAGTTTTTCCACGTATGTCCAACTGGTAGGAGGCCATTTGGAAGAGTCATGCTTGAGACAGTATATATCTAATTTGGCCTGGTCACACCTTGTGATCCCAAAGAGGAGCTGAATAATGTTGGTGGCGACAACTGGACTACTTTGCCCCTGTGACCCGATCCTTGACAAGTAGCAGAAAATTGAAGTATTGATGGCTCACTGAACAAATCTGGTTTATTTATAATATTCTAACATTGACATGACTCCAATGTTGAATGAATGCAGTGAAATACATGTATTGTATCTTTGCAGAATGCTGCAAAGGACAATGAAGTCAGACTTCTGAACATTACACAGGGGTGAAATCTATTAATCGGACACTGAGCTTTCTTCTCATAAAGATTGACACTCTTAATCTTCCAGACTACTCCCACCTCTGCAAAGAAAAACAAATAAAAACAACACTGACCTTGACTTGTACTTTGCAGTTTAGCTTTGGCCAGTTATTTACCACTCCTTTGTATCAGCTTTGTTTTGACATTCATGCCAACATGCTTGACCCCCACTGTTTTTGGCCTTCAAAAGGCACTTTATCCAGTTTACAGCTGTGGCACAGCACAGCCTCTCTGTCGGCTGTCATTTTGATTAATGTCTAGTGACATTTACTATTGCAGGAACAGGTAGGGCCAATAACAATACGGGTTTGTGATTAGATGATAAAAATCAGCTTTGCTTAAAAATTAAAACTGCTCACTGCTCAGCCTAGTGCTGCTGATAAGGGAGCGTTGGAGAACATGGTCATTATTTGCAGACTTGTCTCCAGTCATAGAAAATTAATGAGCACTGATTAGTGTTTGCTCTAGTTGTTTGCAGTGCTTCAAACGACTGTCTCAGTTAAAGATGTTTCCTTTGCAAAAAAAATTAGACCCATTATTAATCCCTCTCCCTTGACTTATTGGCTCCCAGCTGTCGTTGGTGCACTCACAAAAAAGCCTGTTTCCATTAATGATGCTGGCAAAATAATTAGTCGAGAGGTTTTGCTCAACCAGCACATTCTCCGCACACGCTGAGCAGCATTCATCATTACCTGATGTACAGCACGTCGGCTGTCTCCTCAGAATTAAATTCACTTTAGAGAAATGGGACATGGCTGAAGGATTTTTATGATTTCAGAGATATTGAAATAGAAGCAGAGCTGGAGGCCAGAGGGTGCACTCCAAAGAAGGCTGGGGAATAGAGTGAGAGAAAGAAAGAGAGGGAAGAGTCAAGCCTCATATAGGCTAAGTATATACAAGATTTGCTTGTCATTCTGGAAACAGCGCTAATGTGAATGAATGTGCACCAAACCAAGGGATAGCACAGCGGAGAACAGCTGGTGCTCACATTCCAATATTTGCCTAATGACTCACTGCACCCAATGCAGAGAAGCAACTGTCACTTTAAATAAACAATGGAAATCAACATGAAAGAATTGCTCAGTTAAATAGGTCTCAGTTCAAACATGTATTTTCTGTCCATTTAAGTAAGAATGATACGTTTAAGTCTGTCAACAACCTATGCGTGCAGGGTGGTCACTTCACTGAGGATTTTTAAATGGCTCCTAGTCTTCAAAGGTCTGTTTGCTGCGGAGTGTATTGATTTGAAAGGCCCTGGTCGTAACAGAGGGACTTAAATTGAGAGCTGGAGAGCGCCGGTGTCAGCAATTGCTGTGAATACTGAGTCAAAATCACGCTTTTAACCCGCAGCTCTGCAATGAGCAAACTCCCAAAAAGTATACGTTTGAGGTTTCAAAATAAAATGTAATGTCAAGGATTAATGACTTTGAGATCATTCTGTGGTGTAGGCAAGCTACCAAAACATTAGTGTGTGTGTATGGAGGATATTTAACAGAAGCCATTTCCAGGATTTTATTTTACCATGTGGAGCTTTGGAGTTAACAGTCTCATTGATTCTCAGTCTCGGGGATTATGAAAATATTCTACTTATAGCATTACTTACACCCTCCTTGACATTCTAAATCCCATTTGAAGAACAAATGTGGAATGCATTAAGAATACACAAAGAAAACACTAGTTACATCTGCCTTCCTGAGATTAAGGCTCTCTCCCTCTCTCTCTCTCTCTCTTTCCCCATATGGATGGAAAGGTGAAAAAAAAATGTGACAAACAAAAAGTCCTTGAAAAGTGTTGAGTGAAATCGAAAGTGCTCAGAGGGAAGGTGCAAGCAGATGCACATGATGAGTACATACACTGTATACAGTAGGCGAATGCAGCTTGTTTTGTATGATTAAGGTAGAAGAACTTTATAAACTACACCTGCCAGAATGCCCTGTAGCAGAAAATACAAAGCTGAGACACTAACCAAATAATTCTGTCTCTCTTTTTACATTTGTCTGCGCTCTGAGAGATGTGTTATTACAGAATCAATACACAGAAATTGGAAAAAAAGTTTAATTTAGTTTTCTACTGCAGGGACTATACGTGAGCATCCTGGGACTTTAATGACAAATTGCCAGATTTCAAGCAAGTATGTCTTGGTGAAGAAAATGCTGTGGATGATAAAGATCCACAAGCTACGTTAAGTAGTAGAGGTTCTGGAGGTGGATTACCTGGGAAAAAAAGCCAGTCTATTCTGCTGATTTACACAAGCTGGAACAACAAAGTGGTATTTCCACTTCATTCCAGAGATCCTAGGCCAGGATATCCAGGAAGAAAAGTAAGGAGTGCCTGTATTCTACAAAAACGTGTCTAGAACCACATCTATAATCATGGACATCAGGAAATATTACCAGAAAACAAAAGCAATGAAATGTAGAGAAGGATCTTTATTTATCCTGATATCACGTCTGTCTGGAAGGAAGTGTAAACAGTTTGTTTTGGTGAAAAATAAACTACAGGTTGCTCGCATTAAATGTGCTATCCATTTTCCTGCTAGACTTTCAGTTGAGCACATGGGCTCTGGAATGTGATTCTCATCGTCTGTACCAGATTACAGTATTTTAATAATAGCGTGGAAGTAAATGGTAAAGAACTTTCCATGAAATAAACCATTTATTCTCAATCACTGGATAGACTGCTTCTGAGTGATTACAGAAACAAATTTAAGTAATGCTCCTCTGCAGTTTACTCTTTTGGTTTTTAATTGAAACATCTCATGTTGATAGGTTATTCGATTTATACATGTGAAATGTTTTTAGAGATGGTTATACATGAATCACGATGGTTATACATCAAGCACATATACACTTCCCCACTCTCTCTTGCTAATCAAAACAGTTTGAAACATTTGTATGGAAAATAGAAAGTACTCAAAATACAAATTACTATTATTTAATGCAGTTGTACTTTTCTATATGCCTTACATTTGAATGACACATTCTCAGTCTTGGATAGGGAGGGATGTGGCTAATAACAGCCTTAATCAGACTGGCATTTTCTCTTTGTTGTGTTTTCTTCTCTTTTTTGTGGAGTGACTTGCTGGTTTGCAAAGGACCCTTGATCTTGAAGGCTGTACAAATCCAGTAAAGTATAAAAAGGATGCTGTTCTTTCCGTAAAAATATTTCTGTTGAAATATTACAAGAGGCACATTTTACTGAAAAGGAACATAAAAAACTTAAAAACAGATTGGGTAGGACACGTGTATTTTTAATAGTAAAAGTGACAATGGCAGTACCAATAAATAAAATCAATGTCATTTCATGGATGTTTATATGGGGACACAATTATTTATAATGCACATGCTCCTCATGATATTGATACATCCATCCTTGTCCTTTAATGATGGTGGGTGCGGACTGAAACTGTGTAATGGAAAAAGCCCTGGTTTAATATCACTAAGAGGAATCTCAGACAATGAGACTTGAAGCGATGGAAGAGGTTGATCTTGAAGATGTATGGAGCTTAATGCATCCCTATAATAAATATTTTTATAATCCACACAACACATATTCTAGAATTGTATCAAAATCTAATGTATGAACAGACCTTGTGGAAAAAAGCAATAGTGCTAATATTTATATGCAACAATTATAATAGAGATCTCTATTATTAATACCAATAAAGATCTAGCTGTTTTGTTGTCTAGCAAAAACTGAACCTTTTTTCTGAAATAAATGAAATTGGGGAAACAGATCCATCAAACTTAATGGAAACGATGAAAGCCTATGCATGGTATGATGATATCCTACTGTGCTGCTGGACAAAAGAAAGTAATTTAAAGAACAGAAAGACCTGAAATAAAAGATAAAGCTGCTGTATCAGACCCTACATGCACTTGTTCTAAGACAATAGTATTTGATTGATCTGCATTCAACACATTGAAATACATGAAATACAGAAGCATTAGAGGTATAGAAATAAATCAGGTCACTACTCAACTAATTAATTAATTGCAATAAACCTAGCAATGCAATCTCTTAACTGAAACATAAAAAATGTACATTTGGATAAAGCCTATATGTCCTTTGATATCACAAATCATTGAACATCATAAACATTTGTTTATTATTTCATTCTTAAATTGAAAGCTGAAGTTATATGTTGTGAATTTGAAAGTAAACTATTACTTTCTTAATAAATGGAAAGCTTGCAGTATTTGAAGTATATAAGATATTTAAATCAGTCTTTGCATCTGTATTAACCAAAATGTTAGGGAAATAGGAAACTACCTACATCACTGCAGTTGGTCTCTGTCGAGGTAATATGTACATAACAGGAAATACAGCAAATTGTGGTGAACAAAAACTCCATGAAATGTCCACATAAAACTACCTTACAAGCATTTTTGTTACACAATGAAGCGAGCAGTTTTATAGACTGTGCCTGTCAATAGATTGGTCTTTAACAGAAGATGCGATGCTGGAAGCGTAACCCAAATGATTCCCTGTCTCTCTTGTTACTGCCTTTTCTGCCCTCTGAGGTATGTGCTTTTTGGAATCAATACACAGAAATAAAGGGGAAAAACATATTTTGGTTTTCTACTGTAGGGGTTATGTTTGAGAAACTTTTGACTTTGTTCTCCTTACTTACTGATCTGGGATATTCAACATTACTCCTATACCCAGAGGTAGTGCCACTGTAGATGCTCACTTATGTGGGACACATCCACTCTAAGCACTGGATTATATTCCTTAGGAATCAAAGGTATCACCCACTCATTGTACACATAAAGCCAGTTCATTGGTGTTGAGAAGTTCTACTCACCCCTGTGAAAACTAGGGAAGGAGCTGATAAAGTAGCCTGATGATGGCAGCAGGTTTTCTCTGTATGGGGTTTGAATAATTTGGGTGTTTGCAGGATAGAGAGGATACATCATGGGAAATGTGGGATGCTGTGATTTTGAAATTGAATCGGCACTAGCTGCCATAGTTAAATTGTAATTAGCCTGTATTTATAGACCACTCAAAGCGCTTTACAGTTAGTTCTGTGTTCAAGATCTCAAACTTCATGAAGGTGCACTATGAAGTTAGTGGCACACCCCTTTACTGATTAATCTTTTTTTTGTTTCTAGAAATGTAAAATACAAACGCCTGTTGCAATTTTCCATAACTCAATGTGACATCCTAAATTGTTCATTTTGTCTGACCAATTCCAAAGATTTTCTGTTTACAATGAACCTGAAAAAAGCATCACATCATCTGAGGACCTGAGAAGATCTGAAGTTTTGACTCGTGTTAAGGGTTGATAATAAAGAGCTTTAATTATGTTTCTTCTCACATGTTAATAGTTTATTTCACTTTTAGCAGCCAATTAAAATCAGTTGTTGTTTTGCTCAAAGGAGATTACACTGAACACTGCCGTCTCACCTGAGTCGGGGTCATGATGTAAGAAAGTCAGACTTAATTGTAACAAGTTTGTATAATTTAGTGCAAATAATGACCCTACTTCTTCCCCCTCCTTTTTCTAATGTAAGTCATTAAATAGTCATGTCTAGGCTTGTTTGGCCGTGGTGGACTAAGATATTTGAAATTGAATTTTCTTTTCTCTACCTAAAGAAGTAAAAGCAGAGTTGTTGTCCAAAATGCACCCACTGTGTTTCAGTCATGTTCAGGCAGAGGCACGATAAGTTACAAAAAGACCATGATTGTTGTGTCATGTGTCTCAATGGTTTCCGTCAGTCCTGTCATCACTACACGGGCAGGGTAAATAGCCCTTTTTTGTGCTATTTGTTTGAAATCACAAGCCTATAGGCAGGTGCTCGTCTGTGCCGTACCGTCTCGACTCCCGACTCTGATGAAGCCTCTGGGAAGGAGAAAGCAGTGGTGAAATGTGAGGTTGGATCAAAGCCAGGTGCAAAGGCTGCCACTATGTGTTAGGAGTTACTACCCTCTAACCCCAGCCCCCCATCCCTGCTGAAGGTCTCTCTGTCTGCCAGTGTCCTCGTTTTTCCCACTGGACTGACTGATGGGAGCTGACATTAGCCTCGATCCCTCACGCTGTATCCACAGAGCCTGTTCCCGAGCCCCCGTCTTGTCTCTTAATGCCAGGACTATCTCCCTGAACACACTCACAAACCTTTTCACCCTGGTGTCCCCTTTTCATATAGAAGTGTGTGTTTGTGTTCTCGTAGTTTGTTGAATTTGGGTCAAAGTGTAGTTTCTGGTAGTCCTCGGAATTGATTCTCATCTTAAAGGGTACACAAACATGCCCTCATTTCATTTCTATATTTGATTATGCAAATTACCCATTAAGGGCCTGATCTACTAAGATCCCAAATAAAGAGCGCTAAATTGCGTGTGCATTATAACAGATTGCACGTTTGGTTGGTGGGCGTTTTGTGGGTGATCTACTTAAACTAATTGCGTATATGATAACAGGTGCAAACATGGTAGAGGCAGCAGTATTTAAATGAGTGTTTTGCATGCGTTACTGGTTTCCGCCATAGAGCATTACTGAGAGCAGAGTGACCGCAAGGGCAAAGCAAAATTGAATGCCATGGAATTGGAGGTGTTAGTGGAAGAGGCAAACAAACATGCTGTTGAGCTACGGCAAGAAATATGAATATAGCTCAAAGATATTGTGCACGTTCACATTCACACATACATATACAGGTGGCATTCATCATATGTACTCAGGTCATTCAACCTGAGACATTTTGGGTAGATATAAGAACATGTTGTTGCATGAAGCCCAATGTACACAATGACAATGACATGTGCTGCAACATAAAGTGTTTTCACACTCATGGTTTGACACTTGCTCTGCCTCTCTGTCCTGGTGTCAGAAATATTTGACATTGGAACAAATTATTACTGGCTGTGGTTTAAAATCTGCAGGCAGGACTGTCAACAAACCAAAGTTAAGCACATTATTAAAAACAGCTGAATAAAGGATGAAAGGCTCCCTCCATCTCTCTTGTCTCCCATACACTTTCTTTTCTCTTGCCGTGTTGAAGAGTATTGGCTGCAACTTAGTGAGTGCTGTACAAATGTGACTGTGTAACTAAACCCCAGTGCAGCCTCTCCTTGTGAGGGAACCATGTTGTATTCACACTATGCATCACTCTGATGTTCCTGTGTGTCAGTAGTAAAAGCAATCTATAAGGGGAATCTGATCTGTCACTCTCTTTCATCATAAATTATATGGCCGTATTCCAAGTGAATAGTATTCATCACTTTCTCCTAGCAGAATGTAATGACTATGTATGTCCATCATTTTTACCTGGCATGGCTCCCTCTACTCAACATTTAAAAAAAATCCTCCTGTGAAATGAGTGTGGAATGGGGGGGGGGGCAATGTCGCCCGCTCAATGGGTCCACCATTTTGATTAAGACTGTAATATCTCAACTGCTATTGAACATCCATGCACAGAGGATGAATGTCTGGTTTTGGTGATGTCCTTGATTTTCCACAAGCCCATGAAGTGTTGAATCTTGCGATGCGTCCACGGTGCATGAAGAAAACAGAGTTTGCTGTTTCCCTGACAGTTCTGCTCTGCCTGGCACCATCAGTGTTCTATGCAATATCTCTACATCTACAAGGAGGATTGGCACAGGATTTTGTGAAGTTCTTTCTTTCCCGACCATGTATAATCAGGTTTGGAGTGAAATGGCTCAACAAAAATTCGATGAAAAACCATAAAACTTGGAATTTATTCATTAGCAATGACAAAATAATTGCTTCTGTATTAGTCATATGGTTTGTAAAAGTACACTGACAATTTTTGTCACTTCAGCTTTCTTTTAGTCTGTCTCATGTGTGGCTTTCATTTGAGATTAAAAACCTTGACACATTTTAAAATCAGGCTAAATCGAGTCAAATTGTGAAGCTGATTGAGAAGCTTTATGTTTTGTGTGTTTTGGTTGATAATGTTCTGAAATTATCAACACTGTGAAGCTAGTAGATTAGAAAATACCAATGCATCATGCCATTCACACTGTTATGTAGATTATTATTCCTGCAGAAGCTACGCATCACATCTTTCATTTAGACACACAGGCTCATCTCTCACTCGTCTTTCTTCTCGATAGCTGCGCAGACACACTTCAGCTCTCACTTTCCTGGGTTATTTCCCTTGGCTAAAATTAAACCAACCATTCCTCTGGAACATCCTTTAAACCTTTGGTTCCTTTATTCTGATCGTTTCAGAATTTCACTCGTAACGCTTTTTGTTGCTGTCTCAAGTAGACTCTTGTCTACCCAGGTCCAGACCTTAGTTCTATTAGCAAGTTTGTAATCATCATGGTTGTCCATATAATACTCATGTGTGAGTATGTGTGTAACAAAGAGCTCAACTTAGCATCTGACCAGGAGCCCATGTCTCTATGAGGGTAGAACTGAATCAGTCTTCTTACAATTCTCGTAATCTGAGCAAAGCTTTTAACTGATGTGTGTGGGCCTCATCTAAAGCCCTGACGACACATGAGACCTGTTTTGAAACTTGACCTGAAAGTTGATCTTAATGGTGACCTTGTTCATATGGATATAACCATCAAATGTGGCCCTAATATACATCTCAGACATGCTGGACTGCTGTAGGGGAAAAAAATATGAGCAATATGTCTTTCCATCTCTCTCTAGCGCCTGCCACAGAGCATGATTAGACACAGCACCTCAGATTGTCAGGAGTGTAATTACCTTTAACTGGCACAGTTAGGAATCGAAATCCAACTGCAAATCGCTGTGTTCACCTGCAAGGACACACACATGGACATGCACACACACTTACTCAGGAAGAACACAAAGTAATCTTTCAAACAAAAGACTTTATCAGATAAAGTGAGCCACATTCAATAATGTATCCTCTCCAGTTTATGTAGCATTTGGGCTAAATGGATGTATCCTTGATCAGATGTGGGAATAATGAGGCCGCTCCTGTACAGTCTACAGTTCCAATAGTGTGTGTATGTGTGTGTGTTTCTCAGACATCACAGCAAAGGAGTTCATTGAACTGAGAGGGAAGCAGCGGAGCCGCTACGAGCTGCTGGTGGACTTCCTGTCTGAGATGCTCTCTGTTCCACCTGATGATGTCAACATCTTTAGCCTAATAGATGTGAGGGAGCGAATGCTGGATGTTCGCTTTGCTGTGCACGGTGGCCCGTCCTTCCTCCAGCCTGAGAAAATGCACGGTTATCTGGCTGCCCACAAACAAAAGGTAGGTCGTGGTTTGTGTCCTTTATCGTTCTATCTATATCGACACGCAAGGTAGACACAGTGAATTGCTATAACTGTTCTGCCAATGGTGATGTTTGGATTACATACTAGTTAGCTGGCAGTTTTATCCAAATCTTCCAATGAATGCATTCAACATCTATGAGGGGCCATTTGGGTTTTAGCTTCTTGCACAAGGACTCTTCGGCATGCAGATGGGAAAGACTGGGATCGAACAGCCGAGATAAACGCTCAGCCCCCTCAGCCACAGCCGCCCATGGCAACAGATGTAGCCTTTGTTACATTCCAACAATCATCATCCAAAATTTGATGTCTCATTAAAATGCAAACAGTGACAGACAAATGAAAAACCATGATAAGCTCTCACATATTTATTAAATTATTTTGGCGACCTGCACCAGCATCATTTATGTTATTAATGTCTAAACACAAAATATCACATACCAACAGCACTGATTAAAATAAACCTAGGGCTGAATAGAAGCACATTTTCTCCAGTCCCAGTAGGGAAAGCATGTGTGAATAACAAAATGAATGTGCTAAACTCCATTGAGTTGCTTAAGTTTGCTGGTATTGTGCATGCTTGCTCACATTGTCACTGCCTAGTGGGAATAAAACAGAGCCACTGTTGAGGTTTTTAATAACACTTGTTACTTTTGTGTGCTGCAGGTCTGTTGTGATTGTATATTCCTGTATACCTGAAAAATTCGCCCAGGGTTCTACTTTATAACCAGTGTGTACACAAAACATGGGCTTGAAACATACATATGATGCTCTTTCAATACTTCCACAGTTTTTTATGTATTTTTGATGTGTTCAAAGGATACAAATATAGGAGTGTTTGTTCATGTGGAAGTATTTTGGAAGCAATGTCATTCAAAGTTATCAATTTCATTGAATTTGGGTGGAGCTTTCTGTGTGCACATTAACTTTTGCAAACGAGGCCACGTCCCTGTTTCAGTGTATTGTCAAACAAGTGCAATGTAATGTGTGTCTGCTTAGAAAAAAAGATCAAAATCGAATTAAAAGTAGGAGTTGTTGTTGCAAATTTACCACTGGCCATTTTGGGCTTATTTTCAAACCAGTCAGTCTTTAAAAGGTTAACTGAAAAAAGACAAATAGAGCCATTTTGCTCAGATTTCTTCGAATTACACTGAATGTTAAAAATAAGATCTCTTTCACAACTGTCTTTATGTTTACTGATGCTAAACTTACTCCCAATGACAAACTGACAAGGTAAAACTAGTATCTGATGGACACGTGTTACAATGACTATCTACAGCTCTACATCATAGCAGCTTGAGCAAACATGAGTCTTCACCTGACAGGAAGAGCAACTTCACAGCCATGAATCCAAGCAATATGAATTTTTAACTGGGAGGTTCTGACTACTATTGACCGCCTGGTGGTTATTAGTCATTTATATTTGTCAACTTAAAGCTACATAGCCGTACCTGCTAACTACCTGACTGAGCATGCCGTCAGCACCCTCGTAGTCATTTCTGAGCAGAAAATAAATCATGGAGTCTACACTGGCAGACTGGACGCTGGCAGAGGTACACAGGTAAAGAATAAGGAAAAAGAGGCAGTGGAGTGTCGATACCTGAAGCAGATCAAAAGCAGGTACAAAATGTCCACTATGCTGTTTTTAACAAGTGCCAGCACTGAGTCTGAGTGATTCCCCCTCTGGGTATGAAAGCATTCTGTGAACAAATCTCCTCGCCAGGAAGCAGCTGTTTATTCTCCAGCAGATTCTGGTGGGGCTTCTCTCACCTGTCTAAATGAACCACTCTACGCACAGCAGGTGTAAATCACCTCAGGGTGTAATCACACCTGTGGTGCAGTCAGTGTTAATACAGCTGCAAGTCTTTAATTGCTTTTGCTTTTCCCCTACCTATTGGAATGCAAAATGAAACAACGAATGATCACATCAATACTGAGTGTAGTGCAGAGCTCATAGATCTTTTTGGTATGAGCTTTTTTATGTGTAGTCCTCTGATTTTAAGACAGCATAGCAACATAGGCGCAGAAGATTCTTGACTCCTATGACCTCAGTACAAGCAACCGTGTCTTTCACTCTCCGAGGATCAAAAGTCCCTGAAAGAAGAAAGAAGCAAAATCTATGGCTGAGGTCTGTGGGACATAAACTTTGGATACTTAAAGGTCCAGCGTGTAAGATTTAGGTGAAAGGGATCTATTGGCAGAAATTTAATGTAGAATAACCATCATGATGTTTTCACTAGTTCGTTTCATCTAAATTGTTGTTTTCTTTCAGGAAAAGCCCTTTATATTTAAATACTTTATATTTATATATATGTTTTTTTACATTAGTCCAGACTGGACAAACTAAACACCATTTGAGTTTTTATTACAACTGAAGCTACCACAGGTTCTCTTTCATGTTTGGAAGGAGAGGGTGAGGTGAGGGGTGTTCAGCTGCAACATGTAATTTCATCACTAGATATCATAAAATTCTACACACTGTACCTTTAAGTAAACTTCAGTCAAACACTGCCAGTGATTTGAAACCTAAAAGTTTGGTGACTTCATGTGACCCTATGTCCACTTATTTTCTGATCTTTTGAAATTGTGGTCTCGTGTAAATACAGGGCTGTGGTTCCTACACAGTTGATCCGATGGAAATAAATCACTGTTGTATTTCTTTAATACACAGTAAAACAGCAGAACATGTCACTGTACTTCTGTCACTTCTGTACACTATCTTATATAAAGAAGCAATATTTCAGTCTGTTTCAACCTTATATTACAGGAGCAGCAGGCATATGTCACACACAGGTTAAATGAAACTGTCCAATCTTTGTTTTACCAACCAAGGGCCCGGGAGGAAGAAGCTGGAATTAAGCCAGCATCAGTTCAAATAGTCTCTTCATCCATCATACAGTTGATACCAATGTGTGCGTGTGTGTAATTTCGTGGAATCAGGGATAGTATCACTATAATGATCAGGCCCAGAGGACTGTCACTTCTTCTTCAAAAGATCAAGTTTGAAATGATGAGGACACACAAGTGGTTTGGAATGTGCTCGTGATTATTAGTGTAAAATAGTTTTTTTTCTTTATCTATTATCCAGACTTGTCCAATATAGAGCATGAAATTATAATTACTTCAACAAATAATCATCTTAGATGGTTTGGTGTCATGATATGTTCAGCATGGCTCGATATATATCCTTCTTTTCCCTACCCTCCACCTTGTGTTAAAGAAAAGACCAGTGATTGTGATACAGTGAGGATTATACAGAGGATAGATCAGACAGATCTTATGGACGCCCTCCGGATGAAGTCCAAAGTACGTGCTTTACACATTAAGTTCCCAATTTTAATTCCAAATTTAATTATTAAAAGTTTTTCCAATGATAATTTAGCATTATGTGACATGAAGTGACAGCATGCATGCACTCTAGATGCACAGAGTCAGTTTGTGTGAAATCTGGGTGTTTGGGTAGATGATGAAGATCTGTGTGGATCACTTGAATCAACAAAACAAGCATAAATCATGTATATAATCAATATAACATTTTCATCTGTCAAATTCTGGAAAGACGCTCTTTCTGTCTTCATCCCACACACTCTTATACAGAGAGGGAATCCACAGAATCCTTTACTGATTCATGTGCACCCGACCCCCATCCCTTTCTCCCAAAAGACCATCTCATACAGCTTGTAGGCCACCGGCGGTAAACATGTGTGACCACTTCTTGTTGTCAGTGATATATTACTCTCCATGTATCATCCTCCACCTAAAACCATTTCTGTTATTTAGGACACAGGGAATCTTGGCCTGATTCAGGCTATTGTCCAGGACAGTTATTTCTGGGTCAACCCAAGGAAAAAAATGAGTGTGGAACATCCTTTTAAATCCAACCCAATTTGACTCTTGCAGAAATGCACAGTGCGGATTATGGCTGTAACAGTGGCTGTTGCTGTCAAAAAATCCCTGCAGAACTGTGCTCTCTTAAATGAGAGGGGTTTGTAAAATTGCATAGCTCGTCCCATATTTAGTCGGAAATTGTTTCAGTAAATTAAATTCTACTCATTAGGGCAAGCTTAGCAAAATTTCAGAACATTAAAAAGCAAATAATCACCATATAGGAGAAAGTTGGTGAAACTCAAACATTACACTTCATCAAACTGAAGCACACTGGCCGCTGGCTTCAGTCAGACCTCATTTCACGTTTCAAAGGTCTCAATGGAAGTACGGAACCTGTGTGAGCGCGAATGTAGCTAGAGCGTGCGTGATTTCATGTGTGTGTGTGTGTGTGTGTGTGTGTGTGTGAGAGAGAGAGAGAAAGTCAAATTGTATGCATTTTACCAGCAGTGACAAAAAGAGAGAGAGAGCTGGCCCTCTGTCCTCAAAGGGAATGATGAGCTGATCTGTATGTGCATGTGTCTGTTAGGGGAGAAACAACAGTCATGTTCAGGATGCTCAGTCCAGGTCACTGTGATCATCACTCTGTCTCTCTCTCACTCTGTCTCTCTTCCCTTCCTGGTGTCCTGTCTTTCCTTTGTTTCATTTGACTATCGTCAAGGAGAGAAAGTTGAGATGAGGAGAAAAGCAGGCAAGCGTAGATGAGCTCTTTTATTCCAAAATGAGCAAAGTGTGGCCACAGAGAGAAGCAGAGAGGAAAGATGTGTAAGCGGAAAGGTAGCCGAGGGTTTCAGGTGTGATTTGTGAGGAGAGTGCCGAGCGTTTCATCTGAATTCAGCCAGGTTCTCCGGAGAAGACATTGATCAGAATGAGATGTGAAGCGTGGCGAGGGAAAGGATGAGCGAGCGCTGGAGAAATAGAGCGGGGGGTAGCTGGTGGACGGGGAAGGAAAGGGGCGGAGGCGGTGGATGGGTAGGGGGTGCAGAAGATGGAGCAGCGCTTATTATTAATGTTCTCAATTCTCCAGTAATACTTTAGAAGTAGGAGATTTAAAACAAATCTTTATTCCCTATGTCTCTCTATTACTCACAGCTTTACCTCTATAATAGAACTTATCCCTCTGTGTTTTCAATCCAGCACGCTCCACTTGACTTTTAATGATACCACATTGGATTTCAACTTTAAAAAATCATTGGTATGGCGCTCAGATACCAAGGTTCATCTTGTCATTATATTAATGTGGCCCTGAGGGCAGTGCAGAGGACTGTGGAATCTGTTCAGTATACTGAAACAAAAGTCCAAGGAACAATACGTCCCTCTGGTCCTGCTTTCTATACACACTGTTCTGCCTCAGTGTATGCCTTGCCTTACGTTTCCCCAGCACTACATTTGAAAGATATGTGCCATGCTGATTTCCTTTGAGCCATTCCAGGGTTAAGAGACTCCATGTGGAATTAAGTGTTTTCTTGGATATAAAGCAATTTAAAAATAATATTTTAAAAAGAAAATGAAATATAATGTGTTCTTGGTGTCCTGGTCTTTCTGAATGCTTTGCTGGCTTTCAAAGCTAACAAGGAATGATCACTGGCCTGAAAAAAGTCTTCATATAGGAGTCTTCCAACATGGGGACCAATGGAGTAATTTACCTGCACACTGAATATGGTTATTTCAGATAAATATCTCTGTTGGCCACTAAATGGTTTATAACCGTGTGACAGCCAGCATGATGCCGACTTCACATATCTCCATACTGACCGTGCTCCCTGCGGCATCATGCCCACCCCCCAACATGGTCGCCCTTTTTCCTCATCTTCGTCCTTCCTTCTCCCCCCCACCTGTTTTGCTCTTCACTGCCTGACTGTGTCTTGCTGGTTTTTAATGTCAAAGATTCAAAGGATGCATTATCCCTTGCTGAGAAGATGACAGCAAAATACTGAAGGAGAGACCCTGTTGATGCAAACACACAGGTTTAATTTACACACATGAGTTTGATAATGTTCTTCATATTGCAGAGCCACACTCCACCACAGTGTTTAGAGGATTAAATTAAGGTGATTGTCAGAATCTAAACATTGTTCTCAAGTTCGTCATATTCTCTTTGAATTGACTAGTTACTATTGATTCCAATGCTTTTCATCAGCTATTCATGAATCAACTTTTCATGGTTAAATAAAGTAGAAAAACATCCAAAGAAACTTCTACATCGTGTCAATGTGAGTTCAGCATGTTCCATAACCAAGGTGTGTTAAATGCACTGCCTCTGTATTTCCCCTTGAAGTTCTTTTAATGTTACAGTGACTCAAACTCAATGTGTATAAAACATTAAGGTTGTACTTGTGAAGAGTATTGGTGTCACTGTTGATTTTTAAACCTGTGTTTCATGGAAATGAAACAGTTCTATTTTCACACCTTACTTTAAAACTTAATGATACTCAGTGCTATGGACACATGATGGAGAGGTTCCTTTGCCAGCCCAACTGAATGTACAGGTCTAGCCAGGTGTTGGGTCACTGCAAGCTGTCAGAAAAGCTCTTTCTCTGAGCTTCACTGGATGGATGAAGCACCAAATACTGTATATCCCCTAATCTGTTATTGAATAGTGTAGTGGAGTATATTTTGAGTAGTGGAGGGCTCTATTGACTGTGAAGGCCATAGCTTATTATTCTCTCCGTTTCATCAAATCATTCAGTGAGCCCTCGTTACTTGTGGATGGAGGCATTGTCATCCTGTTTCTCCACTTGTTTTTCAAGGTTTTCCTGTCACAAGCCTGTTTAACATGGTTATACCTTCTATTATCTGCTACATTGAATCTGTAAACAGCCATGCCATCTCGGCTGGTTTTCACATTAGCAGTGTTCCTCCTGACTTTACAACGGCTGAATAATACACAGCACGCACCAGGGGGTCGTATTCATACAGCCTGAATAACATTTTCTAAGTATTCCCCCTCACAGTTAGATCTAGATCCTGAGAAAGATAAAGGTTATCCACACAGCATCTCAGCCCTTAAGAAAGCTCCTAAGGTGAACAACTGTTGGGAGAAGTAAGAAGGATTTTGAAGAGGCTTAAGAGATTCTGAAGCAGAGGAGATAATGTTTTTTTAAGTTATTGTCATAACTTGTGCTGCCATTTGCAAGTGATATGGCACTCACCTGTGCCTGAGGAATCCTGTTTGTGTTCCTCTTCACTCGCAGTAACACATAGCTCCCAGTGTTTCCCACTTCTCAGTGGTGTAGCACAACCAGAGGAAATTAGGCCTAATCAGTTCTTCCTCTTGGCCTGTGCGGTAAACACCAAGAGGCAAATTCTCCTTTCAGAATAGTTTAACACTCGTCAACTAATTGAGCTAATGATAAACTTTGCTCCTCTTACCAGTTGGGTTTTCTGGTTCTTTTTCTCACTTCCATTGATGTTTGCTTGCTTGCCGGTTTTATGTAATCAGCACGGCAACCAACACCGCAACTTTCTGTCAGGCATTCAGAGAGAAACTGATGCAAGCTGTTTTTCCTTTAATATTAAACTGTTGATCAAAAAATAGAATAGCATCAGCATGTGAACTGGCTACTTATTGTTCATGTTGGCCTTTGCTTTTGTAGGCTTACAGTTGATTTGAAAAGGGATTATTGTATATTATATAATAATAATAAAAAGCTATTGACTCCAGCTCTTAATAGAGACTAAATTCTATGATTAGACCCGGCAACTTCACTGCCCATTCTATCATTCTATTCTCATTATCACCAGATATTTATGTACTTTAGTCTCTGTTCCTTCCTCATTTTGTGGACACAGCCCCAGATGTGCAGGTTAAAACACACATCCTCACATACAAAATGAAAATGTGAAATATCAGCATGATTTTCTTTTTAATAATTTAACAGATTTCCTGAAGAGGATGAAAAAAGTGACTTTATCCTGCTTACTACACCTCCCATATTGGTTTAATTAAGGAGATATCAGCAAATGGTGATGCATATCTGATACACATGCGCCACAATAGACTAAAAAAAAATTTCCTGGCATGTATTTGGCATAACAAAATACAGTATATAAAATATTGGCATATAAAAGGCCACAATTCATTGTTGCATAAATACAGAAACCACACTTTTGTTTTCCTTGCCTAAATGAAATAGCCTGTAGCAGCACATTCTCCTTATAACATACTTTGATTAGACATCTTTGTGGAGTATGTTAGTTTCCGAGCTTTCTAAAGGCTGACTGATTTGTTGTACTGTGAGTAGACTTGAGACACAATACATTAACACCGTTCTAGAGTGGACCGATAGCTAGCAGCCAATCTAATAAAAGGACACTTAATGGGCATTCCTGTAACAACAACCTTGACTGTAATCACATTTTCCACTCACTCCACTGTCCCACAACCCAGCACACTGGGTTGTGGGACAATGGAGTCTTGTAGCATTTAATGGCACAGCAAGCACAGGGAGGAGGGTGTATAGATATATACATATATGATGAGTAACAGGCCCTCTTCATCATTAACCATTCAACCTCCCCCCTTGTTTCAATTCATTTACAAAAGGCTGCATATATACTCACAAACAAATGAGTAGGAGCATTTGTGACTATCAAAGGATGCATTAATGTCACATGTGGGTAAAATGAAAGCCAGTGATTCTCAATGGGAAAACGACCACTGCTCATTGTGGCAAGTGTACGGCTCAAACGATGCGAGACATCAGTCAGCCACACTGATAAAACATAACCTGTATTAATGTTACAGCCTCTTCAGCACAGGCCATTTCAGGGGGAAACAAGTGGAGTAGATGTGAAGTGCACGGTTAGTGAACACAATCCAGTCACACTGAATGAGGTCCAATCAGTCCAGAACATTGAGCATCAAGTGACCTCTGTTTCGGTTCAACACTTACACATTGTGTGTGTGTGTTTGTGTGCGTGCGTGCCTGTGGATGCATTCATGCAATCTCCTGGGTATGCCTCCTCAGCTTGAGTACATAAATATGTATTTAAAGTCAGTGGAAAGCTACCTGACCAGTGTCACTCTTACCAGCACATTCAGATGCAAGCACGCCAACACACACACACACACACACACACACACACACACACACACATCACATTCGGCACATATCCAATTTCCATTTCATTTTCCCTTCCATTGCTTTATCAAACAGCTCAACCTAGATTTAGGCATAGTTTCCGTTTAGCTCATCACCCTTTAGCCCACTTTTTCAGGAACTGGTGCAGAAAAAAACAGCTTGATTTCTACTTAACCTGCCTACTGTAGTGTGATGCGTTCCTTAACTGAACCTGCACTTTCCACATCATCGTTGTTTGTCAGTGTGTGTGCATGCACATGTTTTTATTGGTCTGTGTAAACTAGATTAGCTAGACATTATGGAGCAATGAGGGTAATTTGTTAAAAGAGTCACATGTTGGATTGCATGTCAGTACCTGGATTTTCATTCATCCCTTTTGCAAATGCACTCATACAGACAAGGTAGTATTGCTGGGTAAACTATTACTTTTAGTTCACTAATATCACAAAACCCCATTCAGTTTTGATCAAGGATAGGATTAACCACCCATTATGTGTATATGTTGGTTTCAGACAGAATTGTAAATGTACACACAGAAATGTGTACAGCATGCTATAGCTGGATTGGACTCAGTTAACTTAAATGAGAATACAGATATGAATCATTTATATACTGCTTTTAACAATGATTGAAGACATTTTGAAAAAGCAAACATAAATATCAGCAATCACACCTTAAAAGTAATTTTGTCAGGCTAGATCAGTTTTGAGCCGGTGTGACATGGCAAAGAGCTGAAGATCATAGGTTCTTCCAGCTGTTTGTTATCCCTCAACTCTTTGACCACATTTTGACCCATTTTGAAGTTTAGGTCAGGGTTGATGTTTAGATATTTAGACATTTAGCTTTGATAGTTGAAAATTCCTGAGAAAAAAACAAACTAATCCACAGTGGCCAAAACGAGTCTTTTAAAGGCTTGTGCAGACTATATTGTAGCACCTTTTTTCTCTGGAGTTCAGGTTGTATTAAAACGCCATCCTGTGATTCACCCTTTTCTCTGTCTTTCTCCATGCAGCTCCAGTCATTCCTGCAGGTCAGCGTGTTCCAGGTGCGGGCAGATGAGTGTCCCTCTTCGGAGTGTGCCGGGACCGGCGGCTGCACAAGCTCTTTGAATGTGCGAGACACACCCACAGTGGTGGATTGTGGGACTATGAGTCTTGTATCTGTGACAGTGGAATCCACCGCTGTGTGCTCTTGCACAGGTAGAGAGCAGACCCATCAGCCCTGCGCCGCATATCCCAGAAACCCCTGCTTCAACGGCGGAGTGTGTGTGGACACACAGCACGGTTACAGGTTAGTTGAAAATGAACGTCATATCCAAAACGTATCATCAAGAATGGTTTATTTAATGGCCTGTAAGTTGGAAACAGTAAGATTCATTTTTCTCTGGGTAAAATTCCTCCTTTCATCTTAAATTGAATACACTAGTTATTACTAGTTATTTATCTCATCATTTAGGAGTTGAGCTCTGATTGAAGCAGAAGTTGCTAAAAAGTACAAAGATGAATGCACTGATGCAATGTTATGAAACAGTTAGTATACATAACTGTGTTTCCTCTATGCATATCGTTAGTGAAATTACATTCTTGGTTTAATTTGACTAAAAAGTGATCTTGAAACTTGGCATCCAAATGTGGGTATGAGCCAGCTCACAATATGTACTGAGTTAATTTCATACTGAGCTTTACCAGTCTGCTTTAGCTTTCTGCCGAACAAAAGATTATCACATGCAGTATTTCATTCCTCACTGTCCCCCTCAGAAAATCACCAGCAAAATGATTGTAGTATTTATTTTTTACTCAACTGTATTATTCTGATACATTGAAGTTGAAGCACTGTTTTTTTTGTTGTGACAGGAGAGTCACACTTGTTGTTGTCAGCCTATGGAGGTTAAGTTCGGAGATAGTTATTTTTTTGTATCTTGTCCTGCTTGTGTTTGGAAAGTATAGGTCTGGGTCACTGAAACACATCTATACATCAATGGTGTTAATAATGGCTTACAAAATGAAACCATCTTAGAAACTATTTGTGACTGTAGTCCAGCAGACATACTGTACCAAGAATTGAAAAGATTTGTGACTCAGAGATGGAGGTCCAGTCGAATGCTGTTTACTGGTTTATCTTCGTCAAATTGCTTGTTTACAATCCTATTCAAGTTCTCTCTGTGGAAGAGCAAAGTTTCTCCACGGCTCAACACAAGCGAATGCAGTGAATTAAACAGCCAATGTTCCCGAGCACATTGCTGTTTAGAAGTCAGATGGCAGGTCTGAATCATGACCTTGTTAATGTGATCACAAATAACCATGTAGATAAAACACATACAGACAAACACAAAAGACTCTTCAGGGCGACTGCTTGGAGATACCAAAAGGCTCTTACCTACATTTAACAGCACAGCATGGTAGAGTATAGCAATATATGGTCCAGTATAAAATGCTAAACCTACAGTGTTTGCCTCCACACTAGGATGCATAGTGTATTCTATAACCTTGTCCAAGCTCAATGCAGTTCACTTGGAGAAGCATGGCACAGAATTTGGCACAGTTCATACACTGTGTTGGTTGGTGTTGATTGTCATTTCAGTGGGCACATTAGTTCTGGACACACATTCTGGACATAAGCACGTTCCCGCACCATGAAAGACATTAAGTATTTACAATTTAAACAGCTGAAAATGATAACTATATCAAATGTTACGTGTGTCAGGAAATTAGAAGTATGTTTGAACTGTGATTAGGTGTGTATGTGTGTGTAAGTCTCCGCAGTTGATAGAATATCTTACAGCTTGTGACAAGTATTAGGCGGAGAGAGCAGACAGATAGAGAAATGCAAAGCCGCTCATGCTGTCATTGAAAAAGAAAAACTCACATTGAGGCATGTCCTTAGGTTTGAATGCTCTCCGTTGATGCATCAAGATCAGTAAACATCTTGTGCTGCTTTACGCCAACTTTCTCTTTTTGCCAGACATAGAGAATTTCCATTCCGGCAGCCGAGCTGGTCTGTGACCTGGCCTCCAGACTCACATAGCTGCAGACTGCTGGATGTGCTGTGTGCTGTTTGGTTGTGAAAGCATGACACAATGAATCAGGCTTGTTTGGCTGATGTTTTTAATATGCCGACTGCAAGGAAGCTTGAAGGCTTTATCAAAGAAATGTCAAGAAGTAGACAAAAAGCACTTAAAACATATTAAGATTTAATTTTGGCTTTCAGTCATGACGGTAGAAGGTGGCAGAGGATGGAGGGGGTTGAAGGAAATTAAAGGAGTCTATAGAATCTCAAAGTGTAAACTTGTGAGACTTGGCCATCGAAAAAGAAGATAACCAAAGTCCCTGTGGTGTTTGTGTGTAACAGTGTGACTGAGTTCATGCAGTGTTTGGTTAAGAGGCAAACTCTTTCTCAATTGATGGGGATTCACTTCACAACACTCGACGCGATCAAAACAAACGACCTGCCCTGTGGCACTGACAGAAACTTTTATTTAACGCTGTGGCGTCAAATGATCTAATAATCCCATAAACACTGAGATCTTAATCTCCACTCCCAGTGCTTTTCACACCCATTTTCCTCATTAACAGCAGTGTAGGGTGTTTTCCACTGGGCCACTGCAACTGTAGATGAGATTGAATTAAAATGAAGTTCCAATTAGTATTTTTATTCACGCTAAAGGGAATTTGTGAACCTTGTTACAGCTGTTAACAGCTGCTACAGCTAAACATACATCTTCATGCTGTGAGGGCATTGCAAATATAAATAAGGATGTGTTTGCAGTATTGGCAGTGGCAGCTACGGAATGAGACAAGGGGTGCAGTATCAGGAGGCGGGTTTGAGACGGTTTAATTAAAGCGCTGTGTTTATTCGCTGTTATTTTTAGCTGTGCGTCTTCCAACATCATCGGATCAATTCTTTACATTTTTCATTATAAAGGTTTTATGAATAAATACCTATAAAAGTAAATATCATTGTAATTCTCATCAGCTTCAGTTTGTACTTTGTGTTTCACACTAATTATCAAATGCCAGCATGTGGAATTGCAAAACCTCAGATGGTAAACATGATAAACACTGAAGCTGCTCAACATCAGCACGTCAGCATTGTCAATGGAGGAATGTTGGCAGACATCAGCGTTTAGCTCAAAGCACCACTGTGTCTAAGCTGGAGACATTTATATGCTGCCAAGACTCATACTGAATTTGAGACATCATCTGCATTTATATAATTGTTCAGAATATGTATTTAAATATTTCATAAATATATATAGGTTATAGATTTTAGATTTAAATTCAGAATGGGAGTTTTTGTGACCAAGGCTAATCACTTGGCCATGACATGAGTCTGTAGAGCCATATTGTCTCTTGTTTGGTGGTGGTGACAGTGACAATGATGTCTCTGATGACTCTGTCCCTGATGAGGGCTGTTTGTATTACAGATAGTAATATACAGATACTTCGATAAATACTAATTGATGGGTAGAATTTAGATTTTATCCTTTCAAAATTAAACCTGTTAACAATAAATAGTTAAAGGTTTAAAAAGTGACACACGCTGAATTGCTTAGTTAAGGTGAACTTCAGGTTAACTTTAGTCATATCAATCATTGTACCCTCCCTGACCTGTCTCGCTGTCCACTGGACCTGGGTTCAAAGAATTTCCCGCCCTTCTTCCAGTTGTTCACCATCAAAGCTAACGCGTATTGCCCACAAATATACAAGTTAACGAATCACTGTTATTGCCGGGGGGGGCCGTGTGCAGATATTGCAGTATTTTCGTTCATAACATTTCGTTTGCAGGGTCTCGGTGGTTGCAGACGTCACTACTCTGCAGTTCCCTGACAGAGTTTAACTGTCTGGCTTTTCCACTGTTACAGAACCTGACGTGTAGAGTCTCAAAATACAGCTCTTGTTTGCTTCTCTTGTGTTATAAATAGAATCAAACCTTTCACAGCCTCGTACGAGATGAAAAATCCGGCATGTTAGCTGTCACATACTGCCAGTTCTTGTTTCGAATCCCTGGCAAACAAGTGAACGGAAGGAGAGTGTCTTCATTAGCATAAAATACTCAGTAAACAAGGCCAGAAGTGGGGTGAGAGTGTTTCAACAAATCCTTTTAACTGCAAACATGATGATGAAATAAGTTCTTTGGTGCTTGGAGTGGTAGAGGAGACATGGCGACCCTGTTTAACTTTGTGTAATTCAGCCTGATGCTCTGTGTATCCTGAGGCTCAGATCTTTAATGGTGGAAGTGAAGGGCTCTTTGCAACCAATTAAATGAAACACCAAGCTTTTATCACTGTCTCAACTGTAACTCCATGCAGAATCTGAATGTTATTATGAAATTAAGAGTTCATTCCCACAATTCCTGCAGTGGTTCTCTAAAGAAGGCTGAAAGCTTTC
This sequence comes from Paralichthys olivaceus, assembly GCF_024713975.1. Lineage (NCBI taxonomy): Eukaryota > Metazoa > Chordata > Actinopteri > Pleuronectiformes > Paralichthyidae > Paralichthys > Paralichthys olivaceus. Next base: position 5,009,088 of record NC_091093.1, on the reverse strand, counting down.
TTCCTGTAAATTGTTGCTCATTATTGGTTGTCACAGGAAAAATGGAATTAGTTGACATTGTCGCATTAGCTAAAGTAAATTAGTTAGTTCATTTGGGTTGTTTTATTTTAGTTTTTTACAGAACTACAGGTTATGTTAACACATTATTATTACCTTCACCAAGGAGGTTATGTTGTCCTCTGGGTTTGCTTGTAGAATGAGCTATCAGTTCAGTGGTAACTTCACTTTGCAGGTTATATCAGCTGCAGCACAGTAATCCGACTGTACTGTCACTTTGATCTGTTTGCATACTGTTGTGATCCCAACTCTTGAAAATCAGTGCTTACAATATACTGTCTGCTCGTGACTTGAAGCTCCATTGACATTTTGTCTGTAGCCCCCTGTGGTGATCACCAGTAGAGCTGCTTTCAGACATGCACTGGACTTTGCGGATCCTCCGTATTTTCTTCAGAGGAGGTGCATGTGTGAGAAGCTCTGTAGTTTCTATGGAATTGATCTGCTTATCGATCTTATTACATTGAAACTATCAATATAATGTTTAATAACACATTCATTATATGTGCAGAGGAATTATTTTAGTTGAGCTTTAATGAATTTCAATTCATTCTGAAATGCTTTATAACATTTTATCTGAACACTTTTGCACTTTCCGTTCGAACAGTATTCAGGCAGTGACTCGTGACATTTCACATGTCTGCTAGAACACAGGACAAAAACACATGATGAAAAAGGCCCAATAACATCCTGACTGGCCCTACAAATATTCTTTGAGTATATCAACAGTACACAGTTGTTACGAAAGTGGCACTCAGTGGAGCCCAAGGCCCCTGAGTCTCCTTAAATTCAGTAAAGCTGCACCACATTTCACACTCATAGATATCAGTTCCCTAAATTTCCCTAATATTTTTCATAGACATACACAAGTTATTCCCTGGGAAAACTGTGAAAATGTTAAAAACATCCTACCTGGCATTGTTAAAGAAAGTAAAAAAGAAATCCTGCATCCGCCCCTGATCTGGATCAGCACCAAAATGTTAATGGGTTCTTCCCTGACGCATATTTTATCCTTCCTCCCAATTTCATGGAAATCTGTTAAGTTGTTCTTGTGCAACCCTGCTCACAATCAAACCAACTGACAAACAAGTAGACTGGGGTAAAATCATAACCTCCTTGGCAGAGGTTATCATAATCACATTGATGTGTTCAAGCCTCTTACTATTTTGGAAACGCTGCAGGACTCGTTTTAGGTGTAAAATCTAGGTTTTTATGTAGAAACAGACTTTTGTAAATTATCAGGCAAATGTTTGCTTCCTGAGTGTTACATCATTCTTCCTTTTATCACCTGACCCTTTTCCTTAAAGGTCTAATGTGTAAGATTTAGGTGAAAGGGATCTATTGGCAGAAATTGAATATAAATTAATGCTAGCAATGTTTTCATTAATGTGTAATAATCTACATTGTAGAAATTGTTATTTCTTTACCCTACAATTGCCCTTTTATATTCAAATACTTTATTTTTACATCAGGAGGGGGTCCTCTCTACGGAGGCCAACATGTTTTTTACAGTCGTCCAGACGGGACAAACTAAACACCTTGAATTTTCACAAACATTGTTGGAAGGGGAGGGTAAGGTGAGGGATATTCATCTGAAACATGCAAAGTCACCACTAAATTCTACACACTGAACCTTTAAGAGATCAACCTCCAGTGGTGATGCAAGCCTTTATCACCATTTCGGTTTCTTGTTTCTATTTTTTTGCAACTAGTCAACCAACTGCAGAGTAGACAATCTGCTTCCTGTTTACATGGGTGCAGACATCGCCAGTATATGTGAACGCTGATGTGACATGCTGATTCAGGCACGTTAGCATAGGTGTAGATGCATTGTCACAGATAAATGAGTTGCTGTGGTGCAATTAAATGTACATATTACATAAGTGGGTTTTCCTTCAACTGAGTTACTTTCAGATGCCATAAAATTATGATTGAGACCAAAATAAATTGTAGCTCTTATGTGATACATTTCCCACGCAAATGATGACACACATATACAGTACAACAGACCCTTGGCACACGTAAAAGAAAGGGGAAAAAAACATGTTGTAGCAGCTGCTGCAACAACAGGTGTTTTATTAGTATGTTCTAACACAAGACCAAATGAACACAAAGTCTCATAGCGTGCGTGTCCACTGAGCTTTCTTGCTGTGTCTTGTAGAAGTTCATTTTCCCCTTCAGCTTCATTTAATTAGAGGCAGTGAGTGAAAAGGGCAGGATTTGAGTCTGGCTGGCTGGAGCCAGCGTGTAATCTGGCTCACTGCTGGACCAGAGCAGGATGACTGGCTGGATCCCCGGTCGACATAATCCCTGGATTACACACATGCACGCAAACACACATACACACGCACACATTCAAACACTATTGTCAGAAACGTGGCCATTTTCTTCCTGTAAATCTAATCCACAAACAGTGTTCTGCATATTAAGATGCCGTCATTGCCTTGTTCAAACTAACAAATGCTAAAAGCCTTTGTTGTCAAGGTAACAATAATTAACACATTGTTAACAATATGGTTGGTTACGTTTTGGCAGGAAACTTACTTGAAGCAATAGCTAGTTTGGGATTGAAGACCTTGATTGCCATAGTTACTGTAATAAATAGGTAATAAGGATTTTTTTAGTAGTGTCACACTGAACACATACAGCAATATCCTGCATGAAAGTCCTAAATTTGTCTACACATTCACACACCAACCTCATCCTAATACAGATTCTATCAAACTGTTTCCTCCATCACCTTTTGCCAATACTCCTGTCATAAATACAACAGGCGCTAGAGGTCACATCACAATTATTCACCCAGATCATTGAAACCCACTGCTTTGCTAATTATTTAATTTATATTTAGTTTAAGAATTTGCACTAACAATAGATGAGTGGAGAGGTGAGGTGCCTCATAGCTTGCCCTCCTCCAGTAGCCTGTGTCTCTCTTCTCTCTTGATGCTTAACTGCCCTATCAATAAAGGCTTAATGCAAACAAAATACCTTAACAAAATGAGTTGAGAAGCATAATGACTCCATACAGGACATGAGGGGTCACTAAACTAAAAATGTATGTTATATTTCTCACAGTCGCCAGATCTCATCCCATATACTCATAAACACCTACAGGAGATTCTGCTGTCATACATCTAAACCTGAAATGGTCCCAATATAAAATCTGTAAGGTTGTCAGATGAGTAATTGGAGGGGTAGAAGAAAAAAAACATCATTTTTGTATGTATTTTTGTTTTTGATAAGCTTATCATGTGATTCTTTTGTGTAAACTGTTAAAATGAAAAACTGTTTTTAATTATTACAGTTGGACTAACCTGTGTTAAGTTTAGAATTAAGTTTGGTTGAAATCTTACAAATGTCCAGTTTGAATGTTCTGTTTTCTGTTTTCTGTTTTGGAAAAGTTGAACTCAAAAGAGACAACCTTTGCTGACGTTTTAAAAACCCTTTCTAACTTGCTGGTGGAAAAGCAAATGTGCCGCTGTTACATAATACTACACTGTGATCATGGCTTAAATCTGGGAATGATAGATTGCAGCTTCTGCTGTCTGTAAAACCTCATGCTGCATGTCTCTTTATGCAAAGCGAATGTGGGCCGCAATGGAGGAGCAGAAGGTTCCTTTGTGCGGCCTCAGCCAAATAGATGACAGGGAGAGGAGAAGGCAGAGTGGAGCAGAAGTTGTCAACCCTGAGACACAGACGCTGCCGGTGATTGTCGCATTCTCAGTCAAACTACAGTTATCCAGCTCTGCAACAACTGCTGTGTGATTTCACCAGGTTCAGAGAGAGGAGGCAGGATGTCAGGGATGGAGAAACCTGGATAGAAGAGAGGAGACCAATGGAGGAAATTAAGAAAGAAAGGAAAAGGAAAGCTGAGGCTAAGGGAAAAGTAGACCAGAGGAATATAAGTGGGGAAGTAACTTCTGATGATGAAAGAACATGGAAGCAGTCAATAGTTGAATAGAAAAGAAAAGGACAAGAGAAGTGAAATAATAAATGCAGATAAGATATGAGTTAAAACAAGTAAGAATAGCTGGAGGATAGTTGTCTGTTGCTGAGGCTTTCAGACATGACCCCATCTCTAACACATGCAGATACACACAAACCGATTCTGCTCCAAGATTGAAGGAAGAACATGTAGATAATCGAGGCAGTGGGATTAATAAAGAGATTTTGTGAGTGAGGGTTTCGTGGGTTGGGGCTGGGATTAGAGCTCCTGGTCCAACGTTGACAAACACAATTCCCATCAGACAGCGAATGAGCAAAACAAAGCTGCCTAAAGAGGATTGAAGGGCTTGGCCATTGTGTGTCAAACTATGTCTCAGATTGTCTTTCGCTCGGAGAATTAGGATGACATTGCCAAAATGGAAATACAGGCGTGGATCTTTTTCCTGATGCCTGCCATCGTAGAAAATCTTAGAGATCCGCATAAAATATGTCTCTGTGAACGGAGTGAGGGTTTAAATCCTCTGGAAACCTGGCAAGTGTTGTTCTGTAACATTAAATAGTCACGGCTTGATGAGTAACGTTCAAATTTAGGTTGGATAATAAACATCCTCAGGTAAATTTGAGCACTCAGAGAATTCAGAACACTGTTTGACTTTATATTCTTAGCAGGATATCACATCATGATTGTGGCTGATTATGTGAAGTGTTTTTGAGCTGATTTTTAATGTATGATGTCATGTTTTGTAATTCTCAGCTGAATTATGTCTGGCTGTCTTTATATCCTTAATTTCCCCTTGTAAATTTCCTCTGATTGAAAAAAACAGTATTTATTATATACATTATATGCCTAATTCTGACATCTTTTTCTGCCGTTAGTTTATTACAGCGCAGGAAAGGGAAAAACAAATCAAGTGAACATGTCTCATTTCATTTTGAACACTTCTACTGAGCAATATAATTCAGATTAAGGCAGTGTCTTCTCTCCTCTCACCTCATCCCTGTGCTCAGCAGAGCAGTCACAATGCTGCACCACCAGATTCACCTGCTGAGTATTAACTCATGTGAGCTTTGAGCCAGTTTGAGCAGCAGGGTATTTCCAGTTCATTTCAACTTATTATTATTTTAACATATTTACACAGGGAGCAGGTCCTCTCTACGGAGGCAGCCGTGTTTGTTACAGTAGCCCGGACTGTACAAACTAAACACCTTGACTTTTGATGAAAACTGAAAGCTATAGGTTCTCTTTCATATTTGGAAGTGGAGGGTGAGGTGAGGGGTATTCAGCTGCAACATACAACTTCACCACTATATGTCAGTAAATCTTACACACTGAACCTTTAAGCATCATATTTAAATGCTGCTTCAAGTCAAAGTTCAGCTCACAACATTTACTGGCTTGCCACTGAGGTTCTGTATAGTAACTTATATAGGGTGTTAAAGTCAGACATGTTGCTTTGTATCAGCCTGGTGTAAAATGAAGCATACGGTGTCTTTGTCAGTGACATACCAGTTTTCTGAGGAGAGCAGCTGCAAGCTGAAAGTAAGGAGAGTAAGTAAAAATGTGAACAGTAGGCGGTCACAGAAATAAAAGCATCGCACTCACAGTCGTCAGGCGAACTTGACATTTCCAGTGGTTTGTCTAGAAGCTCTTCTCCTGGACAGAGAAACTGGTTGATGAGGAGGAGAACATGGAAACAGGGCTCTAATCATAGAAGATGCAGTGAATAACAGTCCAGGGAGTCGAATTTGTAGCAAGTAGCAGTTATGGTTGGGGTCAGCCTCCAGGAAATCAATGTAAAGGTCAATGTAAAGTTCCCACAGGTGTCTTGTATGTGTGGTTTCAGAATAGAAAATCAGAAAAATCACACTTATTAGGAGCTGAAGGATCGCCCTAGAGAAATACTTTGTTTCTCTGAGCTGTGTGTGTAGTCGGGGGGGAGGCCATGTGTGCAATTTGTGTTTTCCATAATTGCTAACAACAGATGGATTGAGTGAGTGAGGGTCGTTTTTATTTTGCTCGAGGGATGCAAGCCTGTCACATAAAATTCATTAAATGGCTGTATATATATGTATATGTATATGTGTATATATTAAGAAGGTTATTTCTTATTTCTGTCTTTCTTTCCCTCACATCACATGGATGACTAAGGATCGATTACATATTTCCTGCGTAGAAGAGAAAATTGTGCTTTGAAGTGTTTTGGGCAGAAGCAGGACTATAAAATTATAATATTTATTTTGATAAACAGTTTCATGTTGTGAGATTTCGAACTGAACTCAAAGAATTTCTGCTGTCGACAATAACAGTGATGAATTTGTACCTTAGAAAAATCATTATGTATATATATATATTATATTTCCAGACACAGCACAAGGGTTTGTAGTATTTATTAGGATATTAATTGAAATAAAATTACAATAAAGTTTATAGTCCCAGTGGGAAATTAGGCTTGGGCATCCCAGTGTTTGCAGAATACAAACACAACCAATGACAACAAATACACCCATCTACCACAGAGTATTAGGAAAGAAGAAAAAAAAATGATTTAGAGAATGTAATATTTTGAGAGTAATTAATAAAATTAAGTTTTAATTGAAAGAAAATGTTGAGAGGCATAATGTAAAATGTTTTTTTAGGAAAAAAGCAGCAAGGAGAACCTGTGCTCACTGGAGTTCCATTCCCTCTGCTTTTCTCCAAACTCATCTATTGACAAACTAGGAAACCTATGACTTTTTTTAATTTTACAACCTCACGTATATTATCCTGAAATTACTCAAGGATAGTTTACCGAAAAATAAAAAATTCACTCATTATCTAACTCACCACCAAGCCGATGGAGGGGTAGGGGAAGTGTTTGAATCCACTCCAAACTTTTGGAGTTTCAGGAATCAACTGTAAACATGAATGAGGTTCCAGAATGAGATATAAGGGGACACTTAGGCTAAACATAACATAACATAACATGAACATTGCTTGATGAGTTTAGCTTCAGTCTCTCATCCTAACCTGTTTGTAGGATTATGGACTTGCAGCCCTCACACAGCAACCGGAACAACAGGCTACATCTCAAAACTCCGAACAGTAGTAATTCCGTAAATAATATTATTATAATATATATTATATGAATTATCCATTCATGGCAGCAGGAACAGTTACAAAACATAAGCGGAGTTCTGTTCCTCAGACAGAGAAGCTGTAACACTGTGTTATTTTGTTCAAGTAATTCAGAATAAAGGATTGACCTTGAGCTCCATCAAATCAACCAGGATTTTTGCAGTTTTCTTTTTACTATTTACAATAAGTTTTCAGTCAAAAAGTCTTTCAAGAAGTTCCTTTCAATCAGGTTGCTAGTCCTTTTCCTATGACTCATCCAACAGGCCAGAGCTTTGTCGTCATATAAAAAAAGTGAGAGCTGTTGAAGTGTATCAGCAGCATGCATAACACAATATTGTGCGTGATGGTAACAGCAGTAAACATTTGGTTGAGGTGTGTCGAAACGCTACATGGTTAGTGTAAAATAAGAGCTTTTTTAAGGTTAGAGGACCTCCGTCGTCATGGTTAATGAACCTCCCTTGCTCCCTTCATAATTACCTCAGCCACTCTCAGCATAGAGCAGTTGCTTTTCAGTTCAGCTACTTAAATTGAACGTCTCTCAATATCTACAGTAGTGCTATGGTTCTGTGTCAAGATGTGTTTCCATACACTGGACACTAATTATTATGTTAGCAGATGTTAGCGACCACCAGTCTTGTCGGGGCCATGTATCTTCAGTTGTGTACCTTAGCGTCAGCATGTGTTTAGGACTTTTAATCACAAGACACCCTCCTCTAAGGCAGAACCACCACAGGCTGATCAGACCTGGGTGTATGTCCCTTACATCTTTGGGCCCGGTTGGGATCTTTCCTCCTGATCCAGAATCCATGTTCCTCTGTAGTATTTTGTTTTACCTGTGAGGATTCTCTGCGTGATATGAGGTTAACTGGTCTTGCTTGAAGTTTCCCAGGCTTATGGATCTGAGGTGAAACATTCTCAAGAGCCTCACAAAACACTAGGTGCCTTTGATTCATGCTTAAAAATAGTTCAGTAGTTCTGGGTCTATGACAAATCTGGGCAGGTAAACTTTGTTTCTGCTGACAGTACAATCAGCTACGCTCTTGCCACGAGTCTGTACTTTAATTAATACATTGCAAAACGTATTCTTTTTATCTTTGTTCAAAAAGAAATATCCATCCTCTGCTTGTTTTGTTTGTTTAAAATCAGATGTGGATCAAATATTTTTTTTTTCAAAACCTAAAGGAATGAGTATGCTTACAGTATAAAAAGAGATGGTAGAACAAATGGACAAGGATTGAAAAAACAGTAGGATTTTGCCTTTGTTGACAAGAGAAGGTGTGAGGGAGAATTTTGACAGGAAGTGAAAGAACAAATGAATTCTTGGATGTGTGGAGACACTGAGAGAGGAGTTCCCCAGTGATGTAGTGATTCTCCCTGTGGTTTTGCCACTAATGAGAATGTCTGCATCAGTGAAACAGATGGTGTGAGAGAGAAGGCTGAAAGAGATGGCTGTCTGAGAGGAGAGAACAACAAGGCTGAGAGAGATGTGAGGACAATGTTAAAAGAATTAAATTCAGTAAGTGGTTTGAAAACAAGGAGGAAGATTGCGATCAGAATTGTGTTTTCCACTTACAGAGGATTCTCTGACATTTTTAGAAACAAACAAAAGTGACCATTTTGTTGAGAAAATTAAATTGTCAAAAATAAAAAACATGTCTTTTATTTATTGCATTTACTTATTCATGTAATTTTTTTGCTCCTCTCCTCAAGGTGCCAATGCCCAGCTCAGTTTGAAGGGCCTGAGTGCCAGCAGAACAGACACAGTTTCCACGGTAATGGCTATGCCTGGTTCCCTCCCATGATGCCTTGTTTCGAGAGTCACATGTCGCTGGAGTTCATCACAGATGTGGCTGATGGACTGCTGCTGTACAGCGGCCCCTTAGCCCAGCTGCAGACCTGGGACCACGAGGACTTCATGGCCATAGGTAAGAGCTTGATGACACGTCACATCTGACTCGGAATCAGAGTTCTTCACTATTTGGGGACAGATGTAACTAAAATTATTTTTACCTTATGTAGTATTTAGTGGCTTTTGGTGTTGAAGTTGCATATGACAAACAACTGAACCTTTCCAAGCATGTAGGAAAACCTACTAGGACCTTTATGCTTTGTTAATAGAAAGACCCTTTCTGGAGCTATACTGTTTTGTTTCTCTATTCTGGGCTACCATAAAAGTGAGGCTGCGCAACATGGAAGAGGACCTGTCCCAATGTAGATAATAGAGCTCATTCTAATTTAACAGAAACAGAAAAATTCTTAGATATATGAAGGAAATTATGAATATGATTCTTATATATGTATATATATATACATACATATATAATATATCCCCCTTAATCCTTTACACTGGAGCTTTAAGTGAAGATCATAGCTATGTAGCTTTAAGTGAAGGTCATAGCTATGTAGCTATGTCCTTGGAACTGAAAATTAATTTGTGGCTCAAATAAAGAGTATAAGGAGGCTTAGTTTACCTCAACTGTATCTTCTCAGTCTTGGGGAACTGCAACAGCAGCAGTGCATACATTACATAACTGGCTTGTCCGCCTTATCTGGTGTGTAAAGCCTTTCAGCATTATCTCAAACCTCACTGGTTTCATTTTCAACAATACTTGACAGAATGATGTGTCTTCACACAGTGTGGTAAGAGTTTAGTCAAACAACAAGTGGTGCTCCTGGTCATTCTTACTGTAGGTGAGATAAAGAGTGGAGGGACTTTGTGTGGGAGGACGGCTTGAAACTGACGAAGCAGAATACAAACAAACTGCAGCAGTGATCCCCAACCAGCAATGCTTGTATACCTGGAAAATATGGATAATGTGAATAAGATAAATTTAAGTTGGAATTCAACTTGAATTAACTTGTCATGTACAAATAAACCGGAGATATCGACTCTACTTTAACTCTTAAAGCCTCTCTTTCCCTGAAGAATCTGAAATGTTATGAGACAGGAACAGAAATCCATGTCAGGTTTAATTCCCCTGTGTGTATTAACTTGCCACGGCCTGGGGATTACACAGTGACAGTCTCTCTCACACAATTGATCTTATTAAAGCTGACATCCCTATGCATTTTGATGTGTACAGATTCAAACATTTATTTTATACAAATGCTAATTTAGAGAAGATGAATGTGAAATGGACGGTCAGTCACACACGCACTTCTCCGAGCACTATGATACTGTGTATATTGTGAGTTTTGATTAGAAAAATCTGAAAATGTGTGTAGACTGAGCTTTGGCAGGTTTATGTCTTCTGCTCTTCAGGGAGAACGCTGGTCTTTTGTGTCCGTGGCGATGCTGTTGAAGTTTGAAGACAATAAAGCTTGTTGAAATGAGGGCGGCAGGCAGGCGTAATAGACAGACAGAAACATAGAACAAAATGTCTTGTACATCTCCGGTATATTTAGTGTTTTAATCTGAGAGTCTCACGCCTCCTTGTCTCTCTAGCTACTTCTTCCCTTGCATTGGGCCTCTCTCTTGGGAGAAATGCTGTTGTTCCATCACTGCCAAAGTAATATGTGTGGGAGGTGAGGTCTGCAGGGAGAGCTGGACGTTGTGTGTGTGCGTGCGTGTGTGGATCCGGTTTGCAGTGTAAGTCCTGATTCATTTCTTTGCCTTTCCTCAGTGTCAGAGGATCCGGGTGCATCTGAAAACCAGCCAACGTGTGTTGTTGGATCGTAAAGAGTTAACACGTTTGTTGGTGGAGCAAAGGCTAATTTGTCACTGCTCAGATTGTAATTAGAGTCAGGCTGTACATATTTAGAGCTCTAATTAACTTGTTTCAAGGTTCACCTACTGCATGTAACGCATCCATCGCCAAGCCTCGACTGAGCCGGAGCTTAATATAACTGCACTAAAGTAGGTTTGTATGCAATGCAATGCAATCAGTGAACATAACAGTGTTATAATGATATGCTGAGTGCCTTTTCCAGTGTTTGAAGATGGAAACTGCTAGAAATTGCTTAGATCTGGTAACACAGAAATACAGCTACAGCAAGAAAAGCACTGTTGACCTTCTGTGTGGCCACAAGGCAAAGTTCTGCTGGTCCTGAACTGCCTGCTGTGTACCACTCTCTGTGCATTGTTTATGTAGCACGTCACTTCCATGTTCCAATGAAGACCAGCAAACTAAAGCAGTGTCAGTATTTGCCCAGAGATCAGGGACTACAAAAACCAAATCTGTCTATCCATCCATTGGAATAGGGCATTTCAGACGTCCCTTTCCAGCTCTTACTGGGGGAACCTGAAGCTTTCCCAGTCCAGCTTGGATATTTAATCACACCATCAATTCTTACTCTACTCCGGGGCTCCTCCCAGTTGGAGGTTTACTGGGCATGCACAACATAAACCGTCGAGGACTATCAGCTATCCTCTTCTGACATGAAGGCACAGCGGTTCTACTCCCCCCAGATGTCTGAACTCCTCAACCTGTCTCTGAGGCTGGACCCAGCCACCTGACGGAGATTACTCATTTTGACTGCTTTTATTCACAACCTTGTTCTGTCAGTCACTTCCCAGATCATGTGTTAAATTATCAATTCCTTCACCACCACAATGGTTCAGTATAACGCCTGAATTATTGCTAACACTGTATTGACCCACCTGTCCGTCAGCGAAAATCCATTTGCTACACATTTGGTCAAAACTGAGTTTTAATTTGTGTTCACCTCCTTGACTATTTTATCTGGTTATCGATTCATTTCAATTCAATTCAATCCATTTCGCTTATCGTCTGAAGGTCGTGGGGGGGTATACAAATTTGCTGGAACCCAATTAAGTCAAATCACAGTAAATGCAAAATGTAATGTGTGTGTGTGTGTGTGTGAATGGTTGAGTGTTTGCTGTAGGACTTGTTCTCACATTTGTTGCACAGGACTGCTAAGTGTACATAGCAATAGGGCTATTTATCAAGTGAAAATTTCTGTGTTCAGGTAGAAACATATGGAAGCTTTTCTGTTCCTGTGGAGCTTAAATAACAATCAAAGTGAAATGAAGTATCTGAAATGGGTGTGTGTTGTTGCAGAGTGCAGAATCTACATCTTTAGGTGTTGTGTGGGTTCTGTGGTAATTATTTGTATTTATTTTATAACAGCCTTTTCAGCTCTTTCACAGATTGTCATCTAGCCAGAAGTCTTTAAACTTTTTATTCTCAGCTTCACTGCAGGTTCTATAGATGTACTGAATTCTGCTGTTATGAGCCAGAGAAGTCCTTTATGCTGTACTAACACAAGCTGCTGCCAGGTTTTCCTGTGGGTAAAATAGTTTGTGATAGTTCAATCGGAATCGGAATATGGACCATGAGAGCACAATCTTAATTTGAGATGTCAAAATAAAAGACAGATTTGAAGATAGGACCTCTCTGTGAGACTGGTCGGAAAGATCAGCTAATAATACAGTACCACCTTCTTTCATATTGTACTTTAGATATGCACATTTCCTGAATTTGCAACTGACTGAAATACCAAAACCAAGAGTGCAATAAAACTGTTATTTCTGGAGGCCTGACTTTGGACCTTTGGACTGTTTGCACATTGGGCAACAGATATATTGTTATATATATATATATATGTGTGTTATATGTAACATGCAGTGCTTCCCGCAGAAATTAGTCAGTCAAGGTGGTGAGCAGGGGGGAGGGGGGGGGGAGAGGATGAAGAGAACTAAGTTGTCGTGGGATGTACAGTGCCACGCCCCCTCTCCCCGATCCAACAGGCACCGGAATCCACCTGAAGTGTTGGTAGTGTAGGTCAAAGCTCAATCTGATTGTTTGTCTGTTAACAGTTAGAGCAATAATTTGACCAATCCACTTGGTTTTGTCTTTCATATACATTTAGATTTTTAGACAATTTCCAGATACTGATAGTTGGATATGGAAATTAATCAAAAAGTAATTATCCTTCAGGGCCATCATGAAACAAACTGCTGCCTGAACAATGGATGATCAGTTTTGTTCCATGTTAAACGCTTTCTGTAAGCAAGTAAAGGTATGTGTTCCAGTGGTTTTGCTCAACTGTGAACTAGAACACACACACACACACACACAAATTGATTTGTTTGCTTGAACACCTAATCCACAAATCCATTCCATATATAAATATTATTAAAAAAACATATCAGGCAACCATAGTCAGGGAAAAACCTCAAACACATTCAGATATGAACAAGACTGTTTTTTAATAAAAAGGATAGTGCAGGAAACATATACTGCATTAGCCCCTCTGCTGTACAGATCAGAACAGAAAATATGAGATATAAGAGATAGGGACAGAAGACAGGAAAGTACTGACTATACTGTACAATGTATTTTTGACTGAGAAGTGTGCTATGAAAAAGAATAATTAAATTATTCTTTCAGTCAGCCTCACTGTGGAGCTGATTAAATCATATCCAGCTGCAGAAACATATGAAGGGCAAAAGTTAACAAATGCTTTCATGCCTATTAGATTGGATAAAACGGTGAGCCACAGTAACAGTGAACAACTAATCCAGGGAACAAAGTCATTGATATTGATGATGTTAAGGTCACACTGAGTTCGTTTTCCTGACCAGAATCTGAACTTGCCGTCTCAATATCCACAAAAACAACAACTTTTTGATCAAATAGGATGAGTGCGGCACCAGGGAAGAGGAAATGCCTTTTTTTACCCTCAACCTAAAAACACATCTTCAAGCATCCTCTGCGTGTCGTACTGGTGCTTCATTACACGAAGAGTCCGCCAATACAGGATGAAAACCAAATCAAAGAGAACGTAAAACCCAAAGGTCCCACCCAATGTATTGAGCATGAGAGCTGCACAGGAACTGTATTGTAAGAGGACAGCAGTGTATCTGTGGTATAGCTTCCAGTGTGAAGTGTAGGTTAAAAGGCTGCTACAACTCATGGCACAGAGGTGTTTGCAAGAGAGAGAGGTGGAATATGGATCTGTAGGTACAGAGGCCAGAGAGGACGTCAGACAAATAGCAGGTGGCTGCAAAGGAGACTGTTGTATAAAGCTGAGCTGATGTAAGGTGACGCATATTAATTCACAGATATAACATGTTAATGTCAAACATGGGGACTCGCACACACAGCTTCTTATTGTTCCAAAGCCGCCCACTCATCCGCCCTTTATCCTGCCGCAGGGCAGCTGTACCAAGCCAGCCCTACTGTGTAGGGCAGAGAAAGTGTGAGACACACACACTCACTGCCAATGTAGCTGTGCACTTTATCCAATTGTCAGCATGGTTATAACGCAAAGCTTGTGGTGAGTGTGTGTGTGTGTGTGTGTGTGTGTGTATATAAGGCATAATATTACCAATACCTAAGCTAACCTCTTGTGTTCTAGGTAAGACCAGAACATTGGATGTTGTCTCAAATCCATTTATTTTCACCAGCATGACAGTGTTGTTTATCAATTTGTGAGAGCTCAAATTTCCATAATGACACTTTGAGCTTAGAGCAGCATCTTTGTTCACAGGCCAGGGTCAGTTTGTTCCAAGTCGACGTCCTGTTACACATTCTCATACACAGAGTCCATCCAAATTCCCAGAACAAAAAAAAAATAACAGTGTGTAGTTTCACTGAACAACACAACACGTACACTCACCGGCCACTTTATTAGGTACACCTGTTCAATTGCTTGTTAACACAAATAGCTAATCAGCCAATCACATGGCAGCAACTCAATGCATTTAGGCATCTAGACGTGGTGAAGACATCAGAATGGGGAAGAAAGAGGATTTAAGTGACTCTGAACGTGGCATGGTTGTTGGTGCCAGACGGGCTGGTCTGAGTATTTCAAAAATTGCTGATCTACTGGGATTTTCACGCACAGCCATCTCTAGGGTTTACAGAGAATGTTCCGACAAAGAGAAAATATCCAGTGAGCGGCAGTTGTGTGGACGAAAATGCCTTGTTGATGTCAGAGGTCAGAGGAGAATGGGCAGAGTGGTTCGAGATGATAGAAAGGCAACAATAACTCAAATAACCACTCGCTACAACCAAGGTATGCAGAATACCATCTCTGAACACACAACACGTCGAACCTTGAAGCAGATGGGCTACAGCAGCAGAAGACCACACCGGGTGCCACTCCTGTCAGCTAAGAACAGGAAACTGAGGCTACAATTCGCAATTGGACAATAGATGATTGGAAAAACATTGCCTGGTCTGATGAGTCTCGATTTCAGCTGCGACATTCAGATGGTACGGTCAGAATTTGGCGTAAACAACATGAAAGCGTGGATCCATCCTGCCTTGTATCAACGGTTCAGGCTGGTGGTGGTGGTGTTATGGTGTGGGGGATATTTTCTTGGCACACTTTGGGCCCCTTAGAACCAACTGAGCATTGTTTAAATGCCACGGCCTACCTCAGTATTGTTGCTGACCATGTCCATCCCTTTATGACCACAGTGTACCCATCTTCTTATGGCTACTTCCAACAGGATAATGCACCATGTCACAAAACTCACATCATCTCAAACTGGTTTCTTGAACATGACAATGCACTTTACTCCAATGGCCTCCACAGTCACCAGATCTCAGTCCAATAGAGCAGCTTTGGGATGTGGTGGAGCGGGAGATTTGCATCATGGATGTGCAGCCGACAAATCTGCAGCAACTGCGTGATGCTATCATGTCCAAAATCTCTGAGGAATGTTTCCAACACCTCATTGAATCTATGCTATAAAGAATTAAGGCAGTTCTGAAGGCAAAAAGGGGTCCAACCCAGTACTACCTATTCACATTCCATTTGCTTTCAGTAAATTAGTTATTTTGTTGTATAGTGAGTCTGCTGTCAAAACAGCATAACATAATGTAAATATGCAGCAAAGTCTAACAGCACACTGTATTTGCACGCTAATTTCCAATTTAAACTACTCGCACTTAAGAATAGCTAATGGGCATTAACAACTAATAACAAGTCAGGGATGCTCTTAAAATGTCTGATGAATATTCAGATGTTTGTTCAAAGCTGCTGCTCCACCACAAGGCTTACACCAGTGATGTCAAATGCATGAATGATTATCACTCTGTAACCAGAGGAGGGGATTTTTTTTCTTCTTAATGTGTCCATAAAAGTCTGGCTTCAGAGCTGGGAGGATTAAAACGATTTTATTAACATGTAGCTTGAGTCCAGTTTGTGTCAGGATCAGATTTAGTTGAAAACTTAGCATGCATCACTTTCTCTAGGTACACTTTATGGCCATGAAAGTTTGCAGTGAACGCTTCATGCTCCCATTTTGACATTACATTTTTGACAAGGCGCTGTCCTGACTGTCCCACAACCTCTCCAACTGGCATTGAGTTTGACGCTGTCACGACCACCTGTCATGGCCTCTGGGGGCGTTGGCCAGTGATCTTATCTGTAACATACATACAGTGTGTATTTTTACCTCCACGAGGATCAGTCCAAATTATTCTGTGGAAGATAGATCATGTCACCATGTAGTCTTGTGTGCCGTCAAAAGTTTTATACGTATTGTTTGACTTTTTGAATGTTTTCCAATGACAGGTACTCTGTCACCTGACATTGAGGCTGCATGTGTAGTATATGGAATTCGAAAAAAATAAATTCACAGCAAGACAAATCAGCTCTCCTTTTCAAATATGGATAAATAGATAATAATTGCGTAGACTAAATAATCTAAATGAATTCATAAATGGAAGCTTGGGTGTAACATTTCTTGTACAGAATGGCCAAAATTTCAGACAAAAACCTCTCTTACTTGCTTTGGCAGCCTATTAGGCTTCCTTAAAAGAATATTGTGACATTTTGAGAAATATACTTATTTGCCGGACAATTTCTTGGCAGTTGCAATGAATTTCTGTTGAGTTGCCAGGCAACCAGGAGACCTTGGATATTGCCAGCCAAGAAATTGTCAAGCACATAACCTTTTGTAAAACTCCAATTTGTCAAGTTGTGCGGATTAAATAAAGTCTTACATGATCTAATTTAATAAAGTTTAGGTTGAGAGGCCATGCTTCCTGTCTTGATGCTAAGCTAAGCTAATCAGCTGCAGGCAGCAGCTTCATATTTAGCTTATGATATAAGAGAGGTTTCAACCTGCTTACGTCACATGTAATGAATTAGAATGTTTACCATAAAATCAGTGACCTTCGCTATTGAATATAGACTTTTTCTATGCAAGTGTTTTTTAAATATTTTTGATTAGTAAAAAGGGGCACGATGTTGCTATGCACTTTCACCTCAGTTGTATTAGTGAGATTGATTGGCATGGTAATGACTTGTGTCCACGGAGATCAACAATGAATGACAAACATGGCTGGAAGCTTTACACCTGCTCAGAGGTGCTTGAGCAAACACCCACACGCTCTCTCTCGAACACACACACACACACACACACCTGCATGCAAAGATCATCAGCCAGAGGCCAGTGCTTGTCCAATCAATAGACATATTAACAAGACAAATTAAATTTGTGTAATTACAAGACCCTTGCAGAATGGAAATAAGTTTGCCAGCAGGGGGTCAGACAAGGACCGGCAGGAGTGTGCGTTTACTTTTAACACTTCCCTTGAACCAAGAGGAACGTGTTCTCATCATTTTGAACAGCAGGACATTTCTCCATATCAGGAAGGAGGACTGAGGGATGAATACAGAGCACAAGTTGAAGAAAAATGGATCTAGCGAACCACAGCACACATGAACAGATTCACTTTGGCATCATACATATTTTCCACAGCGCTGTTTCTTGGCAGTTCCCCGCTCCTGCTCCTACCTCCCAGCTTTGCTCTGCAATGGCTTTCAAATAGGAAGTGCCGCTGGATGTGGAGATCCAATATGCGTTGGCTGTGGGGCTGGTTATAGTGAGTTGACAGATCGTTTATACAAGAGGCTCTCTGCTCTGCACTCGCTGCATCACCTGCTGATTTGTACACAGGCTGACTTCTCTGGGCATTAGTGTGTATGTGACTGGCTCTGCTGCTGTGTGGGAGACGGGTGGGTACGTGTGTAGCAGTATGATTTGCAATGCTGCTTATGCGGTCGGCATGCTCGCGGTTTGACTCCTGTGTATCCCCAGGCCTTCAGGAGGAGGAGGACATTTTTTATGTTTAAGAGCCCTCAACTCTGTGGGAGTTCAGGCTGTCCATGCACACAAAGTATACACATTTACTCTTCTCTCTCCATCTCTCCCCTCTCCTCTCTTGTCTGTCTCAGAGTAGGAGGTAATAAATTACGTATGACTAGCAGAAAAGAAGCCTGGTCATGTGGATAAGCTCTTTAAGAGCAAAGCCTTGTCCTAACCTTTGTAAACCCAGAGCATTTAAAAGGAATACTGGCCCCTATGAAGATGTACCCCTTTGGTCCGTCAGCCTCAGCCAAGTCTTTTACAGTTCACCTCACATTATAATTATTTATACTTTACAGTTTAATGTAACTCTGCAAATAATAAGTTGTCTCGAAGTCAATGCTAAAACCAAAAGAGCTTTTGCCTTTCAGTTTTATTCCCCTGGGTGTCTTGTGTCTATCCCTGCCGATTGGAGCCAGAGCTGATAAAAAACCTTTGTCTACTCGATAGCATGGAGACTAAATCCTTGCACTTCAGGTAAAAGCCAGATGTTGTGGAAAAGGTGCAAATGATTTCCCTCACATACTTGGTTACATATTGTGTGAGTGGTGCTGTTAATTTGTTAGTGCCTACTCTACTACAAATATATGCTTTAAGTTTATTCATAAAAGGGTGTCATGCATAATATTTAGATTTTGTTTATTTTATTTCTAAATGCATCCGCAGGAAGCAGCTGTCTGCTAATCATATGTGTGTCAGGGAGTCACACAATGAAATGGGAAATGTGCTGTGTTGATGAGAGAGAAACAACTGAGGCAAAAAATGTCTCCGAGCTGCAAACAGCTGGAGAGGAGCGGAGCATACAAACATATTTCATGTTGACCTGCCGTGTCTGCCTCAAACCTGACCTGCTTACCAAGGTCAGTGGTCAGGGCAGATACTGAACCTGCAGATCAGACAGGTGATGGTAACCTTTAGTACATCATAGTTTTTTCCCTAAAACCCTAATCTGAAAAACATGTTTGAACATCACATCTCTGCTTTACATTTTATTTCAAGCTCTATTGATCTGTGGCTTTGGTAACATCTTGGTTATGGTCTCGTCACGGTTCTCTCTTAGAGGTTTGACATGTACGAATAGAGCTGTTTTCAGAAATTGAACTCTGGAGATCGTCTGTAGTTTCTCTATAGGATGTGTATGTGTGAACTCAAATATCCGAGCGAGAGTTTCTGCAGACTTTGTCCACCTGGCCCCTTTAGTATAAAGAGCACAATAAGTCCAGAGGACTTTTGTGTGAGAACAGAACAGGAGAGAGAGCAGATCGCGATTTCTATGTGCTGTAGACAAAAACATGTGATCTCCGCAGAAGAATTATTCCGTTAGATCCTCCTCTGTCTGCTGCAGTACCCGTCACCTGATTCTCACAGAGTGTGAGTGGAGAATCTCCCACTGCTTTGTGCATGTGTGAAAGGTCAACTGCGGAGATAGTCCAGATCAAATTCTCCGGAGTCTCTCCACAGGACATGTCTCAAAACAGCTTACCCTGGCTGAACGGTGTTCACAGTAACAACCTTTTTGATCTATATTATTATAGATGCCAAACTTGATCTGAATGGTTTCCAGTCACACATCTCTTCATCTTCTTTCCCGGTTAATACAAAGACAGCTCTTGGTAAAAATCTGCATCCCTGTTTTCCAGCTTCACTGCAGAATCAGCCTCGATGAATAATTCAGGCTCATAACATCCTTTGTTTGAAGCAAAGAAACATTTGAACTTACACAGTTTTAATTGCTGCAAGCCTGTTTAGCTCATTAACTAAAAATAATGTGAAAATGAATGACTCACATGAATCAAGGACCTGATTCACTCCCATTTGATGAAACTGGAGCCCCGGAGCATATCCTCAACTCAGATTCTCTCTTTGTTTGCCTCCTTCATTTGCTTTCAGTTTGTCCTCTCTTTGATTCACACTGTCCTTATGTTCTTTATATCTGATTTCTCATTTGTTTCCCCTGGCTGTCCATCATGCCACCTGTCACCTCAAAACTTGGCCTTTCTCCCATCTTTGCTGTAAATCATACCTTCTCTGTGAGTCTCCATTCTCTCCTCCGTTATTACTTTTCCTCCTTTTCTCCTCCACATCTGCCTCTTTTCTCCCTGTGTCACTCTTGACTCTTAGAGCTCCTTTTTTAGATTCTCTCTCTTCTTGCTGCTTCACTTCTCCCATGCGCTCCTCCTTTGAGACCACTGAAGTCTATCTTCATGTCCCAGGATAATGTCACGTCAATCTTAACAAGAACGCTCCTTAGCTGTGCCAGATGATCAGTTGGTCATTCTTCCCTTTAACTCTGTCTGTGTACGTGCGCAGATCTAGGCATGTTTTCTGCACATGCTTACATCTATCATACATAGAGGTTTTTTTTTTTTTTGTCAGTCTTATGCAGGTGTCCTCTATGGATGTGATAGAAGTGCCAGCTCCAACATATCTCACTGCCCCAGTGCAGGTGGAGAGGGAGGGTTTAGGGCGATAGTGTAGCATATACTGGGGTTCAAAAAGAGAAAGGAATCCCCCTGAGGACGGAAAGGAGACTGCCTGAGGAATGGAAATTGAAAGAGTGAGGTGAGTGACATAAAGAAGAAAGAAAAGGTGAAGGGCTCTAGGAGGGACAGTAAATGGGAGAACGGAATTAATGAGGTAACCAAGATTTTGAGAGAGTGAGGTAGAGCCTAAAGACGACAACGGATAAATTAAACAAAGAAGGGGGGTTTTGGATTGAACTGATATATTGAATCTACTCTGTTCTTTTGGGTCAATTGTCTGGCCTCTGCCAATATATTAAAATTAATTGGATCATTCTTGAAGTGCGGCAGCAACTCATCTTGCAGCTGGAGTAGACTGAATCAACTCCAAGGTAATTGAGGTAAAGCCGAGAGGCAAAGAGGAGCTAACAACAAACTTGCGCTCGCTATGGCTTAAAAGCCGACACTGCCGGGGCATTTTACCTGTATGAGCGGCAGAATAATGAAGTATGGAGGGCACTCATCTCAAAGACACATCTCAGCTTTGACAAGGCAATTAGAGAGGAGCAGCATCTCATGTAGTGAACAGCACCTAATTTCCTGCAGCTCAACGTGAAGACGTAGTTAGATCCATCTTATGAATCCCTTTGACGAGGTGGTGAAAGTGTTACTGCACACAAACAGCACTTCTTGGTACGTGTCACGGGAACGCTTGACAGAAAACAGTAGTTCCATAAAGGCACAGTTGAAAAGCAGAATGTCAGTAGAAAGCGTTTGTGAATTATTTGAAAGCAGCACAATGTAAAAATGTCAGTTACGGTGAAAAACTTCATGAAAGAGTGAAGCAAGGCAGGAGGTAAAAGAGAGACAGGAGATGAAAGAGCACTAGGAGGAAGACTGACACTGCAAGGAGTTGCACCGAGAGGGATGACGAAAGTTGAGATGGAGTCGCACATGCACACATGCACACACACACACACACACATGCAGTAGATTGAAGAGCAGTAAGAATTTCTTTCTGCCTCTTTTGACTTCCTGCTTCCACTAACTCAACCTAAAGCATTCAGCCCCCAGAGGCCTTGGTTTACAGTGATTCTAAATTAGCTAAGGAGCATTGTTTGGCACAATGTAGAGTGGATTATTAACACCTGGATATCTTTGTTTATGGTGCAGCTGTTGAAGTAATGTTCGATTATGTTAGCACTTCTCTTTGCTGGTACAGGGTAGCTTGACTCTGGTACATTTTAAATGTGCACTGCCAGAAGTTTGAGTATTTCAGTATGATTGCAAGGACCATTGAGACCTACAGTATCTGGAATGACCACAATGGCCCATCATCATTCTCCTCTTCAGTTATAATGCTTTTTTTTATTTCTATAACCAGTCACAATCAACTAAGGATGCAGCAACACTGCCCCTGCTCACGGTTATTACTGTCTGTCTGTATCTGGCTAATACAACTCAACAGTGTGGTACCTGAAGTAAAAATCCAATTCATTTTCTGAGCTGAGATTTTTAATGATCAGCCTTCACCAGCCAAGGTAAACTGATGAGAAGCCTCAAGTCCACAAAATATCAACTGTTGTCCAGGAGGACAATCTTCAGGTGTCTCTGATTAGTGGAGCTCACTGTTACCATGGCAATGGTTTCCACAACCTGCGAAAATCATGTTGACTACAATAGGCCTCAATTGAACCAGTATCACTACAATATGTTACTACACTACACTATATGTAACACATATACATACATGACACAAAGTACTGGTTTGCTCAAAGTCATTGGAATATGTTTCTCTTTGAAACCCTAAAATATTATGCACACAGTCTTGCACCTTTGGCTTACTTCAGTTTTCCAATATTCTTTCTCATCAAATATTTATGAACTTGATTCATCTCGTAGCCATCGGCCTGGTTCCGGGCTTAAAACTCTTTTTATCAGGATTTTCTAAAACGTCAATGTAGAAATGAATAGAATATTTACTTTCTAAAAGTCGGTGTTCCCTACAAAGAAAACACAAAATGAACCGTAAATGATGGTGTGTCTGTAATGGAAAGATTAAAATCTTCTTTCATTATCAGGGTGTAGGTTGCAGCAGAGGGTCTTATTCCCAAAGTGACGGGTATTTGAAAAAAGGCAACAGGCCAGAAACACAAGGCAAGATAATGCTTCAGTAATACTGTTGTTATGCTGTCACAGGTGTGTGTTTATGGAGCATTTAAACCACGGCTTTGGATGCAGCACAACCTAATCGCAGAAATATCCATTTTATAAATGTCACAGTGCAGAGTTTTGTCTCCAGATTTTCACTGTTAAATTAAATGAATTCTCACACACACTGTTCCCAACTCCGTTTGCCAGATCAGGAGTTAGGGAGCACTCAGAATGGAACGGGAGAACAAATGCTTTGGTGGAGAATGAATACTTAATTCTGGCAGTGGGAGTGTGGGAGTGTAGCTTCAGGGTGTCACTGGGGAAAATTGGGAACAATGAGCTATTGGACATGAGCTGTGATGGCCTATTATTATTTTTAATTGAATACAGTCAATAGAGACATACTACTAGGCTTGACATAAGCCATAATTTCAAAACAACATAATTACAGCATTTCCTTTTTCTGAATTTACTGCAGTCACAGTCGTTCTCATATTTCTTGACTTGAATGCAAATGCATCACTCACTTCAGCTCAGACCTTTCCATGAGTTTTTGTCCTCAGTGCCACAGACTGTGGACTGATGAAAAAGTGGAACAGTTGATGAACGATATAGGAAAGACTGCAAGCCACTGCCATGGGGGATGGCATTGGTCAGACAACCTCTGATGGTGGCAGGCATTTTATGGCAACAGGAAGAAAAATAAAGGAAAATAAAAGTCTTATAATTGTTTAAATGTTACAAAAAATAACCCAGGAGAATATATGACCACTGTGGAATCTAAAATGTCCAGTAGTTGAAATTGTTGTGTCTGATGCAGTCTCTAGAAACCACTGATGTATGTCGTTCGTCGTCACTGCAGCCACCACACTACATGTAATCAGGGATAATAAGACGTTTAGCGTTCAGTGATACAGTACGTGTCTGCATGAACTTTTGAAGTTCAGCACGCATGATGATGGATTGCCACTGCCGGCTGGTAGACATGCACTCCCATAATCCTTTACATATGGTGCGGAGCATGCAAGCAGCCCTAACCACTTCATTAACTTTTAATTTCCCATTTGAGTAAGTCAGAAAATAGAGTGTAATAAGTTTTGTCTGATGTCTGTCGACTGCCATGAGATATGAAGACAAAAGCGACATCGTGAAAGGCAGCGTGCAATAGCTTTGATCTACAGAAATGATCAGTTTGTGCTGTTTATCGTATAAGGTTTACACATCATTCATTACATGTATCAGTTACAGTGGTCTCAGTGCTGTTTTAGAAACTTGAATACCAGCACCAAACACCAAAAAGTGTTCAAACCAGCCTTTTTGATAACAGCTTGCAAAACTCAATATTTCTTGAGACTCGATGATTTCAAGGAAACTAATCTCAGCCCCTCTCCAATCCTCCCTGTCCTTGCCATCCTCTCTCTCCCTCAGAGCTAATAGATGGGACCCCCACCTTGAAAATCAACCATGGCTCTGGCATAGTGGTGCTACAGTTGCCAGGCAACGTGAACGTGGCAGACAGGCGCTGGCATCGGCTGGATGTCCGCAGCAACAGCAAGGTGGGACACTTCACCCATTTAACACCAACCACCATCCAATACGCTTCAAGTATATTCACACTGAGCTTTGCAGTAGAATAAAAACTTGTATTTCGACTTGTTCCCCTTTCAATTCAACATTTTCATCGTTAAAATAAAGAATGTTTTCCAATGTTAACCTTCCTTTTTACTTCAGCTGACTTTTAAGTAGATGTGAAATGGTGAACAGTGAAGAATGTTATTCATATTAACAGCCAAATTGAACTCATATTCACTATGCGGCTCACTAACATAACACGGGTGAGGTGAAGTACACTGTACTCACTGAACATTCACCACGTGAAACAGGCAAGACTGAAGGTGCTTCTTACAGGAGCCTGATATCTTACATTTGGCAATATTTTATGAACAGTCGTGGACAGAGCACCACTCTGAACCTTAGGTTGACATGGGGGTGCACCCATGGGTGGGGCCAGGGGGCACTGGCCCTGACTGAAATCTGACTGCAATACTAACAATTTGTTGACCAAGGAACAATTTTGGATTTACTCAAATCTGTAGCGTTAACAGTAAACAAGGAATGACTTAAATGTGTGCCATACTCATTTAGGAATTGGACATTTAATTGGCCCCTCCATGTAAATCATTGCCCCTTTATGGCCCCTGATCTAGAACTGCCTGATATGATCAAAGTTAGAGCAAAAATAAAGGCTGCCTGTTAAATCTGTTCTGGAGACCAGTGGCAAGGGGACACGCTCGATCAGGGCACAAGTTAAAAAATAGCAACATTGGAGTAATAATTAATTTATTGTCCTGTATTACCTTTTGAAGGACTTGATTTATAGGATGTTGTTTTGTCAACATTCCAACTTCTACAAAGATATAAATCAAAAAACCAAACCAGGAAAACAATAAAGTAAATGTCCATAAACACCGAGTCCAACAAAAGATCCAAACAGTTGGTCAAAAGGACAGAATCATGACATAAACTGTGTCGCCTTTTTTAACTTAACATCCAAAGCAAACAATGTGATCACACTTTTGTCCATTGTAACCTTACAGATGGATTTTCAACATTATTCCATCCCATGAAATCCAAATATCACTTATTTGACCCCATGCAAGCCCACTTGACACAATAATTTCCGAGGGATCCAAAGGTGGAAGAGGTTATTTGGTAATTTAGCATTGCAGATCTGTCTGCTCTGTGCGGTACAAAGGCAGACAGTAGTGGCGAAAGTAAGACGAATGATTGCAATGGTCCTCCTTTGGCAGTCTCCACCCAGGATCATTCCTGGTGAATTAAATTAGAGTGAAATTAAGCTCATCTTCATTTGACTGAGGGCCGCCCAGAGCTCTTCACCTCCAAGGACCCACATGTTACCAGTGCCTTACGGTTCTTGTTCCTCTTAAATATCAAGACCACAGTCAGTGGTCCTATTTTTAGTTTTTTGATATGAGGCAGCCTAAAGAGCTGCAAGCCTTGCAGCTTCACTTCACTGAGATTAGGACACTAAAGCAGCTGGAATGGCTGCGTATCAACCTTGTTTTGGGAAAGTCAGCCCAACATAGAGCAGCTGAGGACCACTTCAGTCAGAAGCACAGGGCTGAGTCAGATTTTTGTCAGTACAATTTTATATTAATAGTCAACACTATTAAAAGCCTATTTAAGCCCTTAAATTATATTATTACATTGACTCACACAGCCTACATAGGCTTACCATTTTAATATAGGACTTGTGATCAGGAACCTTGGCTTTCCACTAGCAACCAATGAATTGTGTGTGTGATGTGTTTCCTTTACCAAACTGTAGTTAAAGGTTCAGTGTGTAGAAATTAGTGACATCTAGTGGTGAAGTTGCATGTTGCAGCTGGACACCCCTCACCTCACCCTCCCCTAAAACTCAAAGGGTTTTTAGTTTGTCCAGTTTAGGGGACAGTAAAAAAACATGGCAGCCTCCGAAGAGAGGACCCCCTCCGATGTAAATATGAAGTATTTCAATATAAAGGGCCCATTCTAGGGTAAGGCAAACAACAATTTGTACAATTTAGATGAAACACACTATCGAAAACATCACTAGGTCTTTTTACATTAAATTTCTGCCGATAGATCACTTTCACGTAAATCTTACACACTGGACCTTTAAGACAATCATCGCTTCAAAAGTTGTCTTACTAGTTTTGTTCATAACATTCATTTGTTAGATTTCTTCAGAGTGAAAGAAAGCAACAGCACCATGCAGGGAACCTTTTTCTCAGTGTTGAGAATGAGAGCAGTCAGATGAAAACACGGATGCACAGACTTTGAGCGATATAGAAGCAGTATTCAGAATCGCTTGAATACATTAAGGCATTTGATAATTTCGTTATTACAACGAGGATTATTCTGCATCACAATGGCATTATTCTAAATCACATGTGAATCTGTTCATTTGTCCTGAATAGTCAGCAGCAGCTTATCTAACCTGGCTGCATGACGGGCCTGACATCTAACGTGAAAAGAGGACCGAGCTGCTGTCTGGAGGTTTACAGACAGCAGCTCGGCAGCCAAGACTCTCACCATGCACATCATACAACAATTAATCAGATAATACCCAAGCAAAATATGTTTTTATGTAAATCTCTAGCCTTCTGAAACCATGGTATGGAAACAGTCACAGCACCACACATGCTTTAAAATAAGCAATTTTCAGACATGAAGTTCAGAGAATATCTGAACTCATTCCACCTTTGTTATGTATTATTGTGTTTTTTTATTAAATTTTCATCCGTAATATATAGAATAGAAACGTCCTCAACACACTAACTTGCTTGGGGTGAATGCTGTCTTGTGCTCTGCTGTGTTCTCACATGGGCTCATTCGGATACCAAAGTTTTGCGACTCTCACATTCAGCCTGGATAATGTCAGGAGATCATCCTGACTTCAGTGCATGTCTGAAAGCAGCTTAATATTAGCCTTTGTGTCTTGACACATGTACTGTATCTCCTGTTGATACATTTACAACCATTCATATACCGCTTCTCCTTTGAGCGTCGCAGGGGGGCTGAAGCCAGCTGACATTAGGCAAGAGGCAGGGTACACCCTGAACAGGTCGCTAGCATAACACAGGGCATTTACACACAAATAACCAGTCTCACTCACATTCACACCTCTAATAAAGTCTCCAGGTAACAGTGCATGTCTTCGGACTGTGAAGAAAACCCAGAGGAAACCTGACAACTCATTGATATTCCAACCTAGAACATTCTTACTGTGAGGCCCTATGTCACTTTAAAATGTCTGAGATATTACAACTGAAACTTCTGCTCTTTGGATAAACCGTGTCAACAAGTTTTCCTGGCTCATATTCGGACAACATATGAAAGCTCTTTATCACAGATGTGAAACAAGTCTGTTCATTAGTTGTGTATTCTCTGAACTAAGCACTAATGGTCGGGAGTGTATGCCAAAGCACACACACACACACTGAGTTGTTAACCAACAGAGAAACTGCGATGTGTTTGGTGCCAATGGACTAAATCACAAACCTCTCCGTGCGGTCAGGGCTGTGATGTACTGTTTGTGTCCAGATTAACCTTCTTTACCTTTGATGCTACCTGCCTTTTGTTCCATCTCTTTTTTCACAACTATTCATTGTGCAGAACGAAGAAGAAACAGAAGGAATAATGATAATTGGAAAAAGGTTCATATGGCTTCTGCTGAGCTTCCTTATACGTATATGCAGAACTACTCCAACATGCTGGTTTAAGATTGTTCTCGATTGTCTCTTTTTGTGTACCTCAACAGGCCACATAGCAGGCAGCAGCAAAGCAATATGCACTGATGATAGAAATGTCAGAGTCACAGCAGATATTAAAGTAACTATGGTAAAAGAGCATAATGAAGTACATTCATTGTCAGGCACAGACTTTGTTGGATTTTTTTGTGGTTTTTTTACTTGCTCTGATAACATTAGTTTTGTATACAGTAGCGTGGGCTCATTTGTGTGTTCTATACAGGAAGTGCGTTTCACCCTGGATCGGTGCTCCGGAGCAGCAGTGATGGAGAGGGAGGGTCTGGGCAGCTGGCTGACCACAGAGGACCACTCCTCCTGTGAGGTGACAGGCGTCACACCCAACAATGACAGGTACACCCAGACACCTGAACGTGCACACTTCTTTTACAGGTTGCCACATGAAAGATTTTCAATTTCCCAGCAAATAAATGACATAAATAGGGAATAGCCTGAGGGATTTGATTTATTTACAGACCCAAAACTAAACAGGATACTAGGAGTTATTTAGCCAAGTTGCATTCATATTGTTGTATTAGCAAAGGCTCAGTTATTAAGAGTAATATGTAAAGAGTTACTCATGGTGACAAACTGCTATCACCATCTCTGCTATCCTGTCATTTCTATCTGAGCGTCTTTCAGTAAGTTGTTCTTTGCTTGTTTGATATTCTGTGTTTGATGTTAAAAGGCTGATGACATTAAGCTGCTTAGCTTAGGCAGTGGCTAATGTCACTAATGATGTGGTGAAACTGTATTTAGTTGTAGTTGTGTTTAGTTCTTGTCAAAGTTTTGACATTGTGCCTCTTTTATCAGATAATTCTAACAGTTTTATCCAAGTGACAGGGATATGACTGCATGTATTAAATGTACTCTGAATATGAGCCCTGATTGACAGCAGGGGATGTTTACGTCTGTGTGTGTTTATCACTGCCCTCTCTGTGTGTTCAGACACCTGAACATGAGCCAGGTACTGCAGCTCGGTGGTGTGAACGAGGACATCCCCTACATCTACCCTCAGCTTCAGCACAAACACTTCACTGGCTGCATCCGCAACTTCATCGTGGACAGCAAGGTGACACACTTGTGCACGCAACAGTGACACACACACATACACGTACCCACACAACCATGAGCACAGCTGGATGGATGCAAGCAAAACCCACACCTGCACTCCAGCTGATAAATGACTTAATAACAGGTTTCAGCATTCACAGTACCCTTGTGCCATGTAAGAGTTTTTTTGTGCTTTTAACTGTAATCTCAAAGCACTTTCAAATAGTGCACACAGTACGTGCACTCCCAGGTTGGAATGGAATATGAACCTTTCATATGAACTTTTCACTGCCAAGATTTCAAGTCAAGAGTTTCAAGTAGCTCTCGACTGAGGGCGAAGAATTAAGGACTATGAAAATCAGAGCCCAACCCCAAGATTCCCATATATTTTCTTTATAAACAGCGGCATGAGGTAAGATAACCTTATCTAAACAAATTCCCTCTAAAGCCAGAAACTTTGTATTTCTGCAGCAATTTTAAGTTTGGCATCAAACACACTAAGGGAGAAATATTGCCTTTGTGCGTCTTAAACTCTTTTGCCTGATATATCTGGTATTTAGACGTAAATGTCAAGGTGTTTTTTAGACAGAATTTCCACTGATGTAAAATGGTTAAGATGTGGAATTCTCTGAAGATAAGAATTGTTTTTGGCTTACTGCTTAAATACACTATGTGTTTAGCCCACTGAGAAATAGCATTGTGTTGCCAGTGTGCTGCTTGCATCAGTTATGAAGTGTGCTCTACATTCAGGTATACATTGAATCTGATCATGATATTTTTAGAGTGGAACAGGGATTCTCATTTTACGTAGGAGGCGGTGGAAACTTTGACAGGTTGTTTTGCCACAGTCGGCTTGCTTTAGCTTGGCGCCAGTGACTACTTCCAGTTTGGTGTGAGAACTGAGCTGATCTACTGGTACTGTGGGAACAGATATTGCTGTAGTTTTTCAATTAAACTACTTCTCAAGTTGTTGAAGTGAAGGGGCTTGGATAAATACTTACTTTTATTTTGTAATAAGACAAAAACACTCATAGAAACAACTTCTCCTGATACCAATTCCACCCCAAAACTCTGTAACACTGTTAACCCTGAAATCCTCACAGTATTAAATCATTGGGATCATTCATGTATATGGACTGTAACATACCATAGGCTGGCAGAGGGCTATTTGGATGCTGAACTTGAGGCGGCATCAGCAGTATATCTCAGGCAACAGTGTGCTGCCCACAAGGGGAACAAATCTGGAAATAGTCACTTTAACAGTCCTCAGAAAAAGTCACTCAGGTAAAGAACACCTGATGATGTCAACCACACAACACTGCGGCACATGAGCATTTAATACATGTAAGCTGATGAGGATCACAAGAAGAGAAGAGAGAGGAGAAAGAGAGCAGAAAGTCAATAATGTGAGAATTCACCTGTTAAACAAACTAATGGCCAATTCGTATTCCTCTGAATGAGCTCAGATTCAGCCTTCTGCATCATTGGAATTACCTACTCTACAAAACACATTAGTCTGTTTGCAGTCTAGCCATAATCTCAAATTATTTGGTTAACTCACTTACTTTTGTAATTTTACTATTTAGCCACCTGTTATTTACAACAATACAAAAAATAAAAGACTACACTGATGACATCTAAACTAGCAGGAAGAGGGAAAGTGTGTTTCATAAATATAATTGTGAAAAACTCAAACTGTGGGTGTACTTGTTCTTATATCTCTGTAAGGACCATTTTGAGCACAGACCATACAGAGTGGGAACATTTTGGCCTGTCCTCACGTTTTCTAAAAAATATTTGATGGTTAAGATTTGTTTTTAAGGTTAGACTTGGGTTTAGGTCAGGATTAGGGTTATACATTTTGTTGTGGGATAAGTTTTTTGGTGAGGCTGTACTTAAAGGTTCAGTGTGTAGAATTTAGTGACATCTAATGGTGAAGTTGCATGTTGCAGCTGAATACCCCTCACCCTCCCATTCCAAGGGTTTTTATGGCAGTCTTCAGTTGTCATAAAAACTCAAAAGTGTTTTAGTTTGTCCAGTTTGGACGACTGTAAAAAACATGATGGCCTCTGTAGACATGTCTAGCTTTAAATATAGAGGGGCCATTCTAGTGTAAAGAAAACAACAATTTGTACAATTTATATGATCACACACGAGTGAAAACATCAGAAAGGATAATTGAGACACACTGCAGAGTAGGTTTGGGAGGTTATAACAGCCCAAAGGTTTGTGGGAAAGAGTTTTGTAGTTATCACAGTTATCTTCAAATGAAGAACATTAGCAGTCACCCGGTCGCTTACACAGACTTCTTTTGTCTACTTGTCTAGTTTTGTGTTGGAGCCACGGGGCCTCTGTGCTCTGTGGGTGTTAACTTTTAGAAACTGTAATCTTGTTACCTCCATGAAAACAATTTATCTTTATCCAGACCTTTAAATTAAGATGTTGAATCTCAAGAGTGGGGATAAAAAATGATGTAGGCCCCTTCTGCTCCAGCGTTTAAGGCTCGTAGTTGATGCGCTGCACCTTAGCTGGAGACGTAGCGGGAGGCTGCACAAATGTTGTGTTCTAATGAGAGAAATCTGCGTGGTGCGTGTGGGCGGACATGACGATAATAAATCTCCAAAGAGCAAGCATCAGTAGGAATACTAATGATTAATAATGGTGATGGACATTGTAAGGTTTTTGTGTTTTTCTCTTAATTTTTTTCCTGTGGTGTTGCTGTTTTTATTATCACAGAATGTTCTACTGTGTGACATTTGTTGCTATAGTAACATCATCCGTTTCATTTGAGGTATGAGGGGCTGTGTGGTGGTAAGGAGAGGGACACTGTGCTCTCACTGTGACTGACCACTTTGTTTGTTCCCTTGTTCTCTTGCTTTTCTCCATACATTGGGACTTAATTTCCATCTGTGTATATATTTGCCTTGATCCTGTGCTCTGAATACATCTCTTCACCCTGACCTTACCTATATATATATATATATGTGTATATATATATATGTCTGTTTTGGAGCCAGGCCGAGATACAAGATGTACAGAACATACCAAACCTGTTCAAGTATGATGCAGTGTATGAGGGCGAGGATGAGGAAGAGACTGACGTAGACAGGAGGTTTTTTTATATAATTGTGTTTCTATTCTGGAGTTGGATCTTTCACTGACTGTCATTCACCATTGTATGTTTTCAGCTTTCTCCACCGTTGTCCAGTTATTATTCAGCTCGTCTTCCTCCCTTTAGCTCTCAGTCTAACATTACTGCCTCAAATTTTTTCTGTTATTTTGACACAACTGTCACTCAAATTTTAAGTGGGGAGGTTTGCAGTTACAGGGCTTGAGATTATGTTTTCTTTTCCTTTCTTAATGCTAGCTGTCTTGAGTTGCAGTTCAGCATGCAGGTCTGTCTCAACCCAAAAATTTGACTCACAACCAGGACCAGTGTTGGAAACACACATTCATACTTCCAGCCTCCCTGCACTTCAGGAAAGTCATGGTTTCTGTTGTCAAGGCAAACAAACCAATATATTTTAAAGGAGGGGTAAGAGGTTCTTTGGAATGTTTTCGAACTCAACACCAAAACAAATACACCCCTCCCTTCACTGCTCCTTTAGCTCCACCCCCCACATTGATGCAAGACCAAGGTGAACCACTGATCTCAACTGTGGCAGTTGACGATGCCACCGGGGTCTCCCCACAACAGTCAGAGACGAACCATTAGCTTTTCAGCATTCTTTTTATTTATTAAATGGGCACCGACATGAAATCAAATGAAACTCAACTTAAAGTGTCGAGCAGTCTTCGGTTGGCAGCTCAGCTCTGTCTTTTCTCCTTTATTAGCCTCACTCGTGTTCCTCTGCGTCTCTCAGTGTTTCTTTGTGTGTCTCTCTCCATGTGGTCTCTCCTGTTCCTTCCTGTGGCAGTTCTGCTGCTGCCTTTTGAATCCAGGGAGCGTTAATTGGCCAACTAATTTTAGCTGTGCCTATCAACACTGCCTGGTTCACCTGGAGGTTCTCTGCGAGCCACCTCACTAGTTGGAATCAGCCACGACAAACATCAGCGTTATCTGTAGACAAAATGCACTCCATGTATTTACACAAACTAAACATTCAAGGACTAGAATCAGCCGCAACAGGGTGTCTGTCTTCACTTGAAGAATTGCAACACTAGCGTTAAATAATTAGCTGCTGCCCCCTCGGAGGACGTCACATACCAGCATGTGGTCGCTGTGGTCCGAGAGGAGTACATGATTAACCAGAACAGGAGACGTTGCTGATCTTACCAAGTTGGAATTAGTCACCACAAACATTAACAAATAGAAAAACACACGATACTGACCCATTGGTTCTGCTAACAGCAAAAGCAAAATTAATGTTACCCACTTGACAAGCAGAATCAGAAAAACCTTCTTATCCCCTTTCATCACATTCAACTCTTGTGGTCTCTCCACCATTGAAATGGTCTTGGCTCTTTCATCATCTCGTTATCCTTTGGGTTAGCTGTAGTCTGTGGTGTTTCAGCACTTAGAATTTGTGCTACTGAAGAAAATATTGTGGGTATGACTTTCTGTGAGATTGCAATGTTAGCATTGCCTGTGTCTAACAGTGTTTATCACGTTCTGAAACAGTTAGTGGCGGCGTATGTTATCTGAGGCCACTTTTTCAGGTCATCCTCCAATCCCTTGTCTGTAGAAGGAAGAAAAAAAATCACATTATCTCAGGTAATATTTCCATGTGTTTTAATAAAAATCACTTCTAGAAAGAGGACTAATGTAAAGTTAACATATATTATATATCTTGGGAAATCACTGTTTCTGGCTCAGAGACCTCTTTGTGCCCTTGTTGCTGATTGGCTGAAACAGTGTTGTGCTTATTTGGGTATTCCTGCTCTCCTCATCTACAAAGTACAGAGCCAGGGCTGTGATTCAAACCAGTGGACCGTGAGGAGAAATATAATAATTTGACAGAAAAGTGTATTGGATTAAAATTGCTTAGCCCACCTTTAATGGAAGAAAATCCACAAAACATTTTGGACCAAGACAGGTTCCCAGAGGAGCAGAGGCCCATGAAGTTCTGCAGTCAGAGCCTCATCAGTTTCATATGGTTGTAAAGCCAGAACATCCACAGACAGGTTTTCTTTATGTGTTGCTTTCGATCATTTCTCCCTGCTGAGACAGAGGTAAAAGGTTCAGCCCCTTGTTTTGAAAATTTCGTTGTGCACTCGCAGTTGTATACTTTATATTTTAGTCTCCGAGTGGGGGTGCAACACTGTTTTCAGCTGATTCCATAATTTGTAATATTCTGAGGATCAGGTGTATTTCTGCACTTAACTCAAGAGATTTGCTCGGACACACACACAAACACCACAGTCACAAAGATGCGTATTCGAATCAATTGCACACAACAATGTGTGTCTTTCAGTCACTGATTGCTAATGTCTGTATTTCACTCCCAAGCAATCAACGTGATTTTTCCAAACCCTGTAAGCAGCCGAGCCCTAGCTTTCAAAGGTCAGCAGCCAATAGGTGTCTATTTGCTGGAGGTCAGAGCCAATCAGCAGCTGCTGGCCGGCATGACTTCCTGTCAGTTTTTATGATTCCTTCATCCTCGCCGCAGCACCAACCGTCCTCGTTAAGTTTGGGTTCGGGAGAGAAGAGATGGGACATATTAATGTCTTTTATGACACACTTTTGTGGGGGAAACAAATTGTCCTTTCAGCTCTGTGCAGCTGGCTGTGCTGTTTGTGCGTCCGAGGATTGGCCCAGTGTTCGGCTTCATCACTGTGGTGGGAGGAGAGAGAGACGGATGAGTGGAAATGAAGAGAAGGCCACAGTGTACCCTGAGCTCATGTCTGACAGCACATTTGAAAGTTTTCTTCCTCTTACTTTTCTCCCTCTACTCCCCTCTGGCTAAGCACCCTCTATATGTCTGTGCTGTGTCTTCCCCAATCCCCTCTTCTCTGCTGTCACTTTGTCTTTTTGTTTCCTGTTTGTAAGCTACTTACTTATCGGCAACTCTTCCTTCTTCCCATCCTCTTATCTCATCTCATCTTTCTGCACCTCTTACCCACTCATCCCTTCCATCTCCTCATCTTTATCTCTTCAATTCAGCTGTATGATTTGGGCTCCCCGGCCGATTCCCAGTCCAGCTCCCCGGGCTGCCTGACCACCGACAGCAGCTGTGTCAACATGGGCTATCCGTCCTGTGGCCACCGGGGTCGCTGTCACGGCGAGTGGGGCTCCTTCAGCTGCCAGTGTGTGCCTGGGTACACAGGACACCAGTGTGAAGAGGGTAAGCCTAGCCTTTTTTTTTTTTGGGACTTATTTTTACCATCATCTAAATCTTTCATGTGCTCAGGACAGATCATGTGCTCTGTGGCTACAAACGTCAATATCTGTGCTGAGTTAAAGCACTGAAAAATAATGGAGTCTGAGCACAGATACTTCATATAAGAAAACAGGTTTGTAGCACTGAAGTAAAATGGTGGGCAGCGTGTAGGTCTTAAAGTTTTATGTCACCAAAGGCACCCAAAGGAATTTTTTTAAGGCTTGGCCACAATTCAGCTCACTGTGCTGTGGAGGAAACAGATGGTTTCTCACCTTAAACATCTTTCCAACATAAACCCATATTAATTATAATAAGGTCATAATTATTAAAATTACTTTTTATTTTAATGTGTGAATTTACAGTGCACATAATTATCACTCTTAAAATAAGCACAGCACCACAAGTGTCTCATGTGAGGAATCAAGAGGATAGAATGCGTCACATTACAATCAGGTTTTTTCTCACGCACAGCAGAGGAACTTGCTCTTTTAATTTGAAGTGTAAAGTTTCGAGCAGATGTGAATTTGTGAACATCCTCCTGCACATTAAGGGTGGGACCCTCCTATTTTGTAAACCTAGAACAGATTGTTAACGAGATTATCATTGTTGGACCTTTCCAACCAAGGTCAATTATACTTACCACTGCTGTTTCCATGTTCCCACATATTCTCACACCACCCGTTCTACCGGTCCTCAAGGAGAGTTACTCTAATGAGGCTTTTGCTGATCGCAGCACTCTCTGCCTGGCTTTACATCCCTGTCTCGTTCAGAGTGGTTAAGCCTCTCCAGCAGGACTCGCTCAGATGTAGATCTAGATAACAATGTGCAAAATATATGTTTTCTATTTTAGAAAATTTGCAAAAATCACAAACTCTCAGTTGACATCTTGTTGGTCTTAAACTGCTCTCAGGCTCCACAGTGATTTCTTTTGTCAGTGATTCATAATTAGTGTCATCTGTGGACATCTACAAACAACCGAGGGCAAGTAGACACATTTTCAATGAATAATTAAGTAGGTGAATTAATGAATAAATGACTGAAGGAATGTGAATGAATCACGCTCCATATTCATGAGATGATTCATATCTTTTTGAGAGAGAGAAAAACAGCTAGGTCTGGAGTCAGTGGGGTAAATGGAGGGTTTTGGCAGCCAATGAGGCAGGAAGAAAAAGTAGTGTGTATTCTTTTGATTTTCACACACAGGCTGTGTTTATGGGATGTTTCTTGATTACTTTTGCAGGCCCATGAAAACAGCCTGGATGCAATCTGGCAAGACAGAGAAAAAAAACAAAGAAAATCTGTGTAAAACAAGAGAAGAAAGATTGAAGAAATACCTTCTTAAAGACCTGTTCCTTTTCTGCCAAACATTAACACAATGTCCCCACTTTGAATCCAGTTGGGGACTTATAATGCATCTCTCCATCATCACCGTCTTCTGTCATCTCTTTGTCTGATTTTAAAATTGTTCTATGTCCAGATTGTGCGCTTCAGATGAAATGTGTTTCCACCTGCTCTAGTATTTAATTGTATTTATCAAATTTTGACTTTCATTTCTTCCAAAAATGTAATGGCCTGTACATCAGTAATATTTATGACAGGACAGTGAAATACAAACAGCCATGAGTTTGAACAGTAATTTAGTATTCTGAGGATGGATTTCCTGCAGAACAATAAATTCCCCAAGATGCATAGAAATTAAGATCTTATAAAATAAATCAAATTAGCAGTGAGAGACTATCTCACTAATGAAGGTGCTTCAGGAATTTTGTCACCACACTCCTCGACACTGAGCAATCTATGTTTGAATATGGTAAAGATTATTTGTGTAAAATTGAGACATGCAGTTACCAGTGAACACGACATAGAGTTGCAGGATCTCCGGAACCACTCAACTTTGTGAAGGTGTCATGGAGGAGAGGAGACGAAGAGGGAGAGTTGTAGAAGCAATAGATGGAAAAAATAATAAAAAGAAATCCAGCAAATGCTGTGAGATGGAAGAATGGCTTCAAGAAACATTTCAGGTGTACTTGGTTTAGTCTGGCAGGCTTCCACAAAATCCACTTCTGGGAGCATGAGTGTAGAAAAAAGGAGACTAAAGCACACATCTTGTGTATTTAGCATATTCTGTCGTGCCTCTCTGCATATGAGAGGAATTTAGGGTCTGATTTAGCCCAAGTTACTCAAAGACACTTCCTTCTGGAGTGAAGCGTCCTCTGCATCAATAAAATGCTGCACTGCATTCAGAATTTTAATTGTGTTTATTCTCAATCATACTACCATCTGACTGGTTTGTGTCTTGTTTATGTGTGTGTGTGTGTGTGTGTGTGTGTGTGTGTGTGTACCAACACCAGAGGTCCCAGAGTATTCCTTTGACGGACATAGTAACGTGCACTACCAGTTGGCATCCCCGCTGCCAGCCCGAAAGACGTGGGTTCAAGTCCTTGTTCGAACCCGCAAACACAGCAGCACCATCCTCACTCTGATCTCCAAGGAGCAGAGCGAATACCTACGACTAGAGGTAAGACTGCTGAGGCATGTGTGTGTGTGTCTGACTTTGTTAAAGGTCATTGTCAGAGTTATTTTCAGTAGAATGTGATATATTACATTATATGTAACTAATAATATACTAAAATACTTTTTTGACAAACTTACGTTTGGTTGTCATATGTGGCTGCATCTGCTTATACTTGAAATTGATCAGACAGTAGACAGTTTTGTTATTCACAGCTCTCTGTTCCTGAGCTGTAGGTCTGTCAGCACAAACTCAAAAAGTGGAGGCTGGTGACTGTGGAGCCTCTTTCATTTTGTCTTCAGTGGGTACTTTCATTCTCGGGCGCTGTCTTCACACTGTGACACCTCTTTGAGACACAAACACGGCAAACATCTGTCACCTGCCCACTAACACAATGTTAAAGCACACACACTGGATTTTTGCACCTTGTCTATGACAGGGATCAACAACTATGTTTGTCCTGGGGCCAGAATTTGTCTGAGAAGACACTGTGGGAGCCAGAATAATACAAATAATAATCATTAGAAAATATTAGAAAAAATTCTGCTTTATTGTTTTTTATAATATCCCGCTTCAGTGCAAAAATACTCACACACTCACATTTGAGGTCAGTAAATCGTCCCTCATAAAACTCTAATAAGATAATATGCATAAATATGGGGGTGGGGGGTTGTAAAATAAATTATTAAATGATACACTTCATAATGTACGATACACCGAAAATGTTTTAATTGTCAGGTGGTGACTTACAAATAACTGAACAACACACGCAGCTCAACACACACAGCTCTATCTGTGTTTGCTGTCAGTTCACATGTTGTGTCTGCCCTCTCTGGTTCTCCCACAGCAGCATGATGGCTGCTGTCCTGCTCCTCCTCCTCCTCCTCCATCTCTCTCTACATTATCTGCATCCATCCCTCCCGACCCTCCCGTGCTGCCTCAGCTGCCACAGCAGTGCAGACTGAAGCCTGAAACAATTTGAAACAAATGAATTGTATAATAGTCACACTGGTCAGACTGTTCAACTTTTCCACATGTGGTTTCCTATGATTCTGGCTTCTCTGTTTGGCTGACTCCTCTGGTCCAGACTGCGTTTGTGCCTCCTCAGGATGAGCCCTTTAGAGTGTTTGAGTGTTTTCTTCCTCAGCCCACATGAATATTGAAAAATATCTTCAGAGTCAGAGTTAAATAATCAACATCAATATTATCTATACTTGACCATGCGGTTGATATTGACTAGGAGCTAGGCCAGCCGGCTTCTCTGCAAACCTTCGTCCTGCACTGCATCCCGATGGTGTTTTGATTAGAGTGCATGGAGAGAATGGGCTGAGAGAGCAGGAGAAAAAGAGAGAGACAGAGAGTGGGCAAGGTGAGGCTGAGAAAATCAGTGTGTTGCACACTGTGCTTTACAATGAAATAAGATTTTACCCATTTGAAATAGTAATAAAAAAATAGAAAATCAATATGGGGCATCAATGTTAATATTGTGGTGGGCTGCCACAAATAAATTAATGTATGAGAAACACTGTAGTAGAAACAAACTGCCAGATACCCTAAACACCAGAACTAAAAGTTTTTCCCACTCAGATTTTCTGAATTCATTAACATTCTGCCGGTCAGAGAGGGGAAGCTTTAGTGGAGCGAATGTGTGAAAAATGTGAAACACTTCACAAATATAAAACCAGCAACTGTTGTTTTTACATTTCTGACTGAGAGGTCGAGGACACTGCACCGATCTACACCTGCCACCCGCAGCTATTGGATGGTTATTGCTGTCAGTCACACTGTATCCCCTCCCCAATGCTTACCATGCTATGTGACTCTAAATAGAAATATCATGCTCTTTTGAAAAGGGCTTCAAACTAGTGATGGAGACCATAAACTCCATCTGAAAATGTTTATTTACGTCATTATTCAAAGGACGTAAAGATTTTTTTTTGCCACCAGCAGAGCAGCCCTCTTCTGGTCATTTAGAGAATACAGTTTCCAGGCACCTTGGACCCGTGGTCTTCTGCCATTTTTAGAAACAGTCTTTTCTCAGACCTGAAGAAAACATTCTCTTGCAGTGTATTACCAGTGCAGATGATGTGGATTAACACTGACAGCAACACTGCCAGGACTGAATACATTAAATGTATTATTTGCTTATTTGGCTTTAAGGTTTCGTTTGCTATATTTTTTCACATTGGTTGCTTTGCTCATACCTGAATTCTTCTCTTTATGTCTAGTTATTATAAATGTTTATTCGCCAGCCTCCCTCTGTTTTTTTACCCCTCTGCTATCATGCAGTATCATCTCAGTCCGTTCCTCTCCCTGTGTCATATCCCATGCTGCGACCGCAGGTATTGATCAAACATCAGCGTCTGAAATGATGATGATTATCCACAAGCCAGCTGCCGTCCTGGTACAACCTCTCCTCTGATCCCTGTCTGACATCCATCTTTCTCTCCTCTCTATCCATCATTCCGACAATTTCCTCTCAAATGTCTTAAATGTCATGCTGCTCCCTCAGCACAGCCCCATGGGGAGCAGGTTCACATCATTTATCCAACATAAATAGTCCATTTATTCCCGAGTGCAGATAGCATGAAAATGTGTGTAATCTTATGAAGTAGCCTCCCCACTGTGAAACACTGGAAACCCTGCAATGTTCTTTGATAGAAATATAACCATGTTGCCTTCTAGGATTAGTTTTTTTAATGTAATTCTTCTATTTGTTTTTAATCAGAAGGAAGAATTAGTATGCGTTGCTCATGGCTGGCTGCAAATTCACAATATGAGGCACTCTGGCTCTCTGCTGTGTTTCTGTGACTTGCAAACATGGTCGGCTTGAGATACTACATTTTATTTCCTTTAAGCCAATTTTCCTCTCTCTGATTAAAGAGTAGTTGTTTTTATTTTATTTTAGATTCATATGAGCCAGTGGATATTAACCTAAATCAATGGGGACTTATGAATATTTTGGTTTTGTTCTTATCTTGTTAAAGATTAGAGTGTGGCAGTTCTTTCTAAACCACTGGGAATCATACATATAACATGATAATAAGGTCAAAGGTTCAGAGAGAAGCTTTAACAACTTTTAATGGCATATTGAAGTCTCAACAGTGAACTGGCTGAGGTGATGTGTGGAAGTACTTGACTGTGGAGGCAGATCACAACCTCTTTTGTGGATGAAAGATGTTCCACAGTGTAGGAGGTGCACAGTCTCTTTGATATCACTCAGTGTCGTACGGGTGCTTTCATGTTGTGGTGTGTCTGTCTTACTCCTGTGGGTGACGGGCTCGGTGTAACACCTGTAAAGTTGAGTCAAGATGTTTCAGAGGCTGCAGCTCAGAACACTGAGCCAGGTTGCTTAGTCATCGTACAAGAAAATTAATAAAGTAATTACATTACTTCACAAATTACTTTGCAGCCAAAGTAAGGTGCTGTTACTTGAGTCTTGTACCTCGGCTGTTAGCTCCGTCGAGGTCCCTAAAAAACTTAATCCAAGTCCATGCTAACGTTGCTGAACACACACATCAAATGACCATTCACATACACTTGGCATGTGTTTGCCGGTGCAAACAGGAAGCATGTGGTTGTTTGTTACACACAAGATGCAGTACTGGCGAGCAGGGATTTATTTGCTTGGAC
Source organism: Paralichthys olivaceus (assembly GCF_024713975.1). Lineage (NCBI taxonomy): Eukaryota > Metazoa > Chordata > Actinopteri > Pleuronectiformes > Paralichthyidae > Paralichthys > Paralichthys olivaceus. The sequence goes on along the minus strand of NC_091093.1, from coordinate 4,967,460 downwards.
TGATGAAGAGGTCTGAGAACTGTCACTACTTATGTTCTGCACTGGTAGCCGGGGCTGATGCCATTTTTATTCTTTTGGAAATGTGTCATGTGAAAGGAGCCTGATGAATCAGCAAAGGCTACGTAGGGAACGAAAAGACGGGGGCTGTGTGAACGCCTATCTGTGGTTAACATACATACAGTACATGCAACGTCAGCCAAGAACACAGAGAATTTGAAAAAGAAACATAAAATGAAAAACTATAATCCTTTACATTACTTCTTACTGGGAAATGACACAACTCATATTAAGTCTGCTCAATTATTGAACACGTTGATGTAAAGTTTGACCACAATCAGAGTACAATACGAGGAAACATCCTTTGGGAACAATCAGTCTCTCAACTTGTAGTATCTATGACAGGGAGGCAGCTAAACACATTTCAGAGACCTGACTACCTACAGCAGCAACAAAGTGGGAGAAAGAGTCAGATGGTGCTGCAGCAGATTCAGCGAGAGCTCAGAAAAATCAGCAATGGAAACATTTGCTCAGAGTTTGCGATGCTATCGAGTTTAAAACCACTGGTACCAAGAGTCTGATGTCACAGTCTGATATCAAACAGAACACTTAAATAAGACAAGATAAGTGTTCTGTTTGATACAATAACTAAATGTATCATACACAAAGTGCTGAAACCGAACATGTCAACATAATGATATAGTTTCTACCTCATAATATTGGCAGCTATCTATAACCCTGCTTTCAGACTGTGTGTCACTGATGGGCTCATTGTGATTTCTGATGCGACTGTGGATGTGTGATTCTTGTCTGACACTGATGGAGTCGTGCTGTTACGCTCTGTACCCGAATCAGATCCCACCAGCTTTGATGTTTATTAGAGCCAATTGAATTAAAAAGAAATAACAACACAGTGTTCTCTCTCTCTAACCTTCTGCATGCCAACAGTGAAAGCCAAAATTACACATTCATTTGGTTAACTCATATATTTGACTCAAGCAGGTGATCTGCCGCAGTGTTTATAACTCGATCGCTGATCATTAACAAATCATGAGGAGCGCCAAATGTCCAACACTGGCATCCTTCATCTCACTCACTGACGCGCTGTATGAACGTGGTGCCTGTTTCAAGCTGTTATTCCAGCCATTACAGTGAGTGCTTCGAGCTCCCACTGTGTGCTCCCTGACAGAGGAGCACACCATGAGCAGCGCTTACTGTCAGGTGAATAAGACACAACCGTTGCTGCCCATTTTAATCATTCAACCACAAGTGTGGTGCTCTCGCAGCCTCACAGGCCGCAGTTGTTACACAACACTACATCTCTCTTTTTGAGATAAAAAGACAAATATCACTTATCACCTGAAATGAATGAATGTATACATCTCGTGGTCTGCGTTGAACATTTCAAACTCTACCAAATACACATTACCATGGAGTTTATTGTAAGGGTTGGACTTACCCATGGAGAGAAAGTAAGTGAGTGTGAAGTGAGGAAATAGGAGCTCCTGTCAGGTCGGAAAATGCTGTCAGTAAATCAGTTTTATGATGTGTCGTTGAGATATGAGAGCTTTGACAAGTCTGGGTCTTCATTATTGCTCTGTCAGTGAAACTGCACCTTTTTTCCCTCTCTCTCTCAGTTTCTATGATCTCATCTTTATGTCTGTTTGTTAATTTTTTTGGTTTTGTTGTGTTTTATCCATCATTGCCTTTCGCCTCAATTTTTCTTCCTTCATGTCGCTGTTGTGCGTTTGTGCTGTTCATCTCATCACAGTTTGTGGCATCTGCCTGCCCTCTTTACATCATGTGTCAGTTTCCCTTCTTGTCAAGACACTACATTGGCATCAGAACGACTTGAGTCACAATCTTTCTCTTGACTTAAGCACTGATGAGCACTCAAGTTTTTTAACAGGCCATAAAAGTTCAGCCTCTGTGTAGATTCATATCAGAGACTTTAAATAAAGATGGACAAAAGTACTGCTCCCCAAAAGTGAAGCCAAAGCTTCTTGATACCCCCTGGTGGCTGACTGCAGCATTGGTAAGTCCATGGTCATTCATGTTAGCAGTTAAAAAACAGGTGAAACTTAACAGTCAGAAGTCAGTGGTAAGATGCCTGTACAAATATCACATACAACACTGATGACTCGATTTTTTCTTTTTGGTGACTCCAAACTTGGACACAGACTTGAACACTGGGAACATTGGGATGGAAAAATGTTTTGGTTATCATCATAGCACGTAATCAAACAATAAACATCACTGTCCAGAACGAAGATTATGATTAGACACTATAGAGAAGATAATTATCTTTAAGCTTCAGTGGCAATGACAGTGGAAGAACATGAATACAGTTGACCAGGGCTGTGTTTCAAGTTTTAAAATCATGAGGTTGACTGAAACTGTTGTTTATAGTATTTTGCGTAAAAAACACTACACACTCAACAAATATTTTCATTTGTAAGGTGCACTGTTAATGCAGGGTCCCATCTCTCTCCCCCCACAGCAGTGAACCACATAAAGCACTTACAGGGTGTGATCCCTCACTGGCTTTAAGTGCCTATTCAACTTTCCTTGAGCTGAATTTTATGCAGCCAGGTGTTAAGGGGTTATGACTTACCCTCACTACAGCAACGTGCTGGAGCTGCTGCAGCTATGCCGTAGGCTATGCTGTATGGATGATGTCTGTCTACACAAAGGTTTAACAGTTCAGAAGCAACTGAGACAGCACATTTGTGGACTGGAGCTCTGAGTGGGTCAGTTTGTGCTGCTTGTAGTTTCTTGTTGATAGTGAGGAAAACACTGAAAAAAAAACTAAAGTTTTTGGCAACACACATCTAAGGCAGAACTTTCCATGGCCAGCCTTGTGCTCACTGTAGCACCTTACTGTTAATCACAGTGAATGTATGAATCCAACCATTACTCATTATGGCTCAATACTGTGAACAGCTGAATATAAAACACCTAAAACACCTTACTATAAAGCAGCCCAGTCTAACAACATCACTGGCATTGACCTCAGTGCATACATATCAATGAATTGTAAGTAAAATTTACGGCAGAACAATTAAATTAGATTACATCACATTGCACAGGTCGGCACGTCCTGCTCTGACGTCAGAAGTTGATCTTTGGGAAGCGGTACGAAGAAGCATGACTTCCACAGCACGGGGATCTCAGGAGGAAGATGATCTAGCAGAGCTATGGAGCTACAGTGTGTTAATGTTTGGTTAAAGGGTATGTCCCACTGTTCCACTGATCATGGCAGCGAACATCAATATAAATTGTATTGGATTTTAATATCTGCTTCGTAGATATTTGATGAGGAAGAACGTGCAGTTCATTACTCTCACTGCATCTAGGTGAGTAACACTGAATTAAAAGATCATTTATTATTTTTTTACAAGAAAACTCCACAGGCCCCCTCACTGTCTGGCTCTTATTGTTTTTACAAGGCAGATTTGCTTGACTGTAGGATGACAAGTATTTTATGGTTTGACAAAACTAACTAAATATATAATCTGTGTACAGGCTAGAACATGATTCATACAATAAGGAGAATACTTCTTCATATGATTAATGACCCGTTACTTTCTTTTTAATTGATGTAACTGATGAAACACTGTTTTTTCTTGGCACCAGATTGCATAGGTCTTTCCAGCAACCTTAGAAACCCAGGGCATTTATTCTTAAATTATGAGAAACCTTCCTTTAACAAACACTCGGATCGACACCAGGCTGGAGCTGCCGCTGTTTGCACAGAGCATTTAACATAAATTATACTAAATTATATCTGCCTTTAGGCTGGAAAGAATTGAAAGTGAAGCCATTTGCCCAGCAGCGAATGGTTTTATATATTTATTTATTTTTATGACCAAATCAATATCTAGACTCTAAAGCGGCACAGTGCAGAGCAGATATCTGGAGGTGGGAAAATATGGGTGGGAAAGAAAACACTTGTGATGTGGATATTGCCCAATGGTTTAACTTTCCAGCATAAAATAGTAATGTGATTATATATATAATTGAATCATGATTAATACATTTTCTGCACATTGTCTGGGATATGGAGAGGCTGCAGCATGGAGAGCAGCCTGTTGCAGGGAGCGTCTGGGGAAATGAGACTGTTCCTGTGGTGGGACTGTTCACTCAAAAATGGAGTCACACACCTTCAAATTACACCTCGTGTGTGAGTCACTTCTGCAAAGACTCACCCCACCTCACACACCGTGGAACACGTTCACTCATGCACCACCCAGGGAGCGAAGCAGGAGCCAAACTGCTGCGCTCCGCTCAGCTTTAATTGGGGGGTAAAATCAGGTGGCTGTGAGTGTGTCTGGTTAAAAAGCACTGGCCCCAGTGGAGTTGAAATATAATTAATACTTCCTCACAGAGCCTTGAAATGAGCAAGGGGCTTCAAAAAAAACAAACCTGGAGCTGTCGAGAGGGTTGTTGTTTACACCTTCAGCATTCGACGGTCAAATTTGACCTGTTATAATATTCATTAACCAGCACTTTCAGTAAAATGTTTAATCTACAGAGTTAATAATAATGAATACATAACTGTATACACTGTGTACAGTATATATACAAACAATTAAATTCAAGTCAGTAAACTTTCTTGGCAGGAAACATCGTTTTAATATGACACATTGTTATATTATGTTAGCTATTATATATAGAATCTTTCCACAACATATATATATATTTGATAATGATGCATTTGCAACATTAACTATGTTATTTCTCAAAATAAAAAACCTATGGTTGCTACCCGGCCAAATTTGACCCATAAAAAATTTAAACAAAATTTAAATTAGGCGTTAAAAGAAAAGAAAGATTATAATTCATGTCAACATCTGTTGACTGTTACAAATAATTGAATGAAGCATAGTTTAGATCAGGAAAAAAAGGAGCGGGGATCAATGCAGCAGAGTAATGGACAAACAGAGAGAGAGACAAGTCTTTTTTTAGATTTCCTTTTTTCGTTGTGTCCTCATTATGTTGAGAAGGAGTGGGAGCACTAATGGTGGTCCTACCCACTTTTCCTCTCCATCTCACTGTCTCTCTTTCTCTGCCGCTCTCATCTCAGTCATGTTTACATGGTAGAGAGGAGAAAATTATGCTCAGTGGGACATTTGGAGGAAACAGTTTGAAATTGAAATGAGGATGGAGAACCCACCACCCTATTCCTCTCAAAATGGCCTTCAGACTTGTTCTCTCAAACCTGCTCACTCCACCCCCCCACCTGTCTCTCATAAACACACAGATTCACACACACATGCGTACATGCACACACACTGCTGGGTTTGTTTTAAATGAATATTGCTCGGTGATGGATGTCACTGCCAAGCCAAGATGATCCGCTTTCATCTTGAGATCTGAGGGTGAAGGGAAACAACCTGTTGTGCAAACATGAGACAGGTTGTTTTTTTTCTCCCTAGTTGTCATCAATGAATTTCCCTTTCCCTCTGCTCCCAGTTGTCATAATCTTCATCAACAGGTTATGCTTCTTGAGTCACTCTTTGCATGTGTGTGTGTGTGTGCATGTGTGTGTGTGTGTGTGTGTGTGTATGTGTGAGACTTGGTTTTAGGCAAGGGTTAGGGTTAGAATTAATTTGAGTAAGGATTTGTGTTCAGCATTTAGTCATGAGATTTTCACAAGAATGTGTGTGGGCGTGTGTGTAGGTGTGTGTGCAGGTGTGTATTTGTGTGTGTGTGTGTGTGTGTGTGAATGTCAGTTAACCACGTGGGACTTTTTAATTTTCCCTGTGTTTGTGACCCTTTAGGGAGTCGATCTGGCTTATTGGCCAAATAGGCCTATTGATCCAGTCTTTTACCAACCACCTGAACGCTTTTCTTTCTTCTGATTCTCATTTGTTTTAAATCCTGAGACTTGGCAGGGATCAGTTTAACGTATTTCCCTCTTTACCCACAGAAGTAATGGTATCTCACCATGCAGATAGTTTTGATCTAACTTGCCAAGGTTTTCGAGATCCGAGCTGCGATGACTTCTGCCACCGTCTCCAAACAAAGGGACAGACTATCTTTACCTTGAGATGCAGCCCAAAACAAACCTAGACAGATGGCAGGAAAAACTGTCGTCAATAAAAACCTTTTTACAGGGAGATTTGCGGATTATCCCAAGAAATCCTGTCCTTGTACAGATCTTTTCTGTTTCCATATTGTTTTAAACCCAGATACTGTTGAGATCCACTCTGCTGGGAGACAGGTCTGGCCCTTTCTTCTGTTGAGCTAAAGAAAGATCAATTGATGGTACACCCGCAAGATACGCTGCAGTGACATGTGGGTTTATGTTCCAATTATCACAATAAGCTTTATGTCAAGATCTATTTACACTACTATTCACATTAAGTCCCCAGTTTTCCTTAGTCGTCAGTGATGGCTCCACTAGTTCTGCTACATGTGTACTGTCTGAGCTGAGCCAGATTTGGCTTACAGGTGTACTTTGGTCATCTGCCAGGCCTGTAATTACTCTGGAAATGTGTGACTAATTCTGTTTGATGTAAGGATTTTGAGGTTTACACATGTACAACATTGTGACACTGGGACACTGAAACCTGAAGTTCTGTAATAATTAGCTGTGAGCTATTTGATAAATTTAGAACCTGTTGCTTCATTTTGTGGCACAATCTCTCTAACACAGCTACGTAAGAAAAAAAAAAACAGATTTAAAGTTTGATAGCAGTAACATGATTGGCCGATTGGATTACCGTGAACAGTCAGCTGATAAGACGAGGCAGGGGAGTGATAGAGATTTAGGAATGAACCACTGACATTCTATCAGATGGAAAAATAACAACATAAACTGTGTTAACTGTTGAAGTTTCACAAACTGTTAGCAAGTGCTGTTGCCCTTTGAGACTGCAACAAAGGAAATCAGAGTTATTCACCTGACACTGGTGAAAAGGCTAAGAATGAATCAGAACAGAAAATGTTTTGTTTTTCTCAGACTTAATAGTCGCAGGCTTTTTAGTTGTCTCTGCACTTTAGTACATTTGCTAGTAAAAATTGTCCATCATCTCTAATGTGCAAAACAACAGCTTGATCCTTCCATACAACACTAAGAGGAATCCATACAGAGCTGTCTCAATAAATGTTGACTGACTAAACTATGAATACACTGAAGACTTGCTGCTGCCAGTTTATTGTCACTGGTGCATCATCCTAATGTGCATTTCTTTTCTGTGTTGACGTTTATTTCCAAAATATTCTCAATGACCACCAACAATGTCTCAATATGGAGCAGTTACCCCAACTCAAAAAATAAGAGATCGAAGCTCCACTGAATATCTAAGCCACTTAACACAAAATGTCCTCTTCTCCCATTACAGATCTTCCAGGGCCTCCTCTGTGTTTTCTACAACCTCGGTGACGGAGACTACAACGTGACCCTGCCCACGTATCGGCTGGACAATGGGGAATGGCATGAGGTCCTCCTGGATCGTCATGACAACGAGACGACACTGAGACTGGATGGCGGTGGAGGGCAGCGCGAGGTCACGGGATCGCGAGGCCGGAGCAGAGAAATCATTATTGACCCCAGTGTGGTGATTCTGGGCAATACCTTCCCATCTGTGGTCAACAAAAGCTTCCAGGGTAAGTGAATTAAAGTCCTGTCTTAAACTGAACCAGTTAATCAGCTGGGATTTGTTACAGTTTGAGAAGGCACAGACAGATGTCGCCCTGCCTTAAGAATGAGAACACATTTCTGTTTGTCATTCTAGAGGGAACAGACAAACAAAATATTCTGTTTAATTGAGACAACTTGTAACATCCTGAGAGGGATTCAGCTTTCAGTGAGCATTAACTATCTATTGTTTTATTACATAGTCGCAAGAGTCATAGACAAGTGCCTAAGAGGGTTAGTAATGATTGAGACTCTGATTAATATCTATTTATTATATTCAAAGAATCATATATTGTTTATTGTATGATACATATCATTTGTTTTCATTCAAATTTGACAATTTTCAATTTTTATTTAGGTTCTTGTCATCACACACACACACACACACACACACGCACACACACAGGTGTGTGATCCTAATAAAGAAGATACATTTGAGTGAGTGAGCCAAACAATGTCACAATCCTCCCTTGAAACTGTATAAATAGATCAGTCTATTTCTGGAAGCACTTTTCAGGAGGAATTCTTGTTATTGTCTCTCATATGACACACCAGCCTTTTCATTTTACCCTGTGACACATCACACACATCACATCCTCTTTGTTGTCGAGCGGTTTTTATGCCTGAACCCAATCAGAATGTGATGGTTCTACAAATTGAACTGCGTGTGCATCATTCTCACCATGATGACCATGGTCTTGTATCTAAGGGCAAACACAAGAGCCCTACCCAGCTCTTTAGGTCAGAGGACTTGCACATTCATTGCAGCCTGCATGATGTTTGGATGGTGACTACCAAACACTCCTCTGTGCTATTTTGCCGTTTTATGACCCATTAGTTATTTTCCAGGAATATTTATACTCTCCTGTGCCATAACACATTCTCCCATTCTGTGTGGAAAATGTTTCCCTCTTAGTTCTTGCAGTAATCTGCCCGAGCCATGTAAGGATGTCTCTCCAGAATGCAAAGCAAAGTGGTTCATCACTGTTCTCTACTAAATAATTCAAAAATGGTCCTTTGTTCTCATCCTGATACTTGGTACTGATACAATCAAGGGGATTGTTGGGATGGTTTGCAGCAAGCGATGCTAGCCATTAAAAATTAGAATTTGCACTACCAGCATTAATGGCATCCGTTTCTTATCTAATTTTTACTGTAATTCTTACAGTGTAAGTTAAGTGTCTCTCCCCTAAAATTCAATAATGCCTTTCGAACATAGTCCTGGGAGGCAGGGTTAAGACCAACTACCTCCCCCTTAACACACACACACACACACACACACACACACACACACACACACACACACACACAAACGTACATATACGACAAACCAGTTGGATTCAGCTAAATTACCTAAACTGCACAGGCAGCCAATATGCGGCTATGTGTGTTTTAGGGGTTTAGTTTCAGCATACATTTGAAAGCAGCTTCCAAGATTTCCACTTTTTTAAATCAAAGTTGCAGAACTTTGATTTAAGGATGTTAACCTTTTTAAATGTATGCATAAATGTGATGATGCAGAGACATCCCAAATAGTTGACTCTAAGCATCGGTCCTACAAGGTGCAAGATGGTTTGAAACCCTCTAGGTGGTGACTTGTTCAACACGTCAAAAAACTCATTAAAGTGTACAATATCTCTTCAGAGAGAAAAAACTTGTTCTTTTAAGTGTAACATTTTTGCTGACTTGCTTCACTGCTTGAACAGAAGGATTTTCTCTGCAGTCCATTTGGGAGGGAAACACTATTCGAACATTCCCAAAGTTAAAACAGTATCATTGTATTGGAGGGCAAAGAGATGTCTACAAGCGCTGAAGTCAACAAAGGAACTCAGCTTTTCCCGGTTCAGTGACATTTTGTGACAAAGCCACTTCTCCTGCCTGCTGTAACACTCAGAGCGTAGTAGTCTTTGTGGGTCATTGACTCTCTTCTATCAGTCTGAGGTAACGCAGCCTTTCATGTCGGAGTCAGCTGAGACACGTGAATGAAACGTGACTTTCTGATGGAAAGAGCGTTTTTCTCAACGCACTGGAAATTCATTTAAAAACATAGTAAATGGCACTTTTCTAGTCTTGATGACCACTCAAAGCTCTTTACAGCAGAGTTTTGCCATTCACCCATTCACACACACATTCATACAGTACATCTATGTGCAGCACTTTATGTATGACACATCAATCTAACACTGCCAGCACAGCAGTCAGGGTCAATTTGATTCAATATTTTGCCCAAGGACACTTTGGCATGCAGAATGGGGGAGGGTTTTTTCACTTACTCTACAAAGATGCAGCAACATATCACAGGTATATTCAAGTGTTGTCCTTTTTTTCTAGACAACAAGCCTCTGCTTTCTGCAAGAAAAGTCAATTTCTAAGAATCGAACAATTTGTTTTCTTTTTATAAAGTGTAATTTCTGATAAGATACCTTTATATATAGGGTTTCCCCCACCCTCCCGTTTACAGCCAATTCACTTAACTGAATGTAATTATCACGAGTAGAGAACAGAACTAACGGGTAAGAGATGAGAGAAACAACAGATGTGTGAATAAGAAATACTACTGAAAATCTGTTCAAGGGGAATATTCAGTGTAAACACAATACCACAACTGCCTTCATGAAAAAAATTGATGAGATGATCCAAGCATATTTTTTTTAAAAAGTACTCATTGAAAGCAGAAGGGAGAGTAGAGGGAAACAGGATGTAACAGTCAGGCAGCTGTCCACATCTGCTGAATCAGATTGCAATTGCTGAAAATCCAGCTTGAGGAGGTTCTGTTGGAAATATCAGCAATTGCCCAAGAGATTGCTGAGGCTGTGGTGTAAGTTCATGATCAAGGACGTCAAAAAGCCGATTTTAATTTATTGTTCATTTAACTAGTTGTCCTTCAGCCTCTCACTCCTCCAGCTGTTCCCGTGCAGACGTACTTGACAGCTCCCGATTGTGAACGCAAAGTGTAATGAACTACACTGACACAGGAAGTGCTGCAGAGAGCTTGGGATTCAGCCCACATCCAATTCACAAAGTCCTTCACGTGTGCTGCTCTTAACTCCTGGTGTGTGGAAAGTCTTCTCTGACAACAACTCTTTGACGTGCAGAATAAAGCTGAGCCCCCAATGAAAAGGCTTGTGAATCAAAAAGTATCTCATAGTGTGTCAAAGATTCAATACATGACACCTACAATAATACTTGTGTTTACTGTAGATGTTTTGGATGCTTTTCATTCAAGGTTCTGAAAACTTTCTATCAAAGTGAATATATCATGGATTAAAAATGAATCATTTTTGACAGCCACACTATAATTAGCAGGTAATGCTCACAATATGAAGTTTGACAGGTGCCAATTGTTTTGTGCTGCAAAATCTTCACTAACCTTGCTCTTCAAAGTCTGAATACAAAACAGACAAAAGAACCTTGTGCCTTTACTTCTTCAAGAAATTGCTTAAGACACATCTGTCTGTGTCAGTCCGATATGATGCAATAAAAATAATCAAATTATCAAAATGATCTGGAGGGTGGGATATTATTGCTGGTGGGACAGTTTTTACCCGTGGGCCGGCAGTTGCCGACCACTGCTGTAGATTATCTGAGTACACAGAAGAAGAAGACAACTACAGTACCCTTGTCACGCATTTTCCTGTTGTTACTTTTGTCTCGGTCTTGTTCAAGCTTGACATTTCCACAAATGTGCTTTCTAAATGTTTTCCAAGGTGCTGGAAGTTTAATCTGAAGACCACCACTCTCGTATCTGTCCGTTCAGAAACAAATTAGGCACATACGCTAATGTAGCAGTGGCAAAATGTCATCTCCTGTTCACTTCCAATCTGTCTGAGCGGGGGGGTAAGTTCCTGTGATGAAGCAAATCCACAGTGGAGCTTAGTGTAGAGTTCAGCTTTGGTGATTTTGACCTGAGACATTTGCCTTTATTTACGTATGTGTGGCCTCTATGTGTGGCCTCGCCCGTTGTCTGCAATATAACCTCACCAGTACAACCACTAGTTGTCCACGTTGTTTTGTCCGCAAAGCTTCAGCTTCCTCTTTGCTCTGCAGGAAAGCGAATACGATTATTTCCTAAAATGTCAGACTTTTTGTCTAAAACTTGTTGGGTAGAACAGTGCCAACTCCACTCCCTCTCTTATGACTAAACCCACACAATGGGCACAAGCACACCTTGATTCTTCTGAGGCTCGGGCTACGAATGACAGGCAGTCTGAAAGAATGAATTCCCCAAAACTGACTTGGTTTAATGTAGGTCGGCGGATGAGTAATAGCATACAGTAAAGAGAGAACTTTCAGCCCTGAGAGAGGAGGGACTGCACATGAAGCTAAATGATGATTCATGCAGTGGAAAAGATTCACCCAGGATAGAAGTCTGAATGAGGATGTATAGAAACTAGAACAGGGCAAAATGCTGTGTGATAACAGAGAAGAGGAGGTCAGAACCATGAGAGCGGCTGATAGAAAGAGGGAGAGCTCCCTGGAGTTCCACTGTGAGAGGTGTAGCCGACTGCGCCTGAGGCAGTAAAAGACAATGCATGTTTTTTTTTAAATGGACTTTAAAAGTATTTTGTTTCAAAGGAGGCAGACGTGAGAGATGGTGGGAAAGTGCTCTTTGATTTGAGAACCTAAACAGCAGAAATATGTGATCTCTGGCACTCGTGGCTCCGTCGCTCCATGGAAACACTTGAGCAACATCCTCTACACTGAGGTAGACACGATGAGTAATTGCAGACCTTCAAACGTTACCCTAGCTGCCAGGAAAGAGATCTGAGGAACTCTGCTCTGCAGTGAGACCTGTCGGTAGCAAAGCTCATTGACATTTCATGTTGGATTTGACATGAGATAAATGTGTCTCTTCATGTGTAATGTTTCTATGTTAGACTCATTGATTCTGAAATAAATTTGTTTATCGTGGACATTCATTACTAGTAGCGGGGGGGGGGCTGTTTGCTTTTTACTGCAACATGTGTCCAGTGGTGTCATATAATGCCAGCCGAGCATCAGTGCTTTAAGCCCTGAGCCTTCATTCCCATAGCAGGAGTTAAGAATTAACTTTATTAAAACCTTTATTTGAAGTTTACAAGTAAATGTAATTTGATCAAACACAACATAGCCACCAAGAGTTAAAGTGAAACGTAAACAATAGGCTAAAATAGAAGAAAAAAACAATTAAAACTGCAAGAGACAATTAAATGATAACCGGGACAAAGTCTTCATTAGAAACATTCACATTCTACTGGTCGTAATGTGTCGCTCCCCGCTCTGAAACAAAGTCAGAGAGTAGACACAAACTATCTGTGTTTCTTTATGCAGTATTTTTCATCCATCCATCCATCATCTATCCTGTTTATCCTTACAGGGTGGCAGGGGGGGATGGAGCAAACCATATTCTGCGTTCACATAATATTGTGTTCAATTGGTTGATGTTCTAATGACTGAACTGGTGTCACGTCACAATGTTACCAGATCTCAGTTTGAAGTTTAGTTCTAAAAATTATAAAAACCTATGAAATATAATTGTCGAGGTATTCTGCTGGTTACTGTGTGTGCAGCATTTTGCAAACAGTCATGTACTCCAGAGAAGCAGTTACATTTGTAAACAGCACAGCTGTCCAAACACCACGGAGCACGTCATGTGATGCCCCACATGTGTGCAAGTCTTTGTAAGAAAACATCTGAGAACACTGAAGGCAAACAGCCTAAATGGCATTTTTAAGATGCTGTAATAAACACCTCACAACATGAGGATCAATATAACACTACATCCTCTAAAAAATATTAAGTAAACCTTGGAAAGCACTGACTGTGACAGAGCAGTCTGGGTCTTAAAAACAACAGTGGATCTATGCAGCGAGTGTTTGCTCACCAGGTACACCAGGCTCTGTATAATTAAATTGTGTGTCTGTGTAGATAACAGTGTGTTTCTTGTTCCACTGAGCTCTGTTTTCCATTTTTACTGCCTCAGGCTGCATGAGGGACCTACGCCTCAATGGTCGCTATATGCCGATGGACAGCCAGCCGCGAGATGGGGTTTCCCAGGTCAGCGTACAGGGCCTCTCCCTCGGGTGCTCGTCTGATTCCTGCAAAAAGAACCAGTGTAGCGCCCCGTTCACCTGCGTCGACTTGTGGAGAGTGCACGAATGCAGGTACACACACTCACACACACACACACACACTCTGCAACCACACAGTCACACTTGGCTGTTCCACGTACACACTCATCATTTTGACGCAAAGGCATGAGGACACATATATTTAAACCAACTCACGCTTCCTCTGAAGCCATTTTCCAGCTTTTGACCTTGATATTATATTTGTTCATACTCACATGAATGTGTTTTAAAATAGCTCAACCCTGACCTGTTTGAGAATGTTGGAAAGTTACAGAAGAAAGAGCATCACTTAACCTTTATTTGTTCCAAAGCTGATGAAACGTCTGTGCAAATACCAAGGCAGCCGTTTTATGGAGCCAAAGGACCTCACACTTTCACATATACAGAAGGATGAAATGGCACAACTGACTAAATGAATTATTATTAAATTATTCAAAAAAAGAATGAATTATTTTAAAAACTTTGATACAACAATAAGAATAACTTGTATGCTTATATGTGATAGCAAATCACTGTGAAATTATAAAACCAATGTGACGCTGTTTTAGTGGGTTCACTGTGAGAGGCAGGGTCATGACCATGTTCACTAATTAAAGCAAGAAAATTGAAAATGTTTAAATGCTTGACTGATTCAACTGTGAGAGAAAAGAAACTGTCTTCATCCTCGTTGTGACATTTTGAACTCCCCACTCTCACTCCCTCTCTGCTCCCTGTTGCTGACAGGCAGTGCTTTTCCTGTCATGTCTGAATGAAGCTGTAGGTAACATTTCTGCTGACGGACAGACGAGCCATCATGTCAACAGATAGATGAAGCCCGCAGTGTTATGTATTCCATTTGTGAAAAGCCCTCCAGAGAGTAAACCACAGATTTTACATGAGGATCGATTCATTTTTCATCCTTCAGTTAACCAAGATGTTCCTGTCGAGACACAACATGGAGACAGATAACACCACAAAAACATATCAAAACGCAAAATAATGGTACATGTGAAAAGTCTCTTGGCTTCTTCTCAGCTTGGCAATAAGCCTGCATAAAAACTGGGGATGAGGTTTTAATGCCATGGGTATTTTACCTGGTCTAGCCCAATTTTGCTATGGAGTTGCATTATGGGAAGCGTAGGATCTTGCATTTTTAAAGTCCAGTCTGGGGAGTAAAAGTCAAAATATCTCAACCTGTGCTGCCTCTGTTTTTTTTGTATCCCGTCTTTGACTTCTTCAGTTGAGGGAGTTGCCAGACCGTAAGTCGCTGCTCTACACCATAAAACACTTTTCTGGTGATTACAGATTCAGGAGTGGCTCAGAGGAATCTGACTCTAGTGTATCCCGTTTCCAAAATTTAAGGATTATCAACCCAGATACAAGATGGATGGAAATCCTAGATTGACTGCAGCTAGTTCTCTCTCAACTTGTTCTTTTTAAATTTAGTCTACCCTTTTTCTTATCGTCAGGCAAAACATTGTTTCAGTTAACCATTTTAGCCTATATTTTTCAGGACTTTTTTGTTTTCAAAGGAAATGATTATGGACTTTGTGTGTGTAATGTCCACATACATAAAAAAGCCTTAATTCATTTCATTGTTACTGATCCGGTTTTTGATTTAACACCACAGGCTGAAATAACAAAGTGTGACTGGTTGCAGTCATCACATATTATGTTTTCTTTTGTTTTGGACGTGATGTCTTGTCTTTGAAAAATAGCAAGTGTATCAGTGGAGGAGAAAAGAGGAGAAATGCTTCAGAACAGTGACAAAGTCATTCAGTGCATCATATGACTTTGCACATTCATTTTAACAGCTCAGCACATATACCTGTACACCTGAGATGTGCATCAGTCCGGTGGCAGATCCAGGGTTTTTGCTAAATCAGGGGTCATAAAGGGACCAAACTTTTACACAGCGGAGCCAATTATATGTCCAACATCAGTGCACGGTTCCTGATTTGGTAGGTTGCACATTTAAATCATGAACATTTTTACACTTAGCTCTATAGCTTGGAGCAAAGCCACACATCATTGAACATATTTGGAACATTTACGGTTAGTATTTTTGTGACAAGTTTTTCTTCTATTCTTTTGGAAAGACTACTGACAGGACCGGGGCACTTCAGGGGCCAATCAGATTTCAACTGGGTCCATTGCCCCTGGATCCACCCCTGCAACAGTCCTTCAGATTATGACTGAATTAACCAAATGAACCCCATTATCATCAAATAATTAGTTTGCATCACATAACAGCTAAAAGATAAAGAAGATAAAGACCTAATATGCTTATGTGCAGGTTCATAATTTGAATTTGGGTTATTACTCGAAAGGTTTTTAATTCTCTAATGTTCGGCAAACATCACTTTCATCAAAGTGTCCATTGCTGTAGCTCCTCCGTCTGAAACGCTTGGTTTTAGCTGCTGTCTCCTTAAGGCCCTCCTCTGGGTAGAGTACAGTCAGCTTTGATTGGTCAGCTGCTCCTCCGTTGTGATTGGTCAACCCCCTCCAGCATATGCAATAAATGTTGGCCTCTGCTCTTCCTTTACCTGGTTTTGTTAGGGGCGTGGCAGACTAGCCTGCATACATTATGCAACATATGGCATTGACATCACAATGATGTGGATGTATCAGCCAGACTACTGATAAGGCCTTCCAGGAGCAGTGCTTTATGTGGGGGTGGGAGAAGCCCCTTTTTTTTTTTAACTTTGAAAAACTTGAAATCTACACAACATGCAATTTAATTTTTTTTTTGATTTATGGAATTCAAATTTGCAAACTTAGGACCTGATCCACAAAGTTTTGCATGTGTAAAAACGTGTGCAAGCTTGATTTCACCCGCAAAAACACGCAAGCTGATCTACTAATGTGCACTGAGGATTGTGTGCAGAAAAACAAGTGTTGTTCATTTAGTAAATTTGCAACGTCATGTGTGTGTGTGACTGCGTCTATATTTAATACGTTTGAAAGGTAGGTGCTAATCGGCACAGCATTACACACAGATGGCTGCAGTCATTGTAGTGAGGAGGAGACGGCTTGGAAGAAGAAGGAGAGAACAGGTTTTTTCTTCTCGTGTTAACATGTTTGAATTGACAGAAGAAAAAAGAATCGCTCTCTTGCCAGGGCACTGCTGGCCATCGTCACACCAGATGCATTGCTGACCAATTGCCTGGTGCGGGCTCCTTCAATTGCCCGAGTGTCACGCCTGAGAGCTCGTGCCACACAGGACACAGCTCTTACCTCCTGCACAATATTGATCAGAGGCCTCTCTTCCACCGGCCCCCCCACCTGTTTTATTTGCAGAGGTTTTATTATGAGCTTTTTTTTGCTAAAGTTATTTTTCTTATGTCCTGCCACCTTTTTTTAAATTCTTATAATATTAAGATTAAGATTCCTCTTTATGGTCCCACACACAGCATGCAACATGCAAACATGGCGAAATTTGACCTCTGTATTTAACCCATCCGTGTGAACGGAGCACACATGGAACACACGGAACACAATCCACACAGTGACCACACACACCAGTAACACATACTACTGCCTCCTCCATGTTGGTGTAAATGCTAACAGGTGCAATCACCAATCTGTTATAATGCACACTCTTTATTTGGGATCTTAGTAGTTCAGGCTCTTAGATGTTCCCTAGATAAAGTTAGTTGTCACAGGCTGAGCTGCTCTGCATGTTGCTACATGTTAGTAGTGACAGGAGGAAATCCAATGGAGAGAATTCAGTGTGAAGGCTACTGACTGTAGTTTGTCCTCTTTAAGGGGATTGGCAGGTCATAAAAACAACAGTACTGTTCTTCTTCACTGTCTCAGTGTGAGGTAAACAGTATTTGTGAGACTAATGCATCGCATCGCTAGTCTGTTAAAAGGGGAAAAAAAGTTGAGCCAGGATCACCTTTAGACACTTTGTTTTGTTGCTGTCAGTCGAAATGTGTCCTCTGAGGGACCGCCAGTAGTTAAAACCCCGTGAGAGGCAGCGTGTTCAGCAGACAGCCATGTCTTCCTTGCAGACGTGCAAAAGGAATACAGCAGTGAACCTCACCTGCTCAGTCACCGAGCTAAACACCTAAAACGTTGGAGGTGAAAATAAATGATTTTCCCAGCCCCCTGAGCCTGATGGGATTCACACTTATGCAAGATCAACATTTTACATGCGCTGCTGAATGACTTGCTGTATTCCTGGGTTTGTTTGTCAGTTGGAAATGGGAAATGTCATGCAATGAAAAGCTGCAGCAAACTAACAACCCTCTCCTGTGGCACACACTGAATCAAACACTGAGTGCTCTTAGCCACGTACACGAATCTCAGCCATTTTTTCTGACTCCTGGCTTTTAATCTTTCCTTTCTTTTTTTTCCTCCCACTCCTTTGATCCACTCACCCATAACACCTATCCACCAATCTATTTCTTTTTTAACAATGGCTCTCACTCTCGCTCTCTGCCCCACCATCTCTTATCTTGGCCACTTCTGTACAGTTCAGTTTTTTTAAGCCCTGTACCACAGACAAATACCTACCACTCAATATAACCATGAACACTCTCCATCTTCTCCCTACTCGTTTGTTCTTTTTTCAAAACTTGACATGAACTCTGGAAGATGATAAGAGTAGTAATTGTTTTAGTGAGTCCTCTAAACCCTTAGTGTTTTTATGTAGTCAAATTGTCTAAGTGTGAATAATATTTCTACCCAAGGATCAAATTAGCACACACAAAAACACTGATCTGTCATTGTTATTCATTTATATTATTTTAGTTTACGAAGTAAAACCCAGAACAACAGTTGTTTAGCAGCCATGTCAAAGCAGTGTTTCCCATTTATTTTCTAGACTGCACCTTATTTGTTCTGCTACAGTTTGATAATGAAACAAAAAATATTTCACACTTCTCAGAGTAATATAAGAGATCCCTAACTTTGGGTTTTGCTTAATTGTTGCATTGTACAGCTGTGTGCAGCATAATCATTGCAACAGCATTATCGCCCATAAAGTTTGTACCATCCACATAGACAGTCAGACTTCATGTTACATCCGCTAAGCTGGTTGTTTTAATCTTTTGTTTGAGTGCATGCATTCAATTCTCTCTCTTATGTAAGAACTTCTCTTTCACTCCTTAGTCTGTGTACCTGTCAATCGGACTCTGTTCCATGTGAGAGCGACCTTCAAACTTGTACATGTGCACCATTGTTTGGTTTTTTTTTGCTTACTTTGCTGCGAATAATTAATTCAAAATGTGGACTCTCTAACTATTCTGATCTGCTCCAGCATGTAATGGACACTTTCTCAGGCCATGTCCCATCCCATGGGATCCACATGGTCCCACAAAATTTCATGGACATTTGTGCAGCTGTTATCCCTCTATCCTTCCAACTATTAAACATATGCTGATGAAAACACAATCTCCTTGATGAAGGATTATTCTATGGGGTTACAGGTAACTTGATAAAAATCCCTGCACATGTTTGAGTCATTTAAATTTCCAACTCCAAGCAAGCAGTCACGAACCTTTTAGTCAAAGTGGCTTCTCTCTTGCCACTCTCTTCCTGCTGCACTCAGTTTGGACCAATGGTCAAATTTAGGAGGAGACTTATTCCATTTTACAATTATTGGGGCCAGTGTTTTCTGGAAACACTCAAAACTTTAGAAAGGCTTTCAAACTCTTACCCTGATGTGCACCTTACCACAATTTATCACTGAGGTCCACAGAGAGTTAGATGGACTTCATGGCTTGTTTTTTTGTCCTCACTTGCAGTGTGAATTTTGGAACCGTATATTCACAGTGTGCTTTCGACACTAAATCCAACCAATTGAATTGGCCTGTGATTCAGTTTTCAATACACGCTGAGGATGATTTAAGCACACCCTGGACTTGACCACAGTTTAAAGTGTCACAGAAAAGCGTCTGAATACTTTTGTAAACGAGAAATTTCCATTTTAGAATTTTTTTTAATAAAAGTAATTTTTCTTCACCTTGTGCGTTTGGGTCATTGAGTGTAGATGAATGGGCAGAACTGGCAATTTCATCCATCTGAATGAAATTGATAACACATTAGAGTTTGCAGAAAATGAGGATATTTTAATAGCTTCAGAAATTCTGTTCTGAATATAACTGATACAATTCTCTAGCTTCAGCTGATTGAGTTGATAAGCCTGTGAAATTGAACATCATTGTTAAAAAAAAAAATTATATAGGATTTTATGATAATATACAAATAAAATACTTAGGAAATAATACAAACTAATGTTTTAGATTAGTTTAAAAAGGCACAATTTACAGTGCAACACTATGATAATGATGTCAAATTACTATTATTACATTATTGTTGTTTGCATTTATCTGTGACAACTAATTGAAGTTAAGAGCGATCATCCTCCCACAACACTAAACCTGCCGCTAATCACTGTGAGAGTGTGTACATGTTCATCACAGGTTACGATAAGACACTTGTCACAGCACTGAGTCCAACTCTGGCTAATGAGAGGAAGTGATAAGAGAGAGCAGACAGAGGCGACACGCTGTTGTCTAATTGACAGGTGTCCTGTATTCCACACCTACTCAGACTCCAACCAGGCGTAATGAATACTGAGCGCTGAGCCTTTGTTATGGGACAATAATTCCACCCACATTTAATGATCTTTTAAAATGTGCTTCGTACTGCTAGATATTTGCTTCCACACGTTATCTATATAGTTGCTTTAAAAATAGTCATTTATACTCTCGAACAGTGACGTTAAAGATGATCCTGACTTTGGTTTTGTCAATCAAGTCACTCCACCTTTTATGGTAAAAGTGCAGCCAATCTCAGTTCTGATATGAAATGGCCAGAAGAAGCCTCTTATGGGAATTAGTGTACTGAAATGCTGCAGTAAAAGCAATCAGCAAGACCCTAAAATCAGTTCTGCAGCCGACAGAGAGAGGGAAACAATTTTACACTGCGTTCTCGTCACCTGGAACACCACATTCCTTCTCATCACTTTCATCGACCCCATCACCAGCAGCAGCAGGGAGCTGTTTTTCTCTGGGCAAGACCTGCATTAAACTCTCCACTTGCAGTAGCATCACAGACAAAGTTAGCAAATAGCTGGTGAAAATGGTGAGAGTGAAGAGTCAAGAAAAAGTTTGTCAGGAGCTGATTGAGTAAAGGAGATTAGACTTATGTAAGAACCATGTGGCACCATACGTCAATTATAGATTTGATCACTTAACATGCAAAAAACAGGATGACAAGATAAACAGATCTTGATATAAAAGACGTGTGCACCTTGTTCTGCATTTTGGGGTTTGGTAAAGGTAAAGATATACATTTGGTCTTTAGAGAATGTGTTTTTACAGAACAAAGGACAATATATATATGTGGGCTGATGATTTACAGACTGGAAAAAAATTGTGTCTATCATATTTAGGGTACATTTTCATCAATATAGAGGGAAGTGAAGGACACGTTAATTATGAAAGTTTCCAGCTTTGCATCAGATTGGTGGGGAAAAGCAGTTTTATCTACAACTCATGTATGGTATCGAGTATTTTACGTTTTGAAACCTCCAATGTTTACAGTAGTTTATGTTCCTTTTATTCTACCCTTTAATGCACATTACTATTGGCGTTCTCCACTCTGCATCATGAGTGTATTTGTGTGCATGTACACATTCTGATCAAACATTAAACATATTTTAAGTAAGCAGATGTTTATCTAACCTTTGCACTACAAAATTACGAGTGATCAAATCCTCCAGCTACACAGGAAACAAGGTGAGGAGAAGGTTATGGTCAGGACTTTGAAAAGATCCAAAAAGAGCATGATGAGACTAGGCATGATATTGGATATTTACCCCTCAGTCCAGCATTCCAAACGTTTGTAATGTTGCCATATATGTAGAGCGCTGGAGCAGATCTGTCACGTGCGATCGAAAGTCACTGAGGGGACAGTGTGGCAGAAGATACAGTTCATTAACCCTATAGTTGGTCTCTCCTCCAGATTAGTTTTCTGGCAGAAGAGGAGCCGTTATGAGATAAATTACTCTCCCATCCTCAGTGTAATGTTGCCATTTCATAGTAAAGTTGAGTCAATATTTATAAGCATGGACTAATCTCCTGAGAGCAGAGGCAACACTCATCTGTGATGTCATCAAAATGTACAGCCCGGAGCTGCTTCATAGACATTGACTGTGATACTGAATTAATGAGCTCGTAAAATGTTTGTTTGAGCTGTTACACCCAAATGAGCTTTTAATTATAGTGGTGCTTTCTGAAGTGAGGCAGAAAATGTGCCCTTGTCTGCATAAAATCATTCTAGTTACTGCCAGAGCCACAGTCAGCGTTTTCATCTCCTCCCATCCGTTCTCTGTATCGAGGTATACGTCTGAGATCACTGATTAAAAGAGAGTCATTTGTTTTTTTCCTCTGGGAAATGGTTACAAACAGTTTTAAATAAGACAATGTTTTTAGCCTGTATGTTCATCTTCATCTTCGAGTGAACCTCGAGTGCTCCAAATGTCTAAAGTCATTTGCATTTTCCTTGTTCCTCTAATTTATTTACATGTTTCTTAGTGGATCTGGAAATGTTCCTGTAAAGATACAGTACCCAAGAGGGATATTACATGTTATTCTATTCACACCTCCCGTCACGTTCTGTGAGGGATCTTAATCTACATTTAATTTGTGACACCTTTTTTTTTTTAATTTCCCCTGTGGTCTCCTGTCCAACCTTTCTCTGCAGATGTCCTCCTGGACACATGATCCGAGTGAACGGGTCCAAAAAGTCCTGTGTCTACACTCTCTGCGCCACGCGGCCTTGTCACAGGGGGACCTGTGTGGCCCAGTCACCCTCCAAATTCACCTGCCACTGCCCGGAGGGGTACAGAGGACACCACTGCGAGACGCCACTGGCCATCTACAGGGAGGACGTGGGCCTGAGCTTCAGCTCTCTCTTCGCCATCTGCATCTGCTTCATGGCCTTATTAGGTAAGAACTGCATCTACAACATGTTACACATACAGCAGGGTGAGTGTGTGTGTGTGTGTGTGTGTGTGTTGAATTTGTGATAGCACCTTGTCTTTGCCAATATTTGTAAACTTATCCATTACATTGCAATATAACATAAGAGCATACAATTAAACAGTCAGCGTGTTTAATAATTTTAATATTTATTTAATATATACACGTACTTTGATGTTGCTATATTTTCAATCAATCACATTTTATTTGTATAACCCATATTCCAAATCACAATTTGTTTCATAGGGCTTAACAAGAGAGAACAAAAGCTACTGAAATTACCCTCAACTCAAATCAACCTGTGTCCTGTGACATGTTCAAACCAGCTTATAATAATATCAAAATAAAAAAAATATCTTGGAGAGCACAGTCAGAAAAAACATTATACTGAAACAATATATATATTAAATAGATTCCATAAGACAGCGCATGAACCAAATTCTATGCAAAATGTGAACAATAAAAACCACAAAATAAGCATTTGAACACACACTGCCAGACACTGAGCTGCTTTGGGGCAGAGACAGTCCTGGTCTGATATAGTAAATACAAAGACAGGCTGGGCAACTGCATCACATGTGGCTCAAACCACTTCTATTGCTTGATGCGAAGCAGCTCCATGTAAAATAAAAACCAAATGACCATAAGACGACAAACAGAAAGGAAGACATGTACTTTTTCAAATCTGAAACGAATAAAATGACCAGACGCACTTACAAAGGCATTACACACACACACACACACACACACACACACACACACACCAGATGTTTTTAATGATGCAATAGATGATTCTTCTGTAATTTGAGCCTTAGTTTATCCCCATAGAGGCGTGTTGTACTCATTAGTGGATATAGTTACACCCCAGGGACAATGTTAGCTCACTCACACTATACATCACAGTGAATTGAATGTAATAATTACTGTATGTGGCCTCTTATTAGCTCAGGCTCCTCAGCTTTATCCACTTCTCTCACTTCAGCTGTGCCAACTTTTATTAACATTAGTGAAGGGGAAACAGTGGGTGCTTTAATTCATGTGTTTATTTTAAGTATCAGAACCATTCACAGTTCACACAGTTCAGGCGTAGAGCATTTTCCCTCTGACATGTAAGCTGAGCTCAGCTGTTGGAGTCTCAGCAGTTGACATTGGGTCAGGAGGAAGTTTTAACTTTAAAAAGAAAAAAGAAATGTAAAGTTTAGTGGCAGTTTGGGTGATTTGGGAGAATGTTCACATTTAAAACAATCCAGAGATAGTTGTGTTCACATTGCAAATCATTTGTAGTATGTTTAATTTGATAAAAAAAAATATTATAGCACTCAAAGCATTATCTGAGTTGTAGTTAAATAAATATATGATGTCATGACACATCTATTATGGTAAAGTAAAAACACAATAATACTCTGAATCCCTTTGAATGAAAAGGAGTCCTCAGATATAAAACTATATACTTATAGATGTACAGTAGCTTTGGAAAGTATTCAGACCCCTTTAACACTTTGTTGGATTTATTTGTAAATTTATGAGAAGGACATTTTTTCAACCCATACCCTGAAATTGCTCTTAGAGTTTTCCAATCTTAGAGAAAAAAATCAATGACAGATTTCTTTCATTTACAAAACTGCTCAGATGTTCCTTATTTCAGTACTTTAGAGATCTTGGCAGCAGTTACAGCTTCTAGTCTTATTGGATAAGTTGCTACAAGCTTTGAACAAATGACATTTGGCACTTTATCTCATTTATCCTGGCAGCTTCTCTCAAGCTCCATCAAATTTGATGGGAGGCATCTGTGAGTGCCACCACATGTCTCCCCTGATGTTCTGTGACGTTCAACGCTCTGTGGCTGGGACAATCAAGGACGTTCAGAGACTTGTCCCAAAGCCACTCCAGCAGCGTCTTGCTGTGTGCTTCAGGTCATTGTTGTACTGAAAGGTGAAGCATCGTCTCAGTTTGAGGTCGCTTGCACTCTGGAGCAGGTTTTCCTTAAAAGGGATAGTTTACCCACC
Organism: Paralichthys olivaceus; assembly: GCF_024713975.1. Lineage (NCBI taxonomy): Eukaryota > Metazoa > Chordata > Actinopteri > Pleuronectiformes > Paralichthyidae > Paralichthys > Paralichthys olivaceus. Next base: position 4,942,727 of record NC_091093.1, on the reverse strand, counting down.
CCTCCATCGGCATAATGATGAGTAGATAATGAGTGAATTTTCAGTTTTTGGTAAAGTGTTTGAGTCCACAAAACACTTTTGGAGTCTCAGGGGTAAAGTGAAGCAGTTGAATCCAATACAATTAAAGTAAGTGGGGGATCACATCTTCAAATGTAAAAAACAACAAAAAAAACAGAAAAAGCCTCCATAATGCATGATGCCACCATGCAGAGGTGTTATTTGCCAGGTGATGAGCAACGGCTGGTGTTCTCCAGAGTCAGTGTCTGGAGTTCGACCCAGAGGGCTCATTTTTGTGTAATAGACAGGAGAATATTGTTGCTAATGCTCTCAGAGTCCTTTAAATGCCATGTGGCAAACTTTAAGTGGACTATTATGGCTTTTACACAAAGTGGTGATTTTTTATCTAGCCACTGTACCATGAAGTCTTGATTGATTGAGAGATATTAAGGTGGTCGCCCTGGCAGATTCTATCCTCTCTGCAGAGGACTTATGAAGACCCTGACCAAGGTCTACTCGCCCACATCGGATTGACGGCCAAATCTAGGAAGAGAGCTGCTGGTTCAAGACTTCTTCCCTTTTACATTTGTTGAGGTCACTGCTCCTGGGAACATTCAAAGCTTTAGAAATGGTCTCATTATCTGAGCCTGATCTATGGCTCTCCACATTTGGGCAGCTTTGGCTTTGGCAGTAGAGAGGGTTGTTCACTAAGGAGAATGGTTTGATAACTGGCTCCTCCAGTCTCTATTCCAAAGTGTCCTTACTGAATATACTGACAGTGTATGAATGGTGTGTGATAGAAGAGCGCTGCATAAAGAGGTGCTGTATGAATGCGTGAGTGAATAGGTGGATGTAAATAGAACTGTAAAGTGCTTTGTCGATGAGCCTGGCAAAGTGATATTCAAATTCAGTCTATTTGCCATTTACAATTTTATTTAATGTCCACGGAGAGACTGTCTTCTATATTTTATTTAATGCAGTGTAAATGGTGGGACGTTGTGTACACATGTATGTCTTTCTAAATTATGCCTAATCTATTCACTTTGCCGCAGGCGGACGCTAAACAAGTTCTAGACAAATCTCAAGGATACTTAAATCAAAGAGGAGGCACCTGGCACCTGAATACAAATTTGAGCACCACAGAATAGGGTCTGAATACTTAAAAAAAAAAAAAAAAAGACATTTCAGTTTGCAAAAGAAATGTGCAACAACTAATTATCTTGTCGTTAGGTGCAATTTGATCCATTTACAAATTTCTAACAATAAAAGGGAAGAGGTCTTAATACTTTCTGAAGCCGCAAAGCTTTGTCAGTGCTGACTATTTTTTGGAAGTCTATGAAAGCCCTACTAAATCAGTCTGTTGACTTAAATTTGTATGTCTTTTAGATGAAGAACTGTATTATACAGCTTATACCCAGGAATAGACTGACCATAACTGAGCACTAGTCAGGCTTCTTCACCAAGAGCAGAGAAAGCCTCAGGAGGAATCATAGGTTAGGTGCTAACATCTGCTGTGGTACTGTACAAGCACTTCCTCTGGCCTGTGGGTGGATAGACGGCAACACAGTGGTGTCTGGTTGTCTATTAAAATCTAAATTTTTCTGCCTGCCTAGCTGTCTTTTTGTGCTTGTTGAATATTCATCTGCCTGTACCTTTTGCTCTGTGTTCTTATCCCTAAAGTCTCTCTGCTGAGAAAGTGCCTCAGGCGCAGCCGTGCACAGAGAATGAGTTGTCAGGGCAATCACATGTTCCTTTTGTTTAATTGAGAACAATACAACAGAACTGTAAAGAGCAGTATGAGGCAGAGCACGGTGCAAGATAAGAAGAACAGATCAGAGCAGTGCAGAATAAAACAGGGCACGGCACAACACCAGAAGACAACAAGCAGGAGCTGAAAAGATTACAAAGCAGAGGCAGCGCGCCAAACAGTGAGAGAAGGGAGGGCAGAAGATATGTGAAGGAGGGTGTCAATGTCTGCCTGTGTCACTGGTGATTCTGATGGCACTTTCTTCCCTGCCTGAGGCCAGATGGTGTTCAAGTGGTCACTTCTCCTTCTCTTCTTATTTCTATTCCACCGAATCACCATTCAATCTTGGTATTGGGCTCATGATGAATGCGATATCCAACTTTGATCCTGTTGAGACTCTGTTCTGTTGTAAGCGTTAATTACTTGATTTGTAGGCACATAAGGTGCTGTTTACCAAAACCTGCAGCAATTGAGATCAATGCCGCAGGGGCTCTGGTAGTAATTTCAATCGGTAGAGCATTCCTTGCTAGATCAGTCAAGCATTCCTCACTCTGAAATTCAAGTAGGAGCAAGCGTGACTTTTTTTTAGGTTTTCATCCAATATTACTTGAATGGACCAGTGTTTGAACAACAAGAACAAAAGGAGGGCAGCATCTCTCTGGATGCATTGTGGAAGAACATTGGCTTCTCATTTGCAAATGTTATGATCAGTGATAATTAAAAAATAAAATCCACTCTTCATTCATAGTTTCCAGAGGATGAGATTCATCCTGTAGATCTCTTTTCTTTTGATCTTGATCTATTTGGATAATGGCAGGATGCCCCCGGTGACAGTCCCTGTGGTACTCCCTGAGTTCAGAAAAGTTGAGAAATGCCAGCACAGCTACACAGCATGTCAAAGTCCAGTTGGCTCTCTCTTGACAACATAAATACTTAAAAATTGCACTGAATTCTTCATGAAGCTTGAATATTGATTTTGTTCTCAATGGTGTGAATTCATTTGTCCTGTTTGCTTATTTCAGCGACGACATGTTTGGAACTGTGTGTAAATACCATCCTCTCTTCACACGCACCTCCTCACCTTCTTCTTGTGCTTTCATTTCTCTCTCCCTCTCAACATCGTCCTTACTCAATTTATTACCGTTGGCAGGGCCTTGTCTGAATTTTTGAAACTATTGGTTTGTTTCTCATGATACATTCCTGCTTCCCATGTTTGATTCCTTTCTTTCTTTAAAGAAAACATAACATCTATTTCATAGTGATATATAGAGTGGCTTTAAATAAATTGTAGTACTGTAAACATGTATTTTATTCATTTAACTCAAAAGGTAAAGCTGAATTTACTATGAAATAAAACATTTGAACTTCTGAGGATACTTTGAGCAGTAAGTAAAATACAAGTTATATATCAAAAACACATTTATTTTTATTGCATTTATTTAATATGTTTAATGGCATGAATGTTGTTTTAAAATGTTCTTTAGAATAAAATGATCATTACAGCTTCAGTGTAGTGTTGATGGTGGTGCACAGAGGCTCAGGTGGGTCTAGGGGAAGATAAAGGCCTAATACAGACCTGGTAAGCACAGGAGTCTCTCAGATGAGTACAGATATGAAGTATTATGTATTATAGTCATTGCCACGGTTCTGTGAAAACTATCATTTATGGTTGTTTTGTTTTGCAAGGTTCATAACTTGCTTTACCCTATGACATTTATTATAGTGAATTTATATATAAACTCAGGCCCATTTTTCAAAACATCAGAGCATTTGAGACTGATCGACTGCTTTCCCACTTTCTACTTTCAATCATATCCATATGATAAGACAGCCGACTTGCAACTTTCCTTTCCTAAATCCATCACAGTGAATACACAGATCAATTTGGTTCAGATGTCTTTTTGACACATGTAGCTACAAGCAGGAACTGGTTAGAAAACTATTACTTATTGGAGCATATAAGATATAACCTCCAGCACCTGATAAGAGCTGTCTGCTGCAAAACATGGTGAGATAGAATATGCAGAGCACAGTGAGATTTATAGAGTAAATCATTTCATTTCTTGCATTCAAAAGCTTGATGATTATATCAGAAATGTTGGAGGGTCGGAGTTGCATTCAAGCATTTTGAATAAAATGCCATAGAAATCCTGGCCCAAATGAATGGCAGACAAATATACAAGACATGCAGCATTTCCCCATTCATTTAGACTAGACTGAACTCTAGGATGCCTTTTCATGAGGGTAGATGACTACAGGGGGAGGTGACCTTACTGATATTAAAACAAAATGCACCACATAGCCCGAGGTGTCATTTGTAAAATGGTCAGCTAAGCACTCGTGGTTAATTTATGGCGATCTATAGCGGACAAAATCCATGTGGTGCCTGGCAATCAAGCCGACTTAAAGTGCAGAGATTAGAGAAGGATATCAGATTAATGCCACAGATGTTGGTCAATGAGTCACATACTGAATATATATCACAACAATCTCCTCTGCCAGATGAGCCAAGCAGCCAGTTCAGTGATTGCTGCATTGATTCTAAAGTCCTTCAAGGTGAGAACGTTACCAGGGGTATTTTTGAGGATTGTTGAGAGTTTGCAGCAGCATTAAAAGAACAGAGCGATCATGGACCATGATGAACATAAACCAGGAGAGTAGCCTGCAAACATCATTTTCTGGACATTTCTTTAGCTAACCACTTAGTAAAACGCAAAATAACTGAACTGCAAATGTTGATTCAGACATTGTGTGTATATATATATCTGTATATCAGAGCTCAGCCTGTCAAACACACAGCCCGATTGAAGTAAAGAGAAAAATTCTGTTATTTCCCCTAAGTTCTTTTTATTCCTTTAATATGAATAAACTTCTCATCATAAACAATGACATTTTCTTGACTGCAAAATAAATTACTTAAATAAATGACTGAAACAGAAGCTTGTTTTTCAGTGTATTTAAAGATGGCTGAAATGACAGCTCCACAAAGGTGGAGCTAGAGCATCTTGATCGCCACCTGGTGGCTGGTTGCAGTATAAGTCATGAATCCAGCCTCTCCCATGTTAGCTGCGAGCACATGAACCAAATTAAAAGTACCGTCAAACATATTTTTTCAAAGATGGCCATTTTCTGTATTTCTTATTACACTGATGTTCATCCAAGTGCTCAAATTCCTACAAAGCTTGGTTTTAATTAGTAATTTAATGCTATAAAAATGGGTTAAAAAGTTATTAATGAGGGCTGAGACTGACTCACTATTTGTGGAGCGTGTGTATCAGCATACCACAGCTCCATCCCCAGATCGCTACTGTGCAGACTCAGACTCCAAACGTGCAAGATGGCAGCACTTGTCAGATCCTGGACATTTCAGCGTCTCAAGTTGAGACTAGCTGTCCATCTTTATATGTAGTCTACAGTTCACACCAGATAAGCTTCTGTAATTGGATTGATTAAGATGCCATCATGGAACTGAATCCAGTTCCCTTACAAAGATGAATCCTTTAAACTCAACACAAACAGTCTGAGCAAAGTTATTGTTCACCAAGTTACACGAGATAATTAGACATCACTCACAACAATTCACTTTACATTTAGACATGCTGCTGGAACTGAAGACACACCCATTCTCCAAATCACTCTCAATCATAAAATCCAGCCACCAGCCACAGCCATAATTCATTCATCTTTCCATAACACATTTTTTTAATGCAAGGATTTTGGTAATCATTTCTGGATACAAGGATCCTGGAGAACATTGGGTACCAGCACCTCAGAGTTGGATGATGATACACACATTCACTAATCATAATCCAGATTTTTCCGGATAATCCTCAAGGCAAAAAAATCCCCAATAGACAACTCTAATAAGAGGCTGGAGGGAGGCTCAACCCCAAAATGCTCAGGGAAATATTATATTGAAATTTGTCGTGATTTACTTGCAGATTGTTATTCAGGCTGTAGAGATGTAAGGTTTATTAATACCCGCAACCACCCGAGCAGTAAAAGAGTCAATTAGCACTGCCCAACCTGCAATAATATGTGTTAATCAACCACCTGAACCTCCAGAAATATCCAGTTTAACGTGATTAAAGCAGTAAAGTAGTCTGCATTGATTGATGAAGATGGATTCTGACAATATCTTTTGCTCACAGCTGCTTTACAAGCTTCTCCTTCAGGTCTTTAAATCCATGCAGCCATATGAAGGCAACAGGACACATTTAATTAATCTACAGACTTTATTTCAGCTCTTTCATCCTGTACATCATGAAGTATCCAACATTTTTCATCAGTGTTTTATTCCAGAAATGCTTCACAGTGCTAATACTGTCACATCGCAATTTATATTTTACAGTAACCACTACTGGCCTCGTTTTAGTATCAGAACTTCGGGGCCGTGCAGAGAGATGTTTGGAAACAATGACAGACACTCACAACCGCTTCGCTGATTCGTCAGGCTAATATCACATGGCCCCATCTCAGAGAAAACATCCAGCATTAGCCCCAACTATCAGCCGAAATGAAAACATAATCAGGCTACATCCATATTTCTGTTTCAGCAAGTATGAACCAGTAAGTCAGCATAACCAGAAATAAAGACTGACCAGATGAAACATCATTAAAGGGTCACAAACGTTTCAACCTCTGAAGCAGAAAGAAAAATGAAATGAAAACCAATTGGGAGCATAAACATTTGCGATTCATTGCCTTTGCCCTGGTGTTCATCAATTTTTTTATTTTGTAATAAATGGAGTAACAAAAAGAAAATTTCACCGAACTGAAAAGATGAAAGAGATTGTTGTTCCCAGCGATATATTCTCAAAGGCACAGACAAGTTCAGTGATCCGAGACCCATGCTGATGAAGTGAAGTATATAGGGAAAACACACATACAGAATTAAAAGCACTGCCTTGGGTAAAAAAAGTATCTATTTTTAAACACATCAAGACGGAGAGGTTCTTTAACTTCTCTACCGGTGTGTTTGCTTTTGCTCCTGTAACTTGTAACTTATTTAAGCTGCTGCCTCTCTAAACATGAGAGTTCTGCTCTGTTTTTCACAGTGGAATTACTTTGTAGTTAGGAGAACTCTCTGTTTTCACTACTGTTGCACAGCAACAGTTTTTTACTCTTGGTACTGGCTGATCAGCCGACCAGATGGCGACCAGAACAACACAGATCTGTTGTGCTGGTCGCCAGAACAATGGTCATCAGGAGGATGATACACAGAGGATGCAGAGGAGGAACATAGTGATGAGGGAGGAGCTGGATCCAAACAACAAAAATGATGGAGTAGAGCATATCTTCCTTTTATCATCATGACATGAGATTGGTGAATAATAAAATAGATGACTTAGTAGCCTCAGTGTTGTGTATTTGACAAAGACGTGTTTACAGAGAGATTCTCTGCAGCGCTGCCACTGACAGATTTCAGACAGTACGAGTGGACAGGAAGAAACAAGGCGTTATACTTGTTGCTGTTATTAACAACATATGGTGCCACCTTGTGATGAACACTGGTACCCCACAAGGATGTGTTCTCAGCCCCATGCTCTACACACTGTTCACATACGACTGCGTCTCCTCTCACAAGTACAGCATTATCCTGAAATGTACTGAAGACACCACAGTCACTGGACTTATTACTGGCAGCTAGGAAACAACTTATAGAGGTGAGGTGGCAAGTCTGGTGTCATGGTGTGAAGGGAACAATCTCACCCTCCTCAACACAGACAAGACCAAGGAAATGATCGTGTGAGAAAGGAGAACTCATCGGCCACTGTGAATTTTGCATTCTGCGCATGCTCGGGAATTTCCACCGGGCCTTTCACCCAGGAATGGAAGGCGACGGCTCTGATAATAAATAGCAGTGTTGTTGCCAGAAAAGGTGAAACGACACCATGGCTTCGACGAAAGCAACAACTCACTTCTGGACGGACGAGGAGACCCGATAGAAATGTCGCTAGATAGTTTGTTGTTGCTGTGACGTGTAGGTCAACTGGAAGTGGCTCTACAACCACTTGTTGAAAGGGCTACAGCGCCACATAGCGTAGCAGAGTCAGCCATGCACCTGCCATTTATTCGATTCTCTGAACGGCATATATACTCAGACAAGTGACAGTGGTACACCGTTCAGTGACAAAATCTGTATATGGCTTAATCATATCAAGCTATCCCATGAATACGTACTGACAGAGAGCATCTTGACCAGCTGTATCACTGTGTGGTACGGGAGCACCACTGCAATGGGCCGCAGGTGCCTGCAGAGTGGTAAAGACTGCTGAGAGGTTCACCAGGACATCGCTACCCTCTCTGCAGGACATCGACCACTGCAGAGTCCACAGAAGAGCCTGCTCCATGGTTAAGGACTCCACCCACCCTCAACATGGACTGTTGACACCTCACACACACACACCCTAACCAAACTGCACACAATGTGTGTTTTTGCAGTCTCAACCGTTCTACTGTCCATTGCACTGCTTTACACTATTTCCCCGTGATCAATAAAGTATTTCTGATTATGATTTCTGTCTATTGCACAGAAGTTTCATTGCACATACTTATGTTTTTCTTACATTGATAAATATATATTTTTTATCACATTTAAAGCAAGGTATTTATATCAGAAGGCAAAATAAGAATTTCATTGTACCTTTGTTGAATTGTGCAGCCACATCAATACATATAACCCACAGAGTTCTCTCATCAATACGTGGCTGTTGTTTAATACCCCCGTCTGCTGACCTGGCGGCCATGTGATGTCACCCACTCAGTTGTTACGAGACTCAATGTTATGGCCACAAACAGAAAATTAAAAACTGGCTCAACTTTGTGGCCACAACATAAAATTAGGACACAGAGTACTTTGTTTCAACAAAAAAATTGGAAAAGTAATTTACTACAACTATGGGAGTCTGGAGGTCTGGCCAAAAATAACAAAAGATGAGGAAGTCTGGGCCAGCCCACAGGGACCGTAGGACCCAGAGCTTCCTCCTCTGAACTAATACACATGAAAGGTCAGTCTAAACTAGAAATAAAGCCCGGAAACTAGACTACCAGACCTCCAGCCTCAAACAGTAAGAAACCCAAAGAATCAGAAGCACATTCTCTAACATCATCAACACAATCATCATCATCAAGCTGCTGCTGGGAGCGACAGCGAGCCTCTTCTGCACCCTCCCTTAAATACTGGGCAGGGCCACAATCAGCTGATCTGTCACACCTGTGAGGAGAGGAGCAAAGAGCAAAGGAGGGGGGGGGCACAGGAAGGTGGGAGCGTGTAACACTCAGATGTTAATCCAAGGTCTGAGGTTCAGAGTCTATCTGATCACAAGTGGACAGATCTGAATTTGTCTGTTCACACCTGCCTTAAATTAAAATGCATGTGATCACTTCCAGAAATGCATCCATATGTTCCTGTGTGCAAATAATCACCACGGTCCAAGACAAGTGAGGAGGGACTGAATGAATGAATGCACGCAGCTGGGAAGATATTACCCATTTAAGAAAAGTAGCAGTCGTTATGCGATCAGTGTTGATAGTGTGGCTATAAACAAATCAACATATGGAAAATGAGACGTGTAAGTTTGATTCATTGTGAAACTGTAGTGGCTCAGAGGGCGTGGGCTGAGTAGGTGTTGTGTGGCCCAGGACAGATTTGTGTTCACAGTGAAGAGAATGGGGCCGCATTTCTCCCAGACCACCTCTTAATGTGGTCTGAGTGATCGGATCTCTGGACACAGTTGGATGTAGTCAGATCACTTTGGTGCTGACCACTTGTGATCGGATCACTCAGGGCGGATGTTGATACCAGGTCTGAACCCTGGTCTCATGTGACACAGCATTGTTTGCACTTTAATATTTGCAAGGTGTATTTATCATTAGTCAAAATAGATGAATCAAGTTTTTCTGATTATGAAAAGCAAATACAGCTGAAGTTGGACTATATACGTGAACCAGGTTGATACATGAGATGGGTATTTGATTTAGTATTATATGAAGTTTCCATGAGGAGGTTTACAGTACGATCGGCTAAATGATTGACATACACAAAAAACTGAAAGAGTGTTCGAGCTAAAAAGAAACACAACACATGCAAGTAATCAGTGAATTGATATTGTTTAACATCATCATTTTCCTGCCGTCATTTGAAGGTACGGACCGGTGAAATAACTGGCATCAAAGTATTGGTACTGTTTTTAAAAGGAAAGAAGTGTCACAAACAAGAGCAGTGAGATGAGTTGTAGACAGAGCACATGGAGACAGATGGCTGCAGTTAACAGAATATATAGTTTGATGAGAATAGTCCATACTGAAATATTGACTCGTGACGATGTGACACTGATCTCATCTCAGGGCAGCTCAGATATTGATTGTGTGAGTGGAAATCCCATTACACATGCAGTCATTCTGGGTCATTTGAACTGCTCAAAGTACAATGGATTCCCCTTCTCATCACGACATAGGATGCTGCCACGCTGAGAGTCCAGTGTGGGAAGAGGTGGCTGCAGATATATATTCCCCTTTAATAGTTAAGTGAGAAGGAGCTGCTCATTCATTTCAAACACTGCCTGACTAGTGACATGACTGAAGCTAGGACATCTGGTTTTGGTGAAAGTATGTACAAAATCTAAAGTAATGCACATAAGTCAAGCATCTGCTCAGAATAGCTCAGAGGTCTGACCAAATTTCTTGTTTTTTCCTGAAAGGCCAGTGGCATCAGTGGAAAGTAACTTTAAAGAAGGGACAAAGTAGAAGTAAGTAGAAAAAGAAAATAGTTACAGGTGGTTAGACGGAGGGGAAGGGGGTGTTAGTAGAAGGCAGGAGAAAGCAGAGAAAGAAAGTGAGAAAGTTAAACAAAAAGAGGAGTGATGGTCAAAGAGACCATAGGACCTTAGAGGCATTGTAAACAAATAAACACATAATCTCTCTTTTCAGGCTCACTCTTCACACACACACACACACACACACACACACCACACACACCACACACACACACAGATACACATACACACAGTCAGAAATACCAATAAATTTCTCCATTCCTCTGTTTGCCCTCTAGAGAGGGCCTTTGAACAGAGCAGATTCATCTTGTATGCCCTGACCTCCTGCTTCCTTGCTCACTTCCCCATGGAGCTCACACTCGCCATTTCTTCAAACACACGCACGCACGTACACAGGGCAGATGGAAGCAAATGTAAACACATTAAGACAAAACCTCCACAAGCAGTGACACACCTGTTGTATCTGCAGTTTCTCTGCTTCGATCTGTCTATAGGTGTCTTTCCACTCATAAAGGCAGAAGCCCTAATGCATGGAGGAGGATGTAGACGGTATTGATCCCTGCAGTACAGTCTCACTCACAGGCAGCTCCAGATCAGATTTCTTTCTGCGCCTCTGTTCACATTGCAGCCCAGCTCGTTTGCTGTGTATTTTTTCACCCAAGTGAGACAAAAGAAATTTTAATAGAGTCAATGTGAAGTGTGTTCTTTGTTTGCACATGTACGTGCACTACAGTATACACAGTGCATACATACCAGAACCTGTTTTTTCATTCGAGTAGCATCGGTTGCATGCTGATCACACTGCAAAAGAAAAGCATGGTATGTGGTCTGTATTTATGTTGCACTCAAAGGGCCATTCATCCATTCACACACATTCATACCATATCCATATGTGCAGCACTTTCTCTTCACTGCACAGCCATCAGGTGTTGTTTATGGTTCAGTAACTTCGAGGTTCAGTATCTTGCCCATGGCCCTCCATCACACGGACTGGGGGAGACTGGGATCCACCGGCTAAACCTTTGGTTGTTAGATGATGACCTGCTCTGCTTCCTGAGCTGCAGCAGTCCCATGTGTGCTTATTGGGGAGTGGAAAGAGATATGGAACACAAAGAGTATAATGAGGTCAATCTGATACATATTTATATAGAAACAAATATTTTAGAGATCTAAAAAGGGAACATTAATAAAAAAAACATAAATAAAAGGTTATGCCAGATGATAGCATAGGCAGCTAGCTTTACCATTGGCTTTTCACTTCTTCTCCAGATATATAGCAGCGTCATTTACATTGATGTTTGGTGGCTAACCAGTTTCCTCTTTTCTTGCCTTTACTGGAGAATAACTACATTTTTGCATTGTTACCACCACACAACTGTCCCTCAGTAAAATAACATTAAACGCATGTATAATTTAAAAAAATGCATCTCACATGGTCAGAAAACAGGCACAACATTTCCATCTGACTTGTGTTTTTAAATGCACTTGTTATTTTGTGGTTACCATGTTAGTGTGCATTGTTTATTGAAATATGTCAGTGCTAAGACTCTGATTTATGTAGATTCTGTGGAGGGATCATGTACATTGAATTAAATAATAGAACATTCTGTTCATTATCTCATTCTGTCAGCACAGAGACAGAACTTATTTTTTATTATTTAATGTGACCCAGCCTCAGGCCTCGTATTCACATTGGCTCAGAGAAACTCTGCTGCTGCAGCGACCAGCTGCTTCTCAACACTGCCTCTGTGTTTGGGTGGCTCAGGCCACCTCACAGTAAACGAGGACCACTGCAGTCGGGGCAGGAAACTGAACCAGTGACCTTGTTTTTGCCAATTCACTGCCTCTCTAACATCAAACTCTCTCTGTGTGTTTTCTGCCAAAAGTCTGTCACTCAGGTTACTTTATTCCGTAATATTCTTCCTTCTCTTGTCATTTAAAGTCATAATGCCACTCTTAAACAGCGGATCTCTTGAAACAATTTCATCTTATAAATCTGTCCGACACAGTAGTTGTGGTAAGGATGACAAGTTGACAGTAAATGAATATTGATTTTTCCTCTTGCAGTGTGCAGCTGGTTTCTGGCTGAGTGACTTTACTCTCACAGAGTTGTCAGAGGGTGGGCCTTTTAATGGAGTGTTATCAATTCACAGGGACTTTGAGTGTTGTCTGTTGGTGTGCTTACATGATGGATTGGCTGCTGGGTGCTAGCTGTGATGTAGGAGCAGGATGTGTGGATTTAAAAGAGGAGCAGAGGTGGATGGAGGGGGAGACGGGAACAGTGCGTATTTAAAAGATGTCATGGAATTGTTTAAGATCACAGATTTTTTTTTATGGTGAAGTCTTACCTCAGATTAATAGGATTTGAGCAGCCGGTGTATTTATAGCCCTGCCAGTTAAAATCGTTTACGGTATGTGATTGCTGCTGCTCTCAAATGTGATTAAAGACAGCTCTCCTTTGTGCGGTCTGTGCTAAAACAGATTTGAAGATGGAGAATGATTCCGAAAATTATTCAGTCAGGATTAATTAATGACATTTGGTTGTAAATGATTAAATATGATCTCGACATTTTATCTTCTCAAAGTTGCTACTTTAGCAGTTCTGCATGGAAAGAAGAACTGAAGAAATACTTGTCTATTTTTAGAAAAAAGCTTTGAAGGGAAACAAGACTTGGCCAGGACCATGTATATGGCCTCACCATATATGTCAAAGTGTCTAGTTGAGATGCAGTGAAAACTGTTGTGGAACTGATTTGCATATCCATGGTGTGCTATAGTGTCAGTAGGTTTCAGCCCTTTATGATCTCTCTGTGCTCACGTTTACAGTGTTTTACTGCAGCTGGATTCCCCACACAGATGTTCTCATTTACATGTTTTCCTGATGTATGCAATAATGACTGACACATGGCCCATTTGACATCCATCAGGCACATAACTAAAGACAAGATCTGCACCATGTGTTTATTTCAGTTTTTTCTCCTAAAATGACCACGAGGGGAAGCTAGAGGTGACAGATTATTTGACAAATTGACTCCAGATAATGTTGAAAGTTGCCTTTTCAAATGCAGCACAACCCAGAGATTGTCTGTATGAGATGACTTCTCATCTAATGGAAATATGCAGTGAATTCTCTGCTCACTGACCAACTCTATTCTCACATCTGCTCAGTCGGACACGACGTAGACCATGTACCATGGAGAATATGGTAAAGTCTATTTACTGTATGGTTCAACCATACACTGTATATAAAGATGGATGACGTGCCTCCACATCCTCCAACTATCTACTTAATGTAGATAAAATACTGAATATGCACACCACCATCTTGTGCATTTGGAGCGAGAGCACTTGAACATACATCAGTTAAGAACTACAAAAAAATAACTGAAACCATCTGTAATAAAATGTATTGGGTATTGGGTAAAGGTTTTGGCTCCAATTTTGTGGCGCAGTACTGTCATCCATCTTTATATAGGACTAAACAGATATGGGTTTGACAGATTCCTACATTTGCGTTCACACATACAGCTCCTCCGGGCAGTGTCTTGAAAAGTTCAGGGGTACAATATGCTTGAAAGCAGCTTTCATGTCTCACACAACACTCACCCTCTTTCTGGGTAACAAAACCTCTGCTCTGCCTCTCTTCAACTGAACAGAGTAGGAGCGAAGACAAGTGTGCCTCTCGCTCACAGGGCACAGCTGGTGGCTGGTGAGTAGGAAAGGTTTGTCCAAAGAGTCGCTCATTTTGTTCTTATGCGCCTTTTTGAAAAACAGCAGCCAAATAATGACACAGGGTTATAAATATATGTGTGTGTGTGTGTGTGTGTGTATATATAAAGCAGGTTATTAAAGGCTAGTGAATTGTGAAGTGTTAACTAAGGCAAGAGGAGTTGGGAGACAAGACACAGGGGATTTGTTGTTCATGTGAAAAGGTCACAGCAATGCTTGAGTGGGTAAAAGAATGCAGGTGGGATGAAGCGTGTGTCTGTATCTGCTGCCCACTGTCTGCAATAAACCCACAAATCAAAAGCTACCACTTTTTAATTAGCAATCATCGCTCTTGCAATGTTAGACTATCCATGTATTATGAGAATAATTCAGATTTTTAAGTTGTCAGTTATGGAAGTGTAAGTAGCTCTAATGAAAGGCCTGGGCAGCATCTTTGAAGCTTATTTAATTCACAACCAAACACTGTCTACAGTGACTGCAGTGGCTATAATCTTAAAGTTATTCGCCAACTACGAGGTCTGTCATAATCTCAGGGACAATATAAATACCCTTAACTCAGAGATAATGGTGCAAAGGACTGAAGCTGTGAATCAGAATTATATTTCCAGTTAAGTGAATATTAGACTGGTACTAGCCAGTCTATCAAGCTCTGATATGTTTATTTTATATATATATATATATACATATATATATATATATATATATATATATATGTATATATATAATAACAGATCAACGTGTTGAAGAGTGTTACCTTTATCCAATATAATGACAGATACATTGACCCAGTCCAGCTTAAGTATGAAAGTACTGAATCCTCCTGTTGTTCCTTTGGCAGTTACTGAAGTTACTGTATCTCGAATGAATCAATTGCTTTTGGTCTGAAACGTTCCTGTGATGATACTAATGTTAAGCAGCATAACATCCATCATTTTCCCTTGATATGCAGCATTTTCACATCCCACTAAATCAGATGTGCTCTGAAGCTAACAATTAATTAGTCTTTTAGCATCATTTCGCCAGTTGCTTTGCAAACCTCAACAATTTCTCTCTGCTGTCCCCTCTCTTGGCTGTGGTGTTACCAGACACATTGGGCAGAAGAATAAGGGGTTGTTGGTATATGATTGAACAGAGGAAAATGTTTTGTTGTAAAGACTCCAAGCCTTATTTTCAAATCAAACCCAGACAAATTACCACATTTCCTATCACTTTTTGTCAGCAAATGATGCTCAAGGCTCCATTAAATAGCAATTCTCTCTTTGGCCGTGCCTTAATTGACTGAAGGATCTTTTAATTGAATTTAATTTAATATGTACTGCTAATGCCTGCACTGATTAAACCTGCGCTACTGTCTGTCTCAACCACAGTGCTGCTGCTGGGCATTTTCCTCTACACCCGCTGGAGGAGCTACAAAGGGCTGAAGGAGGGCGTTTACCACGTCTCAGCGCACCACGACGGGTGGGAGGACATCCGAGAGAACGTCCTCAACTATGACGAGGAGGGAGGTGGGGAGGAGGACCAGGTACATCACCCACACGTACACTCACACACGTGTTCTCACCATTAAAACGCTTTTATACCTGCGCTTCCATGAAGGTGAATCATTTTTCAACAACACAATTCTGGCTGTTATTGGTATTGATTATTTTGGAAATACTTATAGCAGTGGATGCAATGGATTCACTGCGTGTGTTTTAATTATCGTTTTAATTAACGTTTTAATTAGGCCCACACAAAATACAACAGCCACTGTAACCCACAAGTACTCAGCAGTCCTTAAGCGCCTGTATAATGTCGAGGCTTTGATCGAAACAAACACACATAGCCGCTGTGCTGCTTGTGCACACATTTGCTCACACACATACACACACGCACACACACAAACACAGAATTGGAAAAGATACCTTCTTACACAGGTTGTAATCACACCTGGTATCCTAAAGCCCTCACGGTCTTGTCCCCCTTATTGTAAATCACTTGCAGTCAAACATGCAAAGCAAACACACACACACACACACACACACACAGATCCCCTATAGCAGAGCAGATGCTGTAGTTAATTCTCAAGGGTCCTGTTTGAAAGCTCTCTTGAGGAATAAAAACAGCACTTTCCACTCATCACATAATCAGTTTTACAAAGCGACCCACACCTCCTCTGTGTGTATCGTCTCTTCCTCCTCCTCCCACGTCCCTGGGTTTTTCTGTTTTTTCTTCTTCCTTTTCATCTCTGCTGCCGTGGTTACAGATTTGGTGCAGTCACATTAGCGCTCAAGAGACTGGATACAGCGGTCACAGTGTGTGTGAGTGTTAGTCCTAACTCAAAATTGAGCTGAAGGAACGAACTTTCTTTTCTTCGTTACAGTTCTTTATGACATAATAACTTCTCTCTTACATCTATAAGCTCCAACTCCAACACGATCTGCTCAGTCGCCATTGTTCTGAAGTAAACAGAGATGCCAGAGAATTTGTAAATAAGTGGACCAGAATTCGGAAGAGACTCAAAACCAGCAGTTACTGTACTGCCACTGGCGGCATGGCGGTGTAATTGCAGCGTGACTCACACTCACACCTTTGCATAACCATGAATGAATGCTCAGCCTGCGTGTAGGCTACATGCGTACTTACAGCGTAGCTTTGATGCAGAAGCGTGAATTGGGCTAAGTGGCGTCTACTATACCCCAATTCAACAGAATATGAGGAATGGATGGAAAGAGAGAGAAGCCCTTCATCGCCTGTATTAATCACTTCCACCCATAGTTTTTATCTCCTCTGCCTCACACATGCACACACAAACGCACACAGACACACACAGACCACACACACACACACACAGACAGTCCACTCAAATGTATGATAATTCTCTGAGACAGTAAATGGAGATAGATTGGAAACTTAAACAGGTGAAACGTTCACAGCGAAGGTAACAGGAAGAGGTGATTGTCTTTCACCTCTCTTTTCATTTCTTCTCTCTCACTGCCACATTTCATTTTTTTACTGCCTTTCCCCCAAAACATTCAGTCTTTCTCTCCTTTTTTCACAGCTTCTGTGCTGGAGTTTTTCTCTGCTCATGTGTGTGGCTGTTTACTTGTGTTTCCAGAATGCCTATGACATGGCAGAGCTGCAGAAGTCCCTCCAGCCGAGCCCGGCCCAGTCGGTCCAGTACTGCCGCTCCAGAGCCCTGCACCATCCTCCTCCTCCTCACCATCACCACCACTTGCTACACCAGGCGCCCCCTGCCACGCCCTCCGTCCAGCCACTGGACTCCCTCAGTCGGACAGCCAGCTCCACAACCCTGCCCCCCTCAGCAGCCTCCACCTCCTCCACCGCTACCACCACCACCAGCATCCGCAGGGATGTCCCCCCTGCAAGGCTCCCGGCCCAGGGCCAAGCCCGGCCCTCCCAGCTGGCACGCCGCTCCCTGTCCTTCTCCAGCCAGGACCTGGCACGCTACCTGTGCGAGATCATCCGCGATGCCGACCAGCATCCAGACACTGGGCCTTTCGACTCCCTGCAGGTCTTCTCCACTGAGGGAGGAGGCTCGCCCGCCGGGTCCCTCAGCTCTTTCAGCTCAGCGGGGCTGGATGGGGCCAGTGGCGGGGAAGGAGGAGGGGAGGCGAGGAGAGAGGAGACACTCGAGGAGTGGGGGCCTCGCTTTGAGAAGCTGCGGGCCTTGTACGAGCGAGCGGAGGCCAGCGACCTCTGAGTTCGGGTGTACCCAGACCAAAACTGCTAGGACCTTGAAAACCGGCCCGCCTGAAACAATTAATTAGACACTTACTGGTGACCGAGGCGGAAAATCAGCGAGCGGCTGAGTGACAGAGAGAGACTCCCAGCACTTGCTGGCAACTTATACGGAAGGTGTTGTATTTACTGGATGATGAGGCCTGTCAATCAATGCGGCGGCTTAACAGACAGATGAAAGTGTCCCTCTGAAAAGACCCTGTCGCTTTGTGCTCCCTCCACTTCGGACAACAATATTGAAGGAGCAGACTTTATCAAACCTGCCAGTCAGGTTAAAGGCTTCAGGACACAACCCTCCACCACGGCTACTCATCATGATGGAGCTTAGCTTCACTGTCGGAAGAAAATGATGAAAAACCCAAATGCCCTCTGTTTTCTAATTCTAACATCGTGAGCTGCTCTGGACTTAAATGTAACACAAAACACATTTTGCCCAAGTTTTACATAAAATGTATTTTTAGCACCTTGTTGCTGAATTGAATCTTTGTAAATAAAGAGAGGACAGTATATTCCACACTGCACCGTTAAGTAATGAAGCAGTGAAAATGGGTGGGATCATACTGACTATAGCCCTTATGATACGGTTTGGATTTTCACTATATAGTGGACACGTGGTGTTCTCACTGCCTGGCTGTACACAGCTTCTATCAATGTTTGTATGAGAAAAAGTGCTTCAACCATCACTGGTTTGCGGGGTGACTTTTTTTTTTTCTGGTAAAGTGTCTTTCGCTGAGTTGAGTAATTCTGTATTGGTTGGGTGTTTCAAGTTTCAAAGCTCCGTGGGTTGTAAAACATCAAGCTTTCTACTTACTACTGCACCCTCGTGTTCATTTGATTTCCTATTCTCGTTCCCACTCCTCTGCTGCCTGTTCCTCCTCACCCGAGGGAGGGTGCACAAAAATTCAAACAGCTTTGTTACAAAGAAATGGGACTGGACGTGCGGACCTCAGGAGAGAGGAAATGCTTGCTCTGTTGCTCTGCTCCATGCACACTCTTTCTCAGGCATACCAAATGTGGTGGCTGCCAGAGACTATTTTAACTGACAATGGCTCGGTAGAATACAAATAACGCCACATGGCTTTCAAAGGTGTCTACTCAATAAAAACAAATGTAGGAAGAGGATGATTTAATGTGTAATGATAATTCAAATATAGTTCTGACCTATCATACCTGTGCCATATGCATTTCAAAAACAACTCTTGAGCATTGTCCCTTGCTAAATTCACATTCACTTGGCTGAAAGTGAGTTATAATTGTGATTGTGGGAAATTGGACTGAAATAACACTTATTATCTGAGCTTTGGGCACAGTGGCAAGCGTTCCTCTGGTTTGCCTTCTCTCTCACATCAAGTTGATGGATCCTTTTTTTTCACCCCTCTCAACTTCACGAAAAAGGGACTTCCTGCTGTTGTAGAAACATTGAGAAGAAAGGGCAAAAGAAGAGGCAAAGAACAATAACAAGCAGCGAAGGGGGAGAGCAGAAAGGGGCCTGTTCTTTTCACCTTTGATAAGAGAGATGATTACAGGATAGAGGGTTGAATCAGAGAGTGAATGAGCGAGGGAGGCAGGGAAGAATCATCTTAACAAGTGCCTGGCTCTGTGGTGAAATTTGCCACTAGTGCACCATGGAGCTCAGTGGCTCCGCAGGGAGCTGTAGAGAGGGGACAGATGCTGGGAGAAATGGTTTTCTGCAGAAACGGTTTGTTGCACAGCAAATGGCATAAATACACGAGTCCTCACTCCCACAACAACACACCCCCTCATCCACTTTTCTTCAAGCAATCACCCCCCACAAAAAAAAAAAAAAAAGCGAAACTGGCTTCTCCTGGTATTTCAGGTGGTTTGTTCTGCTGGAAGCAGCTGCACCACTGTCATCGTGCTCTTTTTTTGTTCTCATTCGTCTTCACATTTGGCAGAGCCGAGCCTGTTGGCAGAGAGCATTTAGAGGGTAGGAATGTGTGAAAACACGTCAGGCCACTAAGCCTAATAGAAGCTGATGGCTTGCTGTCACGCTGCGAAAAGACACCAAAGGATTGCGGGTACTTTAAAAAAAAAGTCAACAGAGGAGTCGATTCCCAGATTGCGACTCTCCAGAAACGTGCTATTTTATGGAAAGCCGAGGCAACTGCGGATTTTGAAAATGAGAGACTTGGCTGTCAGGTGAGGCGGCAGCACACTGTGGGATGACACCTGATAGTTAGACACAGGATTCTTCGTTTATTTTAATAGAGAGTAGGTATTTCCTAGGCAGGGATGTTTTTATTCTCCTGTAGAGTGAGGCTGAGCCACACAGAGTGGGGGGGATGAAGATGCTTCATGCCTCACTTCCTCCTCTCTGCAGCTGTGCAGAGCAGCAGCTCAATTCCCATCTCCATTCATTTGTACCATAAAGCAGCTTCCTAAATGTTGTGTTCTGGGTGCAGACCTGTTGTGAACATAGTTAATGTTTTTACCTCATTTGTAAATACAGAGATAGATCCGTTACAAGTATCGCTGTTTGCCAAGAAAAGCACCATAGGTTTAAAATGTGTAGCTTCTAAGACAAAATAAAAAGAATCTAACCGGACATATCTTTCTTATCATCATGATGGTGATGAGCTTTGGACAGTTATGTAAGTGTTTTGTATTTGCTTTGATCATTTTCTTTCCTCAATAAATTCTTTTATTTGCACCAGTGACTGTGCTGCATCATGACTGCATCTGTAAAAAGAAAGAGAAAATGAAGGTTCTGACCACACATACTGAAAAAGAAATACTTTTATTGGTCATACTGTCATGGAACATAGATGTGTCTAATAACTACCACTGGCATTGGAAAAGATTTCAACTCAACTCAGGTTATATCACATATCACTTCCACCAGTACATTGCTTGGCACGGAAACACTTTTGGGTTGTAAACATTCACTAGTGCGTTTGATGTCTGATATGAAAAATGTCCAACAGTAGAAAACCTAGCTGAACAACATGAGTAAAGTGGAGTCAAAAAAAAAAAAGGACATCAAAATAGAGGAAATAGCCACAGGCACTCACAAACATACATCATTTTTTTATATAAACCCAGAAGTCATCTGTTTCCACTCAGACCGTATCAGTACCTGTGCTCAAGATGATAATATTCAGGGTCACAAGGTGCAACAGTTTCCTGTCAGTCACTTCTGTAGTACCAGTGTGTGCACAGTGGTCTGTCAACACACGCTATTGAAACCCTTATACTCCCTGTGGAAATGTCACAACAACAAATAGTTGCGATGTTTTTAAATGGCACAGACTCAGTGAGAAGCCTCTGTATTGATGCTTCCACTTAACAACTCTCAGAATGGCACAGTTAGCAAAACTGCAGTTCGTCAGAAGTAGATAGAACATTTAGATCTGAAATGTATCAGACTCAGTTGATCCCTTCTGCTTGTGATAACAAACTGGAATAATACGATCACATTCAAACCACTAACTGAATACTGTTGAGGACACACGTGCAAAAACAACTCTGGCCTGTGGTAACATGGATGTACCACTTAATGTAGCACTGCAAACCAGGAGAGCCGTACACTGTACATAAAGATGGATAACGCGTCTTCATGTCTTCCCACTGTACAATGAAGCCAAAATATCCCAGATATAGGAGCTGCCATCTTATTTATGATGTCATTTGAGCCAGAGTCGGTGTAACAGTGATGGTATTGAGGAACTGCAGTATTAGTATTAGTACTAAGTGCTCCATCAGTTGTAACCGAACGTTTCAAATACATGAATACTTGGATGGTTTTTTTTCCCCTTCCTTTATTCAAGAGGATTTATTTCAGTTTGAGAGCAAGACTTGTTTTAATTTTCCGCTCGCACTCAAATACACCCTGTGCTTTAATTTCCTGCACTTCAGATTTTCTCCTTGCGTCTGCTGGAGTCTGTCAAAACTCCCCATCCAATAGAATGTTATAGTGAGGAGGAATAAAGGTTCCCGCCCTTGTTGTGGGGGTGTTATCTAGATGTCTTTGACAGACCCATATGGACGGTTACTTTGACAGGGTACAGAAAAAATGACGTCATGGTGCATGGTTTATTTTTCCTGCCTCTGTAACACAATAACTTCTAGAACCTAATTTACTGCCTATTACATCCCACCCCTTGATAGTTGCCATCGTAATGTTAATCAATATTATTCACTACACATCAGTGGTTTAACATAGTGATTGATCCGTGTACACTTCCCGTATCCAACAGTGGGACTGCATAGAGCCGACATCCTCAGCCTTTGAGAAGAGAATCATCTTAGAACCAGGCTTCATCACCAAAACATCACTCTCCAACTTCAAACATGCTCTCCAGTTTATGAAAAAGAAAAATCCTACACTCTGTTAAAGGTTTAGTGTGTAGAATTTAGTGACATCTAGAGGTGAAGTTGCATGTTGCAGCTGAACACCCCTCACTCCCCCCCTTCCCAACATGAAGGAGAACCTGTGGTGAACTTCAGTTGTCATGAAAACTCAAAAGGTTTTAGTTTGTCCAGTTTGGACGACAGTAGAAAACATGGCGGCCTCCACAGAGAGGACCCCCCTCCATGTTAATATAAAGTATTTAAATATAAAGGGTTCATTCTATGGTAAAGAAAACAACAATTCATTCAATTTAGATGAAACACACCAGTGAAAACATCACTAGGATTAATTTATATTCAATTTCTGCCAACAATCCCTTTCCCCTAAATCTTACACACTGAACCTTTAAATGATTCATTTCTGAAACAAAAGGCCAGAATTCAAGTGGCTGCATTTGTTTCAGCAACATCTACTAGTTCTTTAAAACAAGGCTAAATGAAGTGTTGAGCTGCATTCTATGTGCACACAACTTAATGGATCTCTTCATCTCCTTTTCATTACGGGAACCATAGGCAGACATCACGTCTCCGAGTGAACTACTAATCCCAATATGTATGGAAATTAACAATGCTGAAAAAAAATTACATTAGTACGCTCTTATTAGGCAAACATAATGGAATCACTTTGTTCAAATAAAGCAATCAGACCTTCTAAATTTAACATCCAATATGAAGGCGTGCAGGGGGGGGGGGGGGTCAGTGCGCCACTGTTTCGCACTGATCTAATTGGTATGCATTACAATGTAGCTGTGCGGTTAACTAACAACACGTTATGGAATGCGCCATAACAACCTGGCAAGAGTGTTCGTGCGTCTGCGAGGGTGTGGATTTTCAAAGACGGAGGTCCTTATTAACAAGTGTACAAATACAGGCTGACTGAGATGTGAACGAGGGAGAAGTGTGTAATACCCACATAATGGCTCATTGTAGCAGGCGACACCATGTGTGGCCGATCAATTATTATCGACATAGTACCAGCCTTTCAACCCCCCCACCCCTTTGAGAGGAGATAAAAGAAAAAACGAGGGAGGGGTTCAGATCATTGCGATGTTCTGATGCACTTCTCATCCCTCGTCTGCTGCTGTTTAAATATGAGCCTTTTCTGTCCTCCCCTCTCCACCCCACCCGCCATTTCCTCTCTAACCACAAAGCCTCAGTTTGATATGCAAGTGTGGGCCCTCTCCCTCTCCCCCCCCCCCGTCACAAACTATTTTGGATTGCGGCGGGGAATCAGCGGCGTTGTTAGCCTGCTGCAATTTCCTCACCACTTACATTATTCATGTGTGTTTGTGACTGTGTGTGTGTGAGACAGAGAGAGAACAGAGAGGGAAAAGGTTGTGGCTGCTGCTGATGAGAATCACAGAGCTTACAAAAAGAAAAAAAAACACACATGACAGCAATCACAACAACAACAACACTGTCACAAATATCACTTGGTACCAGCTTTCACCTCGGTTTTTACAGCAGAAACACATTCAGGCAGCGAGGGAACCTGCTTCCACGAAGGCCAGAGTCGAAACCAACTAAATTATTTCTGTCTGGTTTCTCGGGGTAATTGAGAACATCTATCGCTGCGGAGTCAAATGTGCTCGAGCAATGTGCTCTTCCTTTTAGAAAGGGACCTAAAATCTGAAAATGCAACTATAAGCATGTACGTGTATCTGATCTGTGACCAAGTCAAGTTCCACTCCAGGAAATGTTGAATGAACAGCACAGCAGGACATTCTCCGCTCAGACACGTTCACAGCAACACAGGATTCTCTGGAGTGTTTAGGTGGGGGTGACATAGAATGCATCGTAATTCAGCTGTGGAGATCACAGGTTTTTGTTTGCGGCACATCGACTCTTAAAGTCTTTTCAAGGTGACAACCTGTATGGCTCCACTTTTTCACACTGAGATTTTAGGTTTTTTTTAGTGTCACATCATGTTGCGTGTTAGAAACTTCAACATGCCCACTCACTCGCTGTGAGTCCTCTAGATAATCTCCTGCTGTGTTCTCACACGGGCTCATTCAGACATTCCCCAGAGTGTTTACTCTGGGGAACTGACTCGGACATTTGTGTTGCCCCTCCGAAGAACTTCAGGAGATTATCTGGAGTTCAGTCTGAAAGCGGTGGACTTTGAGTTGGGATGATATTGTTACATCCACTGTCAAGAGTAGAATTTGCACTTCACTTTTAAATGAACACAAAAGTTCAGTCCTAAACATGCTGTGGATGAAATCATAAAGACAAACCAGAAACTTTAGAATATAATTAATTCATCACAGTGGCTCTTTCACCATCTTTGCTGACTTTTGTGGGATGGCAGAGCCACAGGGTCCAAAACGGTTGAGGCTAAATTAGCTCATTTACATGCGCGGGCGGTCCAGTAGACTTTTGTTTCTTCTCCTCCGTCAACTAAAACTCTTTCTGGTGTGGCCTTGACAATCATATTATTTCTCAGATCACTACAGTGCTTCCTTAGTTTTATTGGCTAATGTTGGGATATTTAGAGAGAACCTATTGTTCGAGTTTTGATCCACATTTTGCAAATACAGCTAATTTACTAACTGGCAATGTGAATTTCCACCACTGCAGTAGCTCTAACTTGTCGAAACACTTGTTGGGTTCCCATAGCCAGCCTCCATTGTGGATCTAGCTCAAACTCGTATTAAATATTTGTTGAGATCAACAAAATCTTTTGGCAATTCTTTGATTTATTTCATATATTTCAACTGGTAAAGAAGATCTCAACAGAAAACACCGTATGTAATATACTGCGTATCCAGAAAAATGCTCTGTTCATCAGAGTATTACATTGTCAAATCTTAAAAGTGGACCTAAAATACTAAACGTGATCAAGGATTTTAAAAGGTTCTGATCTGATGTTGGCCGTGGATGACTGTGGTTGAACCCCAAACCTATTCTGCATGAAAGAGAAACCAATTATTCTAATAATTCATAAGAACAGTAGCAATGACTTTGATCCTCCTTTCATGATGCCCTGTGTGGAAATGACAATGATGACTTCATATGACACTAAATCCTTAGTGGTTAGTTGTTCCAGACTCTGCCATTTCTTTCTGTCTCTTTTCATCTGTACCGGTGAGAGCTGGGAGAAGAGCAGGTGGACGGGTGGAGGCAGAAACAACCCAAAGCAGGACTCTCTACAGATGCTCCCACACTCCTCTAACTAAAACAATGCAGCGCCGAGCTTGAACCTGCTCACCGCTCCATCACCACAGTTCACAGAGCCGTGTGTTAAAAAATAATGGGCATGATCACAGCTGGGCACTGTGCAGAGAGGAGACAGAAGAACAGCGAGGATTCAGTGCTTTTATCTCTTCTTCTCCTCCGTCTCTCTCCTCTCTGACCTCTGACGGGGTTTTTCTTACAGCCCTGCTCCTTCTATTGAGTCGCACTGGGCTCTGATAAAGTCTTGGCATTTTTCTTGCGTTTCTTCTTGACCCTGTACACGTGGAAGGTTTTGTTCTGGAATGTTCTGGTGAACAGAGCCGTGTAATCTGGTGGGTCCGTCTTGACAGCCTCGCAAAATCGAGGGTGGGAGGCAGGGACAAGGTCCGGGTCGTTCTCTCCGGGTCCATCCATGATCTGATGGCACAGAGAACAGCAGCAAGAATGTCAGATTGTTAACACTGAAGTATATTTGTAGCTGGCTGTGAGTTGATCCACGCTAATAATAAAATTGCATAGCAGCTGCAAGCAGAGACAACAAGGTCAGCAGTGCTTGTAATTTGTTATCAGTGTTAAATTCACAGCTGCAGTTTGTTATCTTCTGGAAAAGGGTCACGAGATGAATCAGAAAAGGATCCGCCATTACTGATCAATCAGGAAGCAAACATGCACCTCCAGACTTCCTTCTGTTTAAGGTGCTTGACAACGCCACAGCAGTCTGGACATCAGGTGTGAGTATAGCGGGACCTATTAGTCGAAATGTGGCCACCGATTTTTATTCTTCAAAATATTTTTCGTCATTATTGATTGCTATATTAATAAAACACTGCAAGTTTATAAAGAAATAGTTTCTTGACAAATTGTCTTAATAAAATGAAAAAAATCCTGCCCCAAAAAAGTATTTAATTTTGGTAGCATCAAGACCAAACAAACAACTCAACATTGAATAAGATCATTTTGTTTTGTCCTTGATGGTCACATATATAAACGTTTAAATCAGAATGATTGGGGTCATTCATTTCTTTATGTTTCAAATCTGATCAAACCATCAACATTGTCCTGATGAAGCAGATTAACTGATATTTTGACTGATGATCTCGTACTTTAAAAAAAGGCATAAACATTCACTTAGAGTTTATAGGAACCTAATGTTCCTCTCTAGATTAATAACAGTAATAACAGTAAATAGATGAGGGCTCTGGATTCAACAAAAAAATAAGAAGGCCGAAAAGGACAATCATAAAGACAGATAGACAAGGAAACTAAGAAACTAAAAAAGAAAAAAAGAACCAAACCAATGAGAGAAAGAACAGATAGATGTAAACCCAGCATTCCTTCAATAAAGCTGTCTAGATGTCAGATGTTGTGTACGCTGTGTGACATTTACACCATCACAAACACAGGCACACATCAGCTATGTGTTTCATGTGTCTTACACCACACTGAGCCAGACAGTCAGATTGAAGCTTGTCTCGCCTCTGGTAATCCAAATAGCCAGAGTGCGGCATCCAACATCAAAATAAGGAGAGACAGCAGGAGCTGGGGTTGGGAGGCTGAGAGGAACGAAAGAGAGAGCGACAGGGAGAGAGCGACAGCGAGAGAGTGAGAGTGACAGACAGTGACATGGAGATGAGAAGTAAGACTATTGATCTTTGTGGAGGCTGAGAGCTTTCACCCAGTCCCAGAAGTCAGCAGAGAGGACGGAACATGCGGCCACACACAATCATGATGAGTCATTAAATAAATGCCACCCACATGTCCGTTGGCCAGGTCGAGCAGGTCCCGCAGTCTGCAGCCTCGCCTGTGCCTCCGCTCGTAACAGATGCTGTTCTCCAGCACCACGTAGTCGGCTCCCACAGCTCTCAGGATCTCGTGGACGTCCTCCGGGGACTGACGAGCGTACACCTGATAGACCTGCTCATTAACGCACAATACAAGTGGATTCGTTTATGTTTGTGTAGATTTGTGATTGATTTTTCCCCCTAAAGATCGTCTGGCTTGACAAAGTAACACCAACATTGTTGGAGGGAGAAAACATCCAGGCACATTTATTTTACAGTTTTGATGAAAGTTAGTTCAGATTTAATTATAACATGTTTACTGAAAAATCGGTATGAAAACAAAATCATTACAAAAAAGTGAAACAAAATCAGAGGGAGAACAAAAACAAAGGTGATAACCAAAGCAGCGCTCAGCTTTCTGAGATCTCTTAATATTTTATCTTTTAATCTGTGGAGGGGGCTGGGAGAGCAGCTTCACCTGGACCAGAGGATCCATCAGTGCAGAGCTGCCTCGAGACACGCACAGCGTCACAGAGGACTGAGTGACGGAGACACACGCTGGACAGAGACACATGATAGATTGCTGAGCTGAAAAGCCGGAGTGCCAGCTGAAACAGCAGGCGAGTTTACGTTCTTGTAGATTTATGTTTGTTCCTTCTGTGTGGATCTTATCAAGTCATGCTGAAAAGCAACACCCTTGTCTCTGGCTGCGTGTGGCAGAGCGCCGTGGCATGGTCAACTGTCACAGTGACCAATTTCACACAGCAACAGTTGTAAAGGGACAAATCATGAAAACAGTGTCAGTGCATATCTGAATTATATAAAAATATATAGATGTAATAAATGGCATGTACTCTACATTCTTGTTTGTGAACATATATACTTACAATCACTGAGAATAAGAACAAATCTTTATCATATTTACTATAAGTGTACCTTGCAGATTTCAATTAAGCAGTGGCTTGCACAAGGGACCGATATACAACCTATGCACATCAATGGCTCATACAATTACAAACTGCAAATTAATTATCATTTGTAAATTCTTAAATTTCTTCAGTTTGTGTTGTCTTGGTCTGAAAATGTATATAAAGGATACAAAATCTCTTTTTTTAAATGATGAACTGCATGGCTCAACAACAAGCTTTCAACCTTCAAATAAATCTGGTTATTTTCTACACAAGCCAACAATTAATTATGTCTTAAGAAATCGTACAGACTTTTCAATTAAACTATTAATT